>NW_022103968.1:50103667-50123187 GCF_000313985.2 Echinops telfairi | reverse complement strand
CAAATAAAAGGTGGCTTTCCACTCTCTACTACGGTGGGGACTTAGGCCACAGCACGGCAGAGAATTCCCTCCAAAATGAGATTGTAGACACAGGCGTAGAGTCCATGGCACAAGGAACCCTGACTAGAAGAGCCCCATGAATTCACTAGTCTCACAGCTCAAGCCAAGTCAATACTGGACACACACTCTAGGTGTTCAGTCTATATCATCCATGTAGGATGCCTTTCTGTCCTAACAAGACAGTCACTTGTTCATGATACAATATTGATGTATTAATTGGCTACATCTCATGACTGCTAAGTAGAAGGTTGGAGGTTAGAGGCCACCTAGAAGCACCTTGGAATGAAGGCCAGGTAACCCAATTCTAGGAAGAACCCTGGTGGTGTAGTGGTTACACGCTGGGCCGCGATCGGCCTGGTTGGCAGTTTGAAACCACCAGCAGCTCCAAGGGAGAAAGACTGGGCTGTCTACTCCCATAGACAATGACAGTCTCAGCAACCCACTCGGTGAGTTTGGCTTTGAAATCTACTTCTGAAAAACCAGCCCTTAAAAACCCTACAGAGCACAGTTCAACTCAGACCCAAACAGGGTCCCATGGAAGTGACACACATGGGGATTCTTGGAATCAACTTGACAGCAACGGGTTTTAGTAAGTCAAGTGAGATCAAAATCCAAGGTCAGAGCTCAACATTCCCCCCGCCCACACACACAATAATGTTTAAACTACACTTTATTCAAAATCCTAGAATCATTTGAGTGCCATCCCTGTTTGTTCCTTATTCCGCATCCAAAAATCTTTATCAGGAAGAAAGACGGGGCTTGTTCCTCTTGTCCAATTTGACAATGCATTTTCTCCTCTTGTTTCTTTAATTCCTTTATTTTCTGACAGAGTATGAAAATATAACTGTTGAAACTTCTGCTTTTTGTCTGCCGTGGAAAAACAAAGAACTGTTTGTCCTTTAGACTTTTTACATCGGACACACGAGCTAGACCAAGTTTTGATTTCTTCCATGCGATGACTGTCTTCCCAGGTTTGGCACAATCCTGGATGCAATATTTCAAAAGAGAGCTAATGAAGTGTGAAAGGAATCTGGGACCTTTGAGACGCATTACTTAACTAACTCTTACTTAACCTTTCAGAGATGTTGTATATTTAACCACAAACCAAACAGGCAAACTGAACATTTGTAGTCAAAGAAAATTCCAATTTCCTCTCTACAAAAGAAGAGTTTCCACAACAACATGGGTTTGAACTGCACAAGTCCACTTTTATATGGGTTGCCCCCCCCCCCAAATAAATATAGTGGAGATTTTTGACAATTAGAAAAAACTTGCAGATGAATTACATAGCCCAGAAATATGGGGAAAAAATTCAGGAAAAGTTTGATATGTTGTGAAAGCATCCATACATATGTGCAGAAAGAAGGGAGTCTTCATGATGAAATGGGTTACATACATCGGGAGCAGTTCAAACCCACCTGCTGCCCCAAGGGCGAAAGACGAGGCTTTTTTCTTCTGTAAAGTTTTCCAGCCTGGGAGACCCGACCGGGCAGTTCTACTTTGTCTTACAGGGTTATAAGGAGTTGGAACCAACTCAATGGCAGTGAGTTCTGACTTCTCAGAATACACACAGATTTATTTTTAAAGTTAAAAATGATCAAAACTTATGTATACACTTATAGATCACACGGGATGCTATCTGTAGTCTAGAGGAAGGGAGAGGTGCAGTATGAAATCCTATCGGAATAAAATTAAGTAGCATCTACGGTACCACTGTCATAATTTTGTAGCCACCTTCTGTTGCTGTTTGTGGAGAGCTCGAGTGTTGGGAGTTCCCACGTAAAATACTGTGTGATGCCAACCATCTCCAAAATTTCCCAGGGCAACGAAAGGGTTTCTCATGCTTTTCACTGAATCCACTGAGATACTGGAAACCTTGAAACCACCAAGGAACACATAGGTGCCCCGAGTACTGCTGGCAGAGCTCCTAAGAAGCAGAGACATGTCACAAGACTACATGAACAAGTTGACTTGCTTGGCATGACCCATAGGTTGAGGTATGCTGCTGCCATGGACTACCATTTCAAGATGAATGAATGCAGCGTAGGGACCACTGCATAAGAAAACCCCCCACACAGAAGAAAAATGGTCAGGGTGCTGCTAGAGCTGTGCCCACAAGTGTAAAACCTTGTACTTTTTGCAAAATGCTTTTTAAAATGCTGATTATAGGTAGGTGCAGTATAATACCAGGAGGCTTCCAAAAATTATGGATAAATACAAGTTAATAGATGATGGGATTTTTTCACAAACTTTTTGAAGTCCCGTGCATGTACCACATATAAATATATGTTGATCAACTGGTGGTGCTCTTGGTAAGATTTCCGGTCAAGAGTAGACTATTAGTTGTTTGTTTGGGAGGGGTCGAAAGGTCTCCATAGAATGTATAAAATATGAATCTAGGAAAAGTGGACATTGTGAAAATAAAGCTGAATGCATTAAGACGAGTATTCTAGGGATTAATCAGCTGGAAAGGACTGCTATTTTGAATCAATCGTATGGCTTACTGTGTTTGGGGAATGGCACGTTGCAAAGGGGTGGCATCATGTTCACCATCAAACAGAACATTTCAAGGTCTAAAAATACAATCCTATCAATGATAAGATAATATTTTTATGTCTACATGGAAGACAAATTAATATAACTCTTAATCAAATTGATGTACCTACCACTAAGACCAACGATGAAATTGAAGAATTATACAAATTTCGTCAGTCTGAAATTGATCAAACATGCAATCCAGATACACTGATAATTACTGGAAATTAAAATGTAAAGATTGGAAATTAAAAGGAAGGACTTGAAAATTGAAAAATATGGCCTAGGAGATAGAAATGATGCTGGAGATCACAAGATAGAATTTTGCAAGACCAACTACTTATTCATTACAAATACCTTTCTCAACAGCATAACTGCAGTTATTATGTGGCCTCTCCAGATGGAATGCCCCAGAATGAAACTGACTATGTCAGTGGAAAGAGAGTGAAGAATACCATCAGCCAGGGGCTTCGGATAGACCAGACCACGGTTGGCAAACTTTTGCGAGGGAAGAGTCAATCCTGTCCCTCACAACAGTTTCAAAATTATTCGTGAGTCATAAATATATGTTTACAAACATATGAAATCACCATTATCTGAATAATAGCCTTTAAATTTTTTCAGTTTTACTTCACAGCCACATGTATGTACCCAAAGAGCTGCAGATGACTCATGAGCCACCGTTTGCCAACCGCTGGATCCGACTATCAATTTCTCATGTGAACAGGCAGGTGGAAGTTCTGGAAAATTAAAACAAGAGCCAAACGATAACACTGAATATTTTGGACCTGCATTCAGAGACCGTTTCACGCTCAGAATTGAAGGATTGAATATTCATTACGGAAGATCAGACGAGTTGTGGGGTGACTTCAACATCATTCATGAGGAAGAAAAATAGCCATTAAAAAGACAGAGATGAAAAAAAAATCAACCACAATGATTTTTTTAAAAGACAGAGATGAACTTTCCTGTACTGCCATTTCAGAAGAAATTACTTGAGTGACTATTTACCAAGCAGAGACTAAGGTGACTCACATGCTCGTTTGCACTTGCCTCGAGGGAAAAGTTTCTAAGAGTTTTTTTTAAATGTCTTCTTTTTGCTTCCCAAAATGATTAGCTTAGGAAATGGTATATGCAATCTTGCATGCATGGCTTAGAATTTGAGGTTGATTATCTGAATGCATAACCCGTCATCTGAAATGTCCTTGGCATAATAGTGAAAGGGTACAACTTCTACTTCCTGGAAGAACAAAAAAAGCCAGAGGTGAATGGACAAATGAAAATGAATGTCAGGAAAGAGTCTGACACTTGCTCTCGACGGAAGGTAGCTCAAGTGAGCGGCAGAAATGATAAAGAAAAAGACTTGACCAGCTCGCCCCAAAGGTGGATCAAGAAGACAACATGAAGTTTTGCAATGAGATGTTTCAAGACCTGGAGTTAGAGCATCAAAGGGGAAGAACACGCTTAGTGTGTCTCAAGCGAAAGGAACAAGAGGAAAAAAGGTCAAGCCTCGGATTTCAATGTTGAAAGATTATATGGGCAGAATATTGAACGATGCAGGCCACATCAAAGGAAGACGGAATGACTATCCTGTCGATGTGCCCAAAAGGATGTAGCAGGTAATCAAGAACGAAGATTAGTGGAGGAAGAAGCCCAAGCTGCACTGAAAGATTAGCCCCAAACAAAAACAAAACAAGGCATTGATGGACTACCAACTGGAGCATTTCAGCAAGCTGAGGAAGTCCTGGCAGCACGCACTCATCTATGCCAAGAAATATGGAGGACAGTTACCTGGCCAACTGACTGGAAGAGATCCATATTTGTGCCTACTCCAAGAAGATGACTTAACAAAATTCGACTATGGAAGTGCAAATTTGCTGAATATGATTTTAAAATAGTTGCAGTGGCACAATGACAGGAAGCTGCCAGAAATTCATATCAGATTCATAAGGGATGGGAAGGGAGAGTTTTCCTTGCTGATGTCAGATGGATCTTGGCTTATATTTCATCGACTATGCAAAGTCATTCAACTGGTGGATGATTAAAAGACTATGGATAACCTTGTGCAAAATTAGACTTCTAGGATACTTAATTTTGCTCATGTGGAACCTATCCAACATTCGAAAGACAGTCATTTGAACCAAAGAAGGAAATGCTGCATGGTTTAAAAACAAGAAGGAGTGAGGCAGGCTCTATCCTTTCACTGTCCTTATGCAATTTGTGGATACTAAGCAAATCCTCCAAGAAGCTGAGTTACAGTAAGACGAACACTGCATCACGAGTGGAGGAAGGTCTAGTCACAGCTTGTAATGTGTGCATGTCACAACCTTGCTGGATGAAAGGGAAGAGGCCTTGGAACTTCACTGGTGAGGATTCAGGACTCCAGCCTTCAGTCTGGATGACAATTTGATAGAAAGAAAATAAAAATCCTCACAACTGTCATGGTTGACATGATCACAATAAACAGAGAAAGGATCGAAATTATTAGGAATGTCCTTTTGTTTGGATCTATAATGAGTGCTCCTGGAAGCAGCATTCAAGAATCGACAGCTTCTATTGGACACATCTGCTGCACAAGACCTCTTTAACATGTGGAAGAGAAAGGATGCCACTTTGAGGTGTGCCTTAACCCAATCACAGCATTTTCAATCACCTGGTATGTATGTGAAAGCCAGACAAAGAATGTGAAGACCGGAGAGGAATTGATAATGTGAATTACAGAGTTTGTGAAGAACGTGGAATGTAGCATGGACTGCACGAAGAGTAGACAGATCTGTCTTGGAAGAAGTACAACCAGAACGTCCCTTGGAAGTGAGAATGGAGAGACTTTGTGTCACGGACTTTGGACATGTCCCTGGTAAAGGACATCACACTTATTCAAATTGAGGGTCAGCAGTAAAGAAGAACTTTGTTAAGACGCCTTGCATGGTGGCTGCAGCAGGGGGCCACACATAACAACTGTGATGGCGGCATGGGGCAGGTGTGATTTCGTTCTTGATAGCTTTTGTGTGTTGGAACTGACTCAAGAGCACTCACGAACAACAGCAACAACACATCTGAATGAGCCCATCTGACTCATGAGAAATGCAAACTCAGAGACAGTCAGTCAAATGTCCAACTTTGCGCAGAGCATTCGAGCTACGGGCGATGGCCCCAGGGAATGTAAACCAAGACCCTCCCTCTCGACTAGAAACAAGTACCTCGAGAACCCTTTTCTGAGCTTCTGAACCTTTCCATATTTCACCTTCTGTTGGGCCACAGAGGATCAGGATCTCCCTGGCTCCTCATTTGAAAGAAACAGTTGTCCCACGGCAATCATACCTGTCAATATTCAATACGGCACTTAGCCCAAATGAGTCAGGAAGCATTGTACTATGCTGCCTATCCACCCTATAGGTAAGGTGGTGCAGTAGTAACGTGTTGGGCTGCTATCTGAATAGCTATCTAAACCACCTGCGGCTCCAAAGGAGAAAGATGGGGCTTTCTACTCCCATAAAGAGCTACAAGCTTGGAAACCCACAGGGACAGTTGTCCTATATCGTCATTATCAGTTGGCCCCAACTAGATGGCAGTGAAGTTTTGTTTGTTTGAGTTTCTCTTTTCTCTCGGTCTGTCATAAAACAACATACGCTTTCTCAGCCTTTGGGTGCCATTGCTGTAGATGATCAAATATGAAGTCAGACCTGTAAACACGAGTTTCAGCACGCTAGTATGCATTCAGTAGACAAAGACATCAGAGTTGTGTTCATAAGATAACTTTAGTGTAATATTTTAAATAATTGACATAATCACAAATGCCGTTTTGAGCAATTTGCTCTCAAAGACTTCACCAGTGATGGAGAGTAAAATGTGTTGATTCCCTGGGCTTCTTGATATCTTTTGTGTTAGCACCGCTGCGGGACCATTTATGAGCATGTAGTGACTCGTGAAGGGTTGTAGATGTTCTGACACTTGAAAGAAATGATTTCCCAGAGATGTAAACAAGATAGCCTTCCAGAGAAAGAATGAGCCACTTTCAGCCGGGGTGAAGCAGTGAGCACAGGAGGAGGAGTTGCTTCTGTGGAGGCGAAGACGGAGGGAGGATCTTAACGGTGCGGTGATTTCCTGACCACTTAGGCCCAGCTTGTTTTTCTGGGTCGTGGTCCACGTGCTGTTGTTTGCCGGCCTTACCCGGAACAGGTCCACTAACAGAGCACGCTGAGGGCTGGACGCCATGTAGGTCAGTCTGAGCTCAGCAATGAGCCCAGACTTATTTATAAACCCACAGGACAGGACCCTACGTGTGCACGACCGTCTGACGTGGGACCGAGCAGGGAAGATTGGCAGGAGAGCAGAAGGAGACTGGTCACCCACAGGGTTTCCAGTCTGAGTTGTTTGCTCTTTTAGCCAGGAGGTGGCTACAGTTTGTTCCTGGGGGCCTATGCAAGGTGTAATCTCAAGTTCCTGAGGTTGACCTTTTGGGTGTTGTTTATAGAAATTGCTTATGACTTGCACCATGGAAATAATTTGTTTACTTTTACGAACCCACTGCCTATCTGGCAATGTTGGAGGTAGAGGGATATACTAGTGAGCAAGACAGGCAAGATTCCTGTCCTCAAGGACCTTGCTTTCCAGCAGGGCAGGAAGAGAAGAAGCTGATACACACATCAGACTTCGGAGTCGTTCTAGTTGCTGTGGAGCAAATAAAACAGAGCAATGGGAGAGAGGGAGAGTACATTAGCTAAATGAATCAGAAAGAAAGCCATTTCTGAGATGACATTGGAGTGGAAACTTCATTGATGAGGACTGTGGTAGTTATATAATCTGTTGTCAATGTGAGAGGATTATGAGTGAAGGGGTGGAGTGGAGCCTGTCAATCAGGTTGGAGCTTGATGACCTCATTTGGAGGTGCTACAGAGATAAATAGCTCACTGGAGGCAGGACACAGGTTCACTCCCTGGGAGACATTGCAGCTGACAAGACACATGGAGCTTTGCTAGTGCCCTGAGCTGGGGGAGCCACGTGGAGACTCCTGCTAGCACTACAATGCTTACGATGCCACTGGATCCACAAGACTTCACACCCACTGGCCAGTGATCTTCCTGCATTCAGCATCATTGCATGTGTTGTGTGAGTCTGAAGAGGACTTTATAGATTGGTATCAGACATATGGACCTGATCTGGACTGGGCTGGGATGTTTTCTTAATGTACAATAACTCTTTATATTAAGCAATTTCTTATACACATATGAGTGTCTATGAATTTATTTCTCTAGTCAACCCAGACTAACACAGGACCTAGTGAGGCAGAGACCTGGCAGAGCACTTCAGAGAACCGCAGGCACGATGACTCTGAGGCAAATGGAACTGAGCCCATGAGAAGAGCAGTGGGATTGTGCTGAAGGGATTCCGTGGGAGGACTCCTATGTAATTCGCCTATGTGTCCACCAGCTGCACGGTGACGGGCACTTTCTCACGGCAGAAGGCAGAGGCACCACGAGCAGTTCTCGCTTCTGGGGAGCATTCTAGTTATGCTTCTTCCAAGAGAGGTTTGTTCATTCTTCTAACAGCACTTCTATGGTACTTTCAACATTCAACACCAACACAATCGTTCAAAACATCAGTTCTTCTGTGGCCTTCCTTATTCACTGTCAAGTTTAACACACACACACACAAATACCATCGCGTGGGTCAGGTGCATTTTAGTCCTCAAAGTGACAGCTTGGCCAGGTAACATGAAAAGAGATCTTGTACAGCCGATTCACCCAATGCAGAGTGCTTTTGGCTTTCTTGACTGCTGCTTTCATGAACATTGAGTGTGGATCCAAATAAAATGAGCTCCAGGACAACTTCAGTCACTTAGCTTTTTATCATGATATTGCTTATTGGTCGAGTTGTGAGGATTTTTATTTTCTTTTTGTTCAAGGCGTAATCCACACGGAAGGTTTCATTTTACTTGGATGATGATACCATGTTGGAGCTTCAACTCTCTTCTACTTTCAGCATACAAGGTTGGATTATCATCGGCAGAATGTAGATGATTTAGGAGTCTTTTTCCAATTCTGACACCGTAGTCTTCATATAGTCCAGCTTATCAATTTTTGCTCAGAGAGAGATTGAAAAGGTATGGTGAAGAGAGACAACTCGGACCCCCAGCTTTCCTGATCTGAAACCACACAGTATCTGCTTGCTCTGTTCAAACAGCTGTCTGTACAGGTTCAGGTCCAGGTCTTGCTAGAGCACAATGCAGTGTTCTAGAATTCCCGTTCTTTTCCGTGGTAGTCATATTTGTTATGATCCACACAATTGAAGGCCTTTGCATAGTCAATAAGACACAAGGAAGGGCTTTTCTGGCATTCTCTTATCAGCCAAAGTGTATCTGAGGTCAGCGATGATAACCCTCATTCCACATCCTTTTAAGAACCGGACTTGACTTTCTGGCAGTTCCCTGTCGATGTACTGCAACTATTTAAAAATTATCTTCAGCACATTTTTACTTGCACGTGATATTAATGCGATTACTTGATCATATTTGCATCTTGTTAAATCACCTTATTGGTATGGGAACAACTATGGATCTCTTTCAGTTGACTGGCCAGGAAGTTATCTTCCAAATTTTTCCTTGTAGACTAGTTGAGGGTTTCCAAGTGTTTGTTGAAACTTCTCATTTGGTATTCCAAGAAGTCCTGGCACCTTGCATTTCACCAATGCATTCAAGGCAACGTGGACTGCTTCCTTCAGTCCCACTGGTTCTGGAACTTACACTTCCTTCTAAAATGGTTCAACACTGACCAGTTCTTTTTGGTACATGGACTCTGTGGAGTCCTTCCATCTTCTGCTGATGTTTCCTATGTCTTTCAATAGTTACCCACAAAATTCCTTAAAATTGTAATTCAAGGTGTGAATAATCTTCAGTTCTTCAGCTTGAGAAATATTGAGCTGTGTAATTTAAGCCACAATCAATTTTTGAATATCCTCAGCACTCCAAAAAGAAGCCCTAAGCTCTTTGGCTCTTTGTGTATTTCCTCATACCTTGGCAACAGCTAATCATTCTGTTTATTGATTCGCCTAGACTGGACATTTCAGATAAATGGAATCCTATATATGTGGTCTTTTGTCATTGACCTCTTTCAACTCAGAATAATGTTTAAAGGTATATCCATGATATAGCACTTTTCAGTACTTTATTCCTTTTTATCATGAAATAATACTCCATTTTATGAATATTCCACTCAAGTTAATTATTTACCCTCCTCTCTCCTCCCACTTCTGGTCAACTCCTTCTGTGGATAATCTTTTCTTGAATTTTCCTCACAGATCATAATTATCACCATGAGGAATGTTTCATTATTTCTCTTTCCACTGCACTCCAGCATTTGGTGCTGGATTGATTTCGTGGCATCTCTTAGCACTTTCCCTAAAAAACTGTTGAAAAATAAGCTTGGCCAGCCAAAGAAAAGTTGAACAAAAAGCCTTTCCAAGAATCACACCTAAGTCAGACTCCAACTCTTCAGTTCATGGAGACCATAGGCGGCAGACATATCAGAGTTCTAAAAATATTGATGGGATAGCGAGTCAGGGTGAGACCTGGAGAGCGGTTCAAGTCTCCTTAGTTAAAAAGTGCAATTCTAAGCACTTTCTCTAGTGCAATTCATTGACTCCTCACAAGCACCACATGAGATAACGATGACTTTCCCCATTTATAGACAAGGAAACAGGTCTGGAGCAGATAAGGAACTTCATCAAGGCAATATAGCTGATAAGGAGTCTTGACTTCAGGCTCTGCACATTTCTTGTCTATGTTGTTTCTTAACACCTTTAAGCATCTGTTTCTTCATCTGAAAATTTAGCAGATTAAATGTTACATTGAGTATGAGATGGCTCTTGATTTCCAGTGTCACTTTCAGTTCCAAGACTGATTCATATTTAGTAATTTCACAAATGGCACTCATGACCATCTGCGGGTAAGGCATTAAATATCCTTAGAATGTTAAAAAATACCCCAGTCGGTGCGATGAAGCAGTCCCGGCCAGATAGTGACCCAGATCTTTCTATGTTCTCCGATTTGCGTGTTGATTTTGTGTTAGCTTGCTAAGAGATGGCGTCCTGGTGGCGTAATGAGTAGGTATTGCCCTGCGATCTGCATCATCGGTGGTTCCAAACTACCAGCAGCTGAGAGGGAGAAAGACTGGGCTTTCTACTCCCACAAACAGTTAAAAGTCTTGGAAACCTGCAACAGGGGGTTACTGTGAGTCAGCATTGACTCTATGGCAGTGAGTTTGATTTTGTTGTTGTTTACTAAGTTGGGAGCTGTTGCTTACAGTAAAAATCCCCATGCTTTGTTGACCTTCCTGCCTTTCTACCTACATTCTGTCTTTTACTGAGAGGTAATGATCCATTCCCTTTCCTACAGGAGTCCTTCATGCGGTCCAGACTCAGCCAATGGCCTTCTCTGCCTTAGAAAGGTTGCCTGGCAACCCAACCAGGGCGTCTAGCTTTGTTTGCCCCACTCAGCAAGTCTCTCTGACGGAAGCACTCAGCAAGTTCCAGCAATTATTTAACGCTCAGTCTTCTCTCCTAGATTGCAAATCCATTTACTTTCCTGTGTTGCCCTTCATAAATAACGTATCAAAAACGATTTAATAAATACGTCAAAAGGATCAGAAGTCTATTTTGTAGTTTAGGTATGAACCTTTTGGTTAGAGAAAAAGAACTCATTTGATTAGTTGAAGCTGATCAAATTAATACACAGTACATCGGATTGACCATAAAATGAATTTTTGCTGCGATTTGAAAAGAGGAACAATATTTAACATTCTGAACGGAAGGGGGGAAAATCCCAACATTTTGAGCTGCTGGAAACTTTTAAAACTAATCTATCTAAGTCAGAAACTTAGGCTGTAACACATTGATAAAAAAAGGCCACCGTTTCATAAAAGCCGGTTCAACTTAATGGGTATGTTTATTTCAATGTCATATTAATCTATTCCACCTGTATTTTCACAGAGAGAAATTGGATCCCCTTGTATATCTGAACTCAACAGTTTACATTCAGAAGAAAACCCTTTTCTCAAAATGCATTCTCCACGACGGCTGCATCGGAGATCGTGTAAACGGAGTCTGCAGCCCACACACAATTCCATGAGTGAATGAACATGGTCGGAAATGGTCATAAACCCTCCTGGACATAAGCGGAGTGGTATCTGCTCCGCTTTGAATACAGTTGTGGAGAAACCACTCTGTGTCAAGCCCTGAGCTGGGTCCTGGGATGAGTGCTGAAGCAGCTCTGGGAGGAGGGGAAGCGTGGAGGCCCACGGTGGCACTCCTGCTCCGCACAGCCTGGGTTTGCTTTCTGTCACTGCTGCTTGCTTGCTCTCCTTGGGCAGCTCACTTACCCTCAGAGGCTTTCGTTTCCCCCGTGGAAAACAGGCACAGAATAGCAGAACGTCTGGGGCCTCATGGGATTAATGAGGCAACACTGTGAGTACATAGAACAGAACTTCGTATGGAGTAAAACAACTGGTCTTGCTCATTGCAAGGCCCACAATTCAAACCTATCAGCTGCCCCGAGGAAGAAGCTCCCGTGAGGATCGAAAGTCTCGGAAATCTTGGAAACAGGTCTACTCGGTCCTGTACGGTTACTAGGAGGCAGTCGACTCAGCAGTAGCGAAGCTTAAGGCACCCGAGGAATCTGAATTATCCCTTGTGGCTAAACAACTACCAGCAGTTTGAGCCGATTCATTAGCTCTTCTAGTCTGCCGGTCACTCAGTCATTCATTTACTTAGCTAACTCAGACGCACTGAGCAAGGCTCAACTGTTCTAGTGACTGCCCTAGGGAACATTGGCAAAGAGGACACACCAGGCACTTGACGCCTGAAGCTTTGTGTTTAGCTAGGTAACAAGACAATAAGCACATTGAAGAGGCATGAGTCTTATGTTTGAACATGTACAGTTTGCTATGTCGTCTGTTGAGGATTGTTTGGGGCCAGGCCTTTGAAATCATGCAACGGCAGTCAGTGAATGTGAAGTAGCAAGCATCTAAAGGTGCAGAAATAAACACAGTTACATGCAGGACGATGTTCCTAGTCTGTGTGATTTGTTTCTGACGTCCTTGTTTCACGATACAAAATGGTTCTGTAGCGCCTGGATCTTGGTAGCTAGGCTGCCTGGAGTCATATTCCAGCCTCACCCTTCACTCCTCATGTGATTCTCACTGCCGGCATGTAGATTCCAGCTCATAGCATCGGGGGCTCCGTGGGCTATGCATTGGGCTGCTAACCACAACGTCAGGAGTTCAAAACAGTCAGCGGCGCCTAGGAAAAAAGATGAAACTTTCTACACCCACCAAAAAGTGACTGTCTCAGAGACCCAGAGGGCCAGTTCTATCCTGCCCTGTTTGGTCACTATGAGTCACTGTGTGATTAGAGTGGGTACAATTACATAAAAATAAAATCATAATAGCACTTGCTTCATAGGGTTAAAAGCATATGTGGTACAAAAGGTTAAATACTCAGCTACTAAGGAAACATTGCTTAAATGTTCTATTCTTCCCCAGAATGACTCAGATGAAAGGCCTAGTAATTTACTTTGGACAAAGCAGCCATTGAAGGCCCTGTGGAGCACAGTTCTACTCCGACCAGCACACCAGGGGGTCATCATGAATGGGAGTTGACTCCAGAAAACCTGGAGGAGGGTCTTGGGGTCCTTGGACCATCCGATGAGTTGAGACATGTGAAACATCAGTCCTTGGCACTACCTTTTCATAGCCTTGAAGCATTTTTCTAAGGTACAGTGTAAAGAGTGTAGGCTCCGTAACCAACCAGGTGTGGTAGTTATATAATCTGTCGTCAATTTAAGAGGATTATGAGTGAAAGGGTAGTGTCAAGCCTGCTGATCGTTGTATAGCCAAGGAGGCCTCTGTGTGAGTACGACCTTCCCCTGAGGATTCTGGGACTTCGTGTATTTCCTCCTTGGTGGCAGGAGATACTCTCTTTGGACTCACTCCCTGAGAGATGCTCTACTGACAAGACACAAGGTGCCAAGCTGGTATAACTTGCGACCTCTGGAGCCAGAGAAGCCACATAGAGACCCCTGCCAGTGCTGAGATGCTTACACTACCACTGGATCCACAAGACTTCTCACCCCCTGGCCTGTGATCTTCCTGCATTTGGCATCATTGCATGTGTTTTGTGCATCTGAAGAGGACTTATGGGGTATCAGACATATGGGCTAATGTTGGACTTAGGGACTTGATCTGGACTGGGCTGGGATGTTTCCTCATATTCAATTGTTGTTGTATATAAAGGTCTTCTACACATATGAATGTCTCCCTGGATTTGTTTCTCTAATCTACCCGGACTAACGCACCAGGCCAAGGGCTGAACTCCGTCATTCACCAATAATTTCCGGCAAGCAATGAACCTCTTTGAACCCAGTTTTCTCATGTGCAAAGCAATAACAACACAAAACTGCACGATTGCTTTGATGATTAAATAACCTAGTTCATGGCACATACGATGCACTCAAAAAACAGTTCACTCTTCTCTCCTGAGTGAACAAAGTTCACTCTTGTCTCCCTAAAATGAAAAATAATTTGAGCCAGACAGTCTGATGAAAGCGGGGAGAAAGGACATGATGTCCTGGAGAGCTGTAAGTAAAACTAAGATCCATATATACCCGAGTATAAGCCGACCTGAATATAAGCTGAGGCACCTAATTTTACCACAAAAAACTGGGAAACTTATTGACCCAAGTATAAGTCGAGGGTGGGAACTGCAGCAGCTACTGGTAAATTTCAAAATAAAAATAGATACCAATAAAATTACATTAATTGAGGCATCAGTAGGTTAAATGCTTTTGAATATTTATTTCAAAGAAAAACAGTGAACTAGCTCTGTAAATGGAAAAGAGGGTCAACAAAAACAATATGGTATCAAAAATGACTATACACGCTGTTACTGCATGCGCTGCCTTACTACATACGCTGCCTTACTGCATGTACACAAGGCAGCTTGTATAGTTTGAGGCCTAACTCAGGCTGATGATATTCCAGAATGTGAAGACATGACTGCATAGAGCAGCCTGTGCTAGGGCTCATCATATACACGTGGTGTTGTGCATGCACTGCGTACATGTACTGCATTACTGCATTCGCAGCGTCACTGCAAATGTAGGGGAAGTGCTAATGCAACACATGCAGTAACACAGTGCGTACACAACATGGCATGCACACTATGAGCCCTAGTGCAGGCTGCTCTATGCACACATTGTCAACACTAGGTGCAGATAGAGGTTAATAAAAAAATAAAAAATAAAATATAGCAGACGAAGTACTATAAATAAATGTACTGTATATTCAATGCTTGGACGGAGCAAGGGGGCGTGACCAAGCACGGGTAAGACTGTAAAGACTACGTCATTGGTCACAGCCCTGGAGAAGAGCGGCCCCATCCGACATTGATCTGACAAGGATGCGGTGCGTCCAGGGACCAGCACACAGAAGCGGGCAGGTTCTCGCCCAGTACCGCACGGTGGACAACACCGAGGCTGCCGGCGTGCAGGAGAAAGGAAGAGCGGCGACATCAGCAGCCATCGGACCACCCACAGAGGCTGCAGGTGCCCGCAGATGAGCCGGAGAGACCAGAGAACACCCACAGTGCACCAGAGAACAGGTAAATGGGATCCTCATTGGAAGATAAGCTGACGGGGCCTTTTTCAGCATTAAAATGTGCTGAAAAACTCAGCTTATACACGAGTATATATGGTATGTCTTTTGAGATCGTTTTCCACGTTGAAAATACGTCCTTTAGTGCAAAGCTGTGTGATAAAGGAAATGATTTGTCCACTTTTGTGATTATCTAGTCTCGTGCAAGAAAGTGAAATGAAATTCATACAATGATTAAATTTTTAAAATAGCTAAGCTAGCACTATGAAAACTAAATTCTATTTTTTAGTTATTTTTATTTTAAAATAGTATCTCTTTGCAGTTATGATGTCATTCATAAACAGGACAGAACTACATGTTTAAAAGAAAGGAAACCTGGTATAAGAGGAGCCTTGGTGGCCTAGTGGTTACATGTAGTATTGTTCACTTCAAGGTCAGTGGTTCGAAACCACCAGTTGTTCTGAGGAGAAAGGCGGGGCTTTCTACCCCCATAAAGAGTTATAGTCCCAGAACTCTCCACCCCCAGGTGGCTGTACCCTGTCATGGCATGGAGGGTTGGGAGTTTAGCGGGATAAGTCAGGAAGGACAGTCTAAGCACTGGGTCACTGTGTAGAGACAGGGACTCATGCTCCATAGATGCAGCCAGCCTCACCAGGGCCATGCCTCTGGGAATCTTCTGTGAGGCTGCTTCCCTGCTGGGCTGAGGACACAAAGCACTTTGAGGCTCGGATGGAGAGCAAATGTTTTGAGAATGATGAGGGCAATGAAAGTACAAATGTACTTTATACAATTGATGTATGTATGGGTTGTGATAAGAGTTGTATGAACCCCTAATAAAATGATTTTTTTAAAAAAGCCCTTTGAGGCTAACCGTTCTTTTCAGTCCCTTCTCTGAAGAGCTGAGGACAAAAGATGGGAGGAAAGTCAAAGTATTCCACAAGTTAGCACATTGTTCAATGTTTCCTTCATCAGAAGGACACCTCTGTAACTTTTCTGTAACTACTTGTAGTAGTTACATAATCTGGTGTTTACTTGAGACTATTAAGTGAATGGGGTGGATTTCAGCTTGTCAATCAGGTTGCAGCTTGATGACGTCATTTGGAGGCACTGTGGAGATAAGTAGCTCACTGGAGGCCAGACACAATGCTCTCTACTAGGTATTCCTGTTGATAAGCCACATGGAGCTACACTGATCTCCAGAGGCCAAGAGCCATGCCAGCACTGAGATGCTTCCACCATTGGATCCACAAGACCTTCTGGCCTGTGATCTTCCTGCATTCAATGTCATTTCATGGTTGTGTGAGTCTGAAGAGGAATTTATAGACTGGTATCAGACATATGGGCTAATCGCGAACTTATGGACTTGCTTTGGACTGGGCTAGGATGTTTTCTCAATATACAATTACTCTTTGAGATAAAGCTCTTTTTTATACACTTATGAGTCTCCCTGGATTTCTTTCTCTCATCCACCTGGACTAACACACTACTTCTCCCAGATTCCTTTCTTCTCAGGAGAGGTTCTTAAATCCAACGACTCAGATGACCTGTGTTTTCTGCTCAGTCCTTCTTTGTAGAAAGCACATCAACTTCTGGGCCTGGAACAACATCTAAAGGTCAAGTCCTGTGCAGAGTTGTCGTGCCAGTCAGCAAATATTTGACTCCTCTGACCCTCACAAGTATCACAGGAGTTGGGGGGGTGGGAGAGAGTGTGATGGGATGTTGATGCCTCTAGTCTTGCCTTCCGCCAGCACTCTCTTCAGTGATCTGGGGCACATCCTTAACCTCTCCGGGTCAAATTCCACTTTGGTGGATGTCTGGATTAGACCAGATCTCTGAGTGCTCTTGCATGCCTAAATGCTCTGCTGAGGTGTGACTGAACAATGAACCTTCACAAGGGAGCGGGGCAATTTTCACATTCTAGTCTGCCAGCAGCCCCTGGAACCAAGCAGCCGCTGTCCTGCAAGCCAGGTCCCACATGTTCCGAGTTCTCCAGCAAGCAACCTTTGGCCGCATCACTTGGTTTCACAAGCTTTGAGTTTGCAACCACTGGACTCAAGGCTTCCTCTAAAGTTGAGACAATGCCTGTGGGTGAGGAGGAACTGTTTTTAGTTCTAAGGTGTTGGGGGTCCTTAGTTGTCGGCTTGATGTCCATAAACATTCTCTCAGGAAAAATTCTGGGAGAACTTGGTGGAGGTGAGTATTGGGATATAGCTATCTCAAAAAACAATTAGTGAATGTAGACATATTTTTCAAGCTTCCCTGAAATAAAATGTCATATATTTGGTTCCACTTAATATTCAGATGACATGGGCTCTGGTAGTAGTAGACTTGAGTTGAAGAAATCATTTTCTAAAAATACCTTTTATTGATATGTACTAAGTCCTTGGGCTTACTGGAAAACTTGTACTTGACCTTTAAATGTTATGTAAATTTGCCCTCTCTTTGAAATGGTTGAACTAACTCCTACTCAAATTCATCACAATCACCTTCAACTATTGCACATGCAATTAACCCACACAGCCACAACCATCAAATTCATTCTGATTCATACTCTACAGAACAGAGTAGAACTGCTTTTTAGGTTTTCTGAGATGATAAATCTTTACAGGAGCAGAGAGCCTCATCTTTCTCCCATGGAGCGGCTGGTAGGCTTGAATTAGTCACCTTGAAGTTATCAGGGCAGTGCTTAACCCACGACACCGCCAAGGCTCCTGACAAGCTGCAAAAAGGTCATTTGCACCTGTTCCAACTCACCTTCACACTTGACCAAAAGAACATACTTATAGGAACAGTTGTCATTCGGAACCCCAGGACTGCCTGTGTCAACTGATAAAAGTATACAGATAATTGGTGGAGAACCCAAAGTATTATCACAAATAAGGTAATAAATGTCACGTGAAGCCTGTCTTATGCCTTCCTCCTTAAAATTAAGTTTTTTTTCTCCATCTGGAGGCATTCTTGGGATCCCCTCCACTATCATTTCCCCCCTATTCTTTCACCCTTTTAGGATAAGCAAAAGAGTATCATTGGCGAAGATGTCCCGTTCCCCACAGGCTGGGAGTCAGTACACTGGAGGGAGAGGAAACGTGTGCAGTAAAGGCGACGAGCCATCTGCCATGTTTGTGCGGTAAGAAAAGAGGGCACGTGTCACTCGACTGCACCTCTTACATGGACTCAATGTTGTAAGTAAGACTCATCTCATCCCCATTCTATAGACGAAGAAACCTAGTCTCAGGGAGGAAGAAACCTAGTCTCGGGGAGGTTAGGTAGCTTAATTTGGGCTCTGAAAGAGTCTTAGGTCTTTGTGTAGGTTAGAACTAGAGGTATTCATTGTCTACCCAGTGAGTGGATGGTCTCTCCAGGTGGTGCAAACCGTTGATGCTGAACTCCTAACGGAAAGGTTGGTGATCCAAACCCACTCAGCGGCCTCTTGGAAGAAAGGCTCATTATCTGCTTCTATACACATTGTGATCGAGTCGGTATTACCTCATAGGCACACAGGTGACAAAGCAGCCCTGCCAATTAGGGTTTTCTTGGCTGTACTCTACACAAAGAAGCGCTGGTGGTCAAGTACTAGGCTGCTAATGCAAGGTAGGCTCTGGTGGTCAAGTACTAGGCTGCTAATGCAAGGTAGGCAGTTCAAATTTATCAGCTGCAGTGGGGGAGAAAGATGAGGCTGTTGGCTTCTAAAGTTTGATGGTCGCAGAACCCCGAAGGCGCAGTACCAGTGTGTGAGTCAGAATTGCCTCCTGGGCTGTGGCCTTGCCTTGTTGGTTGAATGGACAGTTGCCAAGGCAATGGGTAGATTCCAACCACCAACCTTGATAAACCTAACACTCCCAGAGGTCCCAGTGAGGTCTGTAGAAGGAATTGTGACCACCCAGAAGAATGTACACATCGAGGAGCCCCGGGTGGGCACACCATTTGAGGAGCTTCCCATGTGCAGCGAGCTGCAGATGCACAGGGACCGTCTTCAATCCGTCTGCAATGACGGGGATCTAGCAAGCATCTCCATCTCCATCCCCACCTCGTGGACTCTGTTTGCCAAAGACAGGCCTGTGTTGTCAGTGCAGTTCACCTGCTGGCAGACTAACCCTCCCCAGAAGCAGCCTCTCTGTCTGTCTGTCAGTCCGCCCCGGGGCACTGCCAGGCACTCTCCTTTCCCGCGGAGCACTCACAAAGGCTAGCACTTGGCATCCTCCCTTCCCACTGGCCCGGAGCACCGACTCCACAAAGTTCTGCTGCCCGCTTCTCCGGGCTGGTGGCCAGCTGTGGGTGCAG
>NW_022103968.1:50084011-50102908 GCF_000313985.2 Echinops telfairi | reverse complement strand
CGCGGTGGCGCGCACCCTGCAACATCGCCCTCTTCCCGGCGTGTTTCTCCAAAGCGGGCGGTATTTCCTAGGAAGCCAGGGCCGGCCTTTTGCATGCCGTTGGAAGAGAGAGAGAAAAGGGGGAGGGGGGCAGACGGTGTTCCCGGATGGGGCTCTGGGTGCAGATGGTCCGGGACTCCCAAGATAGCTTCTGGGACTGCGGGAGACTGAGCGGCAGGAGGAGGGGTGCCACCCTGGTGCGCAGCTGTGTCCAGGAGGATCCCAGCGCCTCCCCTTGCTCCGACCTGGAGGAGTGCAGGCAGGTATATCCCCAAGAGAGCCTCGATGGCGCGCCTGGGGATCCCCAAAGCCGGATCGGGTGTCCAGGGTGCCTCTGGATTGCAAGGGCGCCAGGTTCAGCACCACCGCTCAGTGGGACCGGCTCTGGAGCCGACTTCGTTATGGGTGGCTGCCACCTCCTGAGCACCTAGTGGGGCCATGGGAGAACTTGATGCTTGACACCTTTGGTTGGCCTTGGCAATCTAGCTTTGGCAGTCCCCAGAGGCGTTGGAGAAAGCTGATCACCATTTAAAAATTGATCATCAACTGCAAATCAATTCTGCGCAAACCTATCTAGGAAATTTGGGCAGAATTTAACACTCAATATTGAGTGTAAATAGGTATTTACACAAATAAGTGATTTGACGTACCGTAACAGTTTAAAAACCCAATTTCTTGGGACTTCTTGGGGTGGTGGTGCTGGTGCTGGTGTATGTTTAAACTGCTTGAATTACCTGGGGATTACAGGTGGATTTCCCCTCTGGAGTAGGATCCTCAGTTTTTCCATTCTGTCATTTTTTTACCTCTTTAACAGTTTCGTAGACCTGGTTTAACCTCACCTTTCTGATTGGGAAGGGCCAAGGAAGACGCATGTAAAGATTCTGAAGTGGTTGCAGCCTCTTGAATAATATGTAAGCACAGACACAGGGTCAGTGCCCTTATCATTACCAGAAATTAAAACAAAAATTTTTTTCGGACATGGGAAGTCTAAATTAGACAAGAAAGTAACTTGATCTGAATTTTTTTTGCAGTAACTCTTATCATCAATAACATCTTAAGATCATCCTATGGGGTTCTTCCCTAGTGTGTAAGTGAGCGCGGGGTAGACAGGACCCTTCCTACATGAAGTAAATTACGGGGAAGGGAAAAAGATAGAAATCTCACTGCCATTGAGTTGATTCCAACTCATTGTGACCTTACAGGGCAGAGGAGAACTGCCTCTCTGGGTTTCTAGACTGTAACTCTTGACGGGAGGAAGAAGCCTCATCTTTTTCCTATGGAGCAGCTGGTGCTTTCGAACTGCTGACCTTGCGATTGGCAGCCTAAAGCACAACCCACTATGCCACCAGAGAGTGAATAAGGAGGGGAGGAAATTTTATTCAGTCTCTGATTTTTGACTTTGAAAAGGTGGTGATGTTATGGCTTGGTTGACATCTGAAATTTCACCAGGGTGAAACTGGTCAAGAAACTGGAACGAGATGATGCTAATAAGACAGATGTGGTCAGGCTTTGGAACTTTGGATCCCACTTTCGTAATCTGCTTCTAAAGTGAGGTATCTTCCTATTGAACTTAAGTCATGGAATGTGATTGGGTCCAGAAGGCCTGTGGGAAAGGGCGAGGCACTTGCTTGCTTGTATAACCGGAGCTTTTCCAGAAAGTGTCAGCCGGTGGCCCTTTTTTTTTTTAAAACATTTTATTAGGGGTTCATACAACTGTTATCACAATCCATACACACATCAATTGTGTAAAGCGCATTTGTACATCATTCTCAAAACATTTTCTCTCCATTTAAACCCCTGACATTAGGTCCTCATTTTTCCCCTCCCTCCCCACTCCCGCCTCCCGCATGAGCCCTTGATAGTTTATAAATTGGTATTTTGTCATATCTTGTCCTGTCCGACGTCTCCCTTCATCCACTTTTCGGTTGTCTGTCCCCCAGAGAGGAGGTCACACACAGTTCCATGTAATCGGTTCCCTCTTTCCTACCCATTCTCTCTTTACCGTCCCTGTTTTGCCACTCACACCACTGGTCCTATAGTGAGAGATTAGAAAAACGTATATTTTGAGCTAGTTGGGCCTTTTGGGAGAGGTTCTTTGTAGACAGCAAAATATGATGGGGTTGAACGATAAGTTAAAATTAAATTCAGTGACGGAACACGTAGTTGCTGCTTTCCAAGAGTTTCGTGGGGGAAGAGAGGTTATGTTTACAAATATCTACAGTGTAAGATGATATATAAACAAAATCGTATGAGCAACATCCGTAGTGTGCAGGTCCATGGCTGAGGAAAGGAGAGGTTCATTCGAGGTTAAGAACTGAGGAACATAAAAAAAAACCAAAAAACTGAGGAATGTGTGTATGATGAGTCCTGCATGGCCACCTGACCTCAAACAAGGAAGAGGCTTCCCTGGGTAGAATGCAGACCATCTGGAACAAGCGGTAGCACAAGTACAGGCACAAGTATACACAAGTGTAGCATGCAAGTGTTCATTTTTCCCCACCCTCGTTTCCGTGTGTCCTGATTTTTTTATTCTGAAAATGATATAGCAAACATAACCTATTTTCATACAATTTATTAAAGGATGCACCATACATACATCAAAAAAACTCACAGCTGTCGAGCCTATGCTGACTCATAGTGACCCTGTAGGACAGGGCAGAACTGCTTCTGTGGGTTTCTGAGACTAGCTCTTTACAGGAGTAGAAAGCTTCATCTTTCTCCATTGGAGCAGCCGGTGGCTTCCAGCTGCTGATCTTACAGTTAAGCCGCCCAACCCACTCTACCTCCAGGGCATCAGTGTCCTCTGCATCATCCTATACAGATGGTGGGAAGCACGTATGAAGCAAAAGACAAGATCAGCGTAGAGAACATCGTGGTAAGCTTCTTCACTACACCCTTCCTCCTTGCCAAACCTTGCAGATTCTGGCAGCGTCGGAGCTTAGAAGAGTGGGACCAGGGGAGATTTTACCAAGGTAAAATAACTTGTGTCTACATGCCCCGCCCCACCTTATTTTACCTCTATTTAACCTTGTTAAATCTTCACGTCTGTCCATTTGCTCTCAGATTGTATGGTTGACAAAGCCCGCTGTGTTCTTCTCTGAGGCTGAGAGCAGTTGTTGGAAGCAGGTGATTGTTTGCTGGCTTGGTTGGTCAGGGATCGCAATAGTAGTCTCTGTCTGTATTGTATCAGTTTTCTCATCCATAGATTGAGCAATTGAACAAAGTCAGTGGTGGCAAATCCACACGGTTTCCCCAGGTGAGACTGGCCTGGATCGTGAATAAGCAAAAGCAGATTGGTAATGAGAAAAGAAAGATAAGACAGGCGAAACAAAATGCAAGTCTACTTTGGCTTTGTGTGTCAGAGAGACATTGCAAAGTAGAGCAATTGGAGAGAGTATGTCCCATTCAAAGAGGTCCCAAATTAATTTTAGCCAACTGTTGCTTAAAAGCAAGGGCCCAGTATTGCGAGTTCTGCTGATGTTTCAAGAGAATCAGGAACTTCCTATGTCTATGAAAGCTTACAGTTTTACAATATTGACAACTCTTTCAAAATTGCTCCAAACACAAAAAAAAACCCAAAACCCCAATCTAACCAAAACAACCAAAACGGTGAGTAAGCCAAGGAGTCGGAATCGACTTGCTGGCAGTGAGAGAGAAGCCAAACAAAAACTCACCTCATCAAGCCCAGACTTGGCCTGTATCTGCCAGTTTGTTACTAGATTATTTTCAAGGTTCCTTCTGGCTTCAGATTTCCATGATCCTAGACTCAACCGATCTGGATCGGAAGAAGGAAGGCTAGAGTGCCCCTTAGAGTCAAAGATGGCGAGACTTGATCTTACATGTTCAGGGCATGTTGTCAAGAGAGACTAGTCCCTGGAAAGGGACATCATGCTTGGTAAGGTGGATTGGCCTGCAGTGGTGGGACCAAGCCTGGGAAGAGTCGTGAGGACGGTGCAGGACTGGGCGGCATTTCATTCTGTTGGGCATGGGGACCCCACGGGTCCGAACCGACTCAACCTAACAACAACTGACAACACACTCAGTCCACTTTGTCTCCAGCCCATCTCACCCCCTTTTGCTCCAGCATGCTTTTGCAACCTCAGTTGCAAAAGCTTCGAAGGAGCTCTTCGCTGGACTGTGAGAGAGCTATAAAACCCTTTCAGGTCGGACACTGTCATTTTAGGATTGTCATGCTGTTGACATCATTCAGAAGACTCAGCGAGGAGGCCTTTCAGAGGCAACTGCCATTCTTTACGGTGCCATTGAGTCCGTTCCAACTCCGCAGTCTTCGGTACAACAGACTAAAATGTTGCTGGGTCCTAAGCCATCCTCACAATTGTAGGTTCCATTCCAGGGTCCAGAGCTCTTTCAGGAACATTTTCCTTCTTGCTCTTCCATCCCATCCCAATGTAAGATCAGAAGGCCCTGGGAAATCACTCCTGGTTTCCACTTAGACAAGGTATGTATGTCGGCCTGGCTTATGGTGCTCAGACAAAGACATTCAGTGTCTTTACCCTGGCAAGGGTCCACCTCATAACCTATCCCTCTTCTTAAACTTGGAGCTGTCTTGGGATGTTCTGAAATTTCAACGAGGTTAATAAGTTCCTGGTTTGGTTTTTATGAATCGAGCTAGCAGAGCAGTTTAGATGAAAGTAAAAAGCCTTTTATTTTTGAGGGGGTCCTCAAAGTTTGTGGCGAAATGAAACGAAAAGGTAGTGGAGTTTTCTCTTGAACTTTTTGAAGCCTCCTCGTATAATGTATCCAGAATAAAGAAATGAAACAAAAGTCAGACATTTGCATATAATCCTCATTACCTATTCTCTTCAATGACTCTGGATCCTAGGAGAACTAGGCAGTGATAGTTCGTAATGCAGATGTAATTTTAAAGTCAGTTTTCTTAGACTTGATTGGCTAGGATGTAGTTTTTGCGTCACATAATAAGAAAAGAACCCGACTTCAAAGCTCAGGACTGATAGTGACAATAGGATGGAAACAACATCTGAGTGAATAAAACCACCGAGCTTTGCTCAGAGGAATGACGCTCCTCGGGATCGAAGTGACCGCCCAGGACGCACAGTGCTCTGGATTAAGACGCAGGTGTCCTTGCAGTGGTATTTGAAATGAATCAGCCTTCCCTTGCACTTTCGAGGACATGTGAACTGTCACGAGATGCTTACTATTGAAAACCAAATTGGAAAGAAGCAGGCAATTATCTGATTATTAAAGACATATGAGGTGATATTATTTGGATAAAAGATTTGGATTAAAAAATGCAGTTTTTTTACTGCATTTTTGACCCATGGTTTTGGTTGCCTTGGTGCCCAGTGGACAGTTTTGGGTGGCTAAAGGTTTGTGCTTCAAGCTCACCAGTCCACATTTGAGGGAAAGACAAGGCTTTCAGTTCCCATAAAAAATTATACTGGGGGACAGACAACCAAAAAGTGGATGAAGGGAGACGTCGGACAGGGCAAGATATGACAAAATACCCATTTATAAACTATCAAGGGCTCATGCGGGAGGGGGGAGCGGGGAGGGAGGGGAAAAATGAGGACCTAATATCGGGGGTTTAAATGGAGAGAAAATGTTTTGAGAAACGATGTACAAATGCGCTTTACACAACTGATGTGTGTATGGATTGGGATAACAGTTGTATGATCCCCTAATAAAATGTTAAAAAAAATAAAAAATTATAACAGTCTTGGAAACCCTAAGAAGTAAAATTCTACTCTGTCCTACAGGGTCGTTTGGTTCAATTCAGTCCAGTGGGCATTTGGCTAGTATTTTAGACTAAATTATGGAAGTAGACACAGCCGTCTAGGCAGACAGGACCCTGATCTCTTTTGCTCCACATTCCTTTCTAACTACACTCAATTGAGTTGTGTTGTGTGGAAGATATTTTGAGTATCTTAATAGACAGAAAACCATTTGAACCGGGAATAATGCAAAAAGAATTTGAAAGTAACAAACATAGGTTAATCTTAAATGGCCAATTATTAGGCACCTTCAAACAAGAGATTTGAATGAACCAAAGTCCAACGACTGCCAAATCCATAACGTCGGTGTAGTAGTCAACTGCTTCTCTCGTTAGGGTGTTTTGGCCTTAAATTCGAGGGAGCATTCAGTTTCGTTCATCTGCTACGGATGAGATTAAGGTAACTCTTGGACCACTTAGAAGGGTTTCCAAATCAGATTCTTCTGGTGTGGCCTATGAAGATACTGTGTACCTTGAAAGGAAAGTTGAAAGTCCTAGTGTCTGTAACATGAGCTCTGGGTGTTATAGGGCTGGATAAAATGCCCGATTAGCAACATAATACAGGGTGTTTTCTTCTATTGGGGGGATGTCTATCTAAATAATGTTAAGCTTTTCCCCCTCAATGGCAGGTTTCCTTACCCAATAACAAGTGAAATCACTGAGACAGAGAAATTTTTGAGACAGAGATGCCCACCTCACTTCTGGACTTGAATTTCTACTAAGGTTCACTAATTACCCTTGTAGGAGTGTCTTTTGATTTGGAGTGACCATAGAATAAAATAATGTTATATGGCAGGAACTGGTTGATCTTCTCCCTCTCCCTCCAACATGAGAAATTGAGACGTGTTGAGTTGAAGCTTCTTCTGACCAAGCGGTTTATAAGATATACAAAACTGAGGGTGATGGATGGATGGATGGCTCATCAGCATTCAGCAGACACACCACCTCATTGCTTGGCAGTCCAGATTAGAGGATTCCATAATTTGAGACCAGACCCCTGTCCTTGTCGTGGTGTTTATCCTTAAAGGATAGGTACCATGCAATATCTGTCCTTCTATGATTGACTAGCTTCGTTCAGCATAATGGTGTCCAGGTTCATCCACGTCGAAGTGCTTCACGGTGTCATCACTGTTCTTTAGGACAAAGTTGACTGATTGTTATAAGTGACCCAATGGCAACGGCTCTTGCTGTGTTTCAAAAGGTTCCGTATGTTATATTATTCTCATTTGTTTCAAGGAATTTCTTCATTCATCCCTTATATGATCTATTACCCAGTTATTAAGCAGTCTATTGCTTAGTCTTTATAAGTTTGGATTTATATTATTGTTTGTTCTGTTGTTGTTTCTTAGTTTTATAGCATTTTTCTCTGGTTTTCCTGGTGTCCTGTTCCTTCCTGCCTTCTGAACATAAATCCTGCCCCTTTGGTCTTATAGTGAACCAAAAGGGAGAAAGGTAAGTATATGGGTAATTATAATGCATTCCAGAATGAAATAAGAGTAAAAGAGTGGTATAAGCAACATAGAGTTGCAGTATAAAGGAAGGAGCGGTGAATATTTTTTTAAATCTGTATTGGCTTAATGAGTAGTGCTAGTCTGTTTGTGGCATTAGACTATTAAAACTTTAAAAAAATTAATAGAAATCTTTTTGGTGAGGACTTTTAAGATAAAGGGCCAAAGGAGATTTAAAAATTATAATACTGTATGTAAGAGATATTTGGTGTGGTCAGTGTATTATTATTATTATTTGGACAGCAGTTTGTCCAATATTTTCTCTTTTCTGGTATAAACCCCAGAATGATGTCAGCAATGTCAGGCATATTAAAGAGAATACTGAAATAAAAATTTTAAATAAGCTTCCCACAGTAAAAGAATATAACCATGTTAACCATTCATGAACAATTTTATCTGGTAAATTGAGGGCTAAGGGGAGAAAATCTCATAAAATTTAATAAAAATATCATGGATACTGGGGATAAAGCAGGGGATACGTATAACTATTTGTAGACCTTTATGTCTTATTTGTGAGGCAAATAAGACCTTCAGTATATTCCACCTAAATGTAGAGACCATACCAGGAATATGTTTGATGCACTGAACACTAGCAACCAAAGACCCGATGAGTTGTAGGATTACATTATTCATGAAATAGGCAAATGATCATTAAAAAGACTAAGGGGGGGGGGATCAAAGTGGATGTCAGAAGAGACTCTGAAACTTGCTCTTGAATGGAAAATAGCGAAAGAAAATGGAAATGAGGAAGTAGAGTTGAACAGAACACTTGAAGTAGTGATTCAAGGTGACAAACTAAAATATTATAATGAAAGGTATAAAAACCTGGAGTTAGAAAACCAAATGGGAAGACCATGAATGGCAATTCTCAAGCTGAAAGAACTGAAGAAGAAAAAAAATCAAACCTCAAGTTGCAGAATTGAAGCATTGTATTGAATTCAGGAAATATCCAGAGGATGGTAGAAATGGATAGAATCATTATATCCCAAAAGAATTGATCAGTGTTCAATCATTTTAAAAGGAAGCATAAGATCAAGAACTAATGCTCCTAAAACTCACTGGAATAGAGTCAATGCTGACTCCTATTGACCCCCTGTGGGTTGTTGAGACTGTAACAGATTATGGGAGTGGAAAGCCTGGTCTTTCTCCCGCAGAGCGGCTGGTGGTTTTGAACTGCAGACAATGTGGATCACAGTCCCAATACGTAACCACTGTGCCACCAGGATTCTAATAATGCTACTAAAAGGAGAAGTTAAAGCTGCACTGACGATATTAGTGAAAATCAAGGCGCCAGGAATTGACAGAATACACATTGAGGTGGTTCAACAAGCAAGCACAATGCTGGAAGTGCTGTCATTGGTTTTAAGAAAAGGGAGGGTGGGGGGAGGAGGGGGGATCCTATCACAAGGATCAACCTAGAACCCCCTCCCAGGGGGATGGATAGCGGAAAAGTGGGCGAGGGATGACGGAGGATGATGTAAGATATAGAAAAAATAATCTATAACTTGTCGAGGGTTCATGAGGGAGGGTGGACAGGGGCGGGAGGGGAAGAAATGGGGAGCAGATATCAGGGGTTCTAGTGGGAAAAGAATGTTTTGAAAATGATGATGGCGGCATGTGTGCAAATATGTGTGACACACTGGAGGAATGTATGGATTGTGATAAGAGATGTAAGAGCCCCCAATAAAAGTATTAACAAAAAGAAAGGAAATCTGGAAGACAGCTACCTTGCACGCCAACTGGAGGAGACTCATATTTGTGCCCATCCCAGTTAACATCACATGCCAGTAGAGTTTTGCGGAAGATACTTAAAAAAATATTATTGTACCAGTACATAGAGAATTGCCAGAGAGTCAAGCCAGATTCAGAAGAAGACATGGAATGATATACAGCATGGCTGATGTCAGATGGATTTTGGCTGAAAGCAGAGAATGCCAGAAAGATGTTTACTGTGTTTTAGTGACTAAGCAAAGGCACTTGACTGTGTGGATCATAGCAACTTGCAGATGATATTTGGAAGATGGATAATTCTAGAACATTTAATTGAGCTCGTGGAATCTTTATAGACCAAAGACAGTCCTTTGGACAGAACAAGGGGCTACTGTTGTAAAATGATATGAGGTGCACATTAGGGTTGTATCATTCTACCACCATGCTTACTCAATGTGTATGCTGAGCAAATAACTCAAACCATGAACTGTAGGAAGAGGAACACAGCATCAGATCTAGAGGAAGACTTGGAGTTAGAAAGCCTGGAGTTAGAGAATAATCTGCAGTGTGCAGAGGACACCCAGCACAACTGATGAAAATCAAAGAATACAGCCTTCCATCTCGATTATACCTGAACATAAAGAATATGAAACTGCTCACAGCTAGACCAATAAGCGACAGCGTGATTGATGGAGAAAATACTGAGTTGTTGAGGATTTCTTTATTTTTTTTTCATATAGTATTCCCCCTGGGTTTCCAGGTATTTGGGAGACTGTATTTATTTATTTTGACTGTATTCATATAAAAATGTAGGCAATGTTTTAAAATTACAGTATAACAAAGTAATAAAAACAAGTTTATTTTAAACAAGTAAAGCTGAACGTCACATAAAATGAGTGTTCTCAAGGATTTCATTTTAGATGATCCACAGTTGATGTGCATGGAAGCATTGGGTAAAAGCGTTGCAAAGGATCTCTTAAAAATGATTATAAGCCGAGATGTCACCTTGAACAAAAGGTGTACCTGACCCAAGCCATTATATTTTCAGTCACCTCATAAGCATGTGAAAGCTAGAGAATTGATGTATTTGAATAATAGTGTTGTCAAAAATTATTGAAAATTACAATAGATTGCCACAAGCATAAGCCAATCTGTCTTGGCCAAGAGATTTGTAGGAGGAAGGATGGTACAACTTAGAGTCACATCCTTCAGACGTGTTACCAGAGAGACCAGTCCCTGGAGAAGGAGCTCATGCTTGTTAAAGGAGATCGTGCTTGTTCAAGTGGAGGGTCAGTGAAACAGAGAAGACTTTCAAGGAAATGGGCTGCTGGAGTGCCTGGAACTGGCTGCAAACCTAGCGACAATTCTGCGGTGATGCAGGTCCCGCAGTGCACTGCTTTGCCATGCACACTGTAGCTTTGAGTTGCAACTAGAAGGTGTTCAGAGATAACAGTCAGTATAATTTTGCATAATGACATTAATAATATGAGCATATTTAATCTTTAGAAAGTTGCTTAGCTCCACCCTTCAAGGAATTCCTCCTAAGAGAGGATAGGATCACCATTGGACTTTCAGGCTATTTAAAATATTGTTCCATAGAATTAAAAGAAAAGCATTTAAATACAATCGTTGATTTTTCCATTTTATACTTTTGCCAACAGAATGTGCAATTAGGAGGATCCCCTAGGCTGTGGTCTAGGTTTAGTTCAGAAACAACTCACGGTGAACTTTTTAAAGACATGGCCACCCATCAGTGACCCTGGTTTGAATTACCCAACTCTGAGATTTCTAAAGCTCTAGCAAGAGCCCTGGAGGCATCGTGGTTATGAGTTGGGCTCTTAACTGTAAGGTAGGCAGCTTGAACCGCCAGCCACTCCTGGGGAGAAAGATGGGGTGTTCTGCTTCCCGTCTCAGTTTGGCTTTTTGATTTTAGCATGATTCTAATGTACAGCCACGGTTAAAATCCACGGAAAGTTTTTAGTGTATGCCTCCATTGTTATTAAAAAAGATGTCCAACCTTTCATTTAGTATTAATATTATTTTGTTGCATGAGTCACCATCTTTTCTTGAGAACTGATTTAAAGGAGGTTCCTGGGACTCTGGAATAACTAGAGTCTCCTAGAACTGGAAAAAGAGTCGAAAAGTGGGATAGCGTGAACGCAGAGACTAACTTTGCTTACGCACTGCGTGAGAGACAGAGCTGTTGACTCTTAGGAAGCCACGCGTAGCCTTTGGCAACTTTGACTCTTGATTTCCTGCTGCCACTCAACCCAGACCTCAAAACCCAAACTCGCTGCCATCGGGTCAGTGCTGACTCCCTGCAACCCCTGTGGGTTTCTGGGACAGTTCACAAGAGTAGAGAGTCCAGTCTTTTTCTCTTGGAGTTGCTGGTGTTTCCGAACTGCCTACCATGTGGGTTGCAGCCCAGTGCTTACCCACTACAGCACCAGGGCTCGTGTTCTACCAATCAGTACCCTAATAACTGGTTAGCAGAATCTAGAGGAAAGGGTTCCTAGTAAACCATCAGAGTTTGCGGAGCTGACAGGAGAAGGAAAGGAAGACGGGGTAGCAAGGAAGCAGGCACGGAAGGGAGGAAAACAGAAGGCAAAAAGGAGAGAGGGACAGAGAGAAATGAAAGAAGGGAGAGAAAAGCAAGCCTTCTTTGGACTTCGTTGCTTCATTGGTCTGTCTTCACCTGCCTGTTAGTGACCCAAGGCCTTTGACAGTCTAGAAGCAGTCTGTTGTCATGTGAATTTTGCTTGCTCTGACTTCCCTGCGCCCATTTGCTGATATTATTAGTGTTAGAAAATCATACAAGAGAGGTTGATACAATGGATGCTATTTCCCGTCTGGGGTCTTAAAAGCTTGAAGGTAAACAAGCGGCCATCTAGCTCAGAAGCAGCAACGCCCACATGGAAGAACACATCAGCCTGTGTGATCACGAGGCACCCAAAGGATCAGTTATCTGGCGTCAAAGAACAAAAAATGTTGTTATCATTGTGTGCCCACCTCCTTGATACGATCACTGAAGACAAATGGGTGCATAAGCAAATGTGGCAAAGAAAGCTGATGGTGGCTGGCTATCAAAAGGTATAGCGTCTGGGGTCTTAAAGTCTTGAAGGTAACAAGCGGCCATGTAGCTCAGAAGCAACAAAGCCCACATGGAAGAAGCACACCAGCCTGTGCGATCACGAGGTGTCGAAGGGATCAGGTATAAGGCATCACCAGAACAAAAAATCTTACCATAGTGAATAATGGGGCAAGTGTGGAGTGGAGACCCAAAGTCCATTTGTAGGCCACTGGAGATCTTCTTGCAGAGGGGTTTCGGGGAGGAGATGAGCCAGTCAGGGTGTGATGTAGCAACGATGAAAAATACAACTTTCCTCTAGTTCCTAAATGCTTCCTCCCTCTCCCCTCCCCCAACCCCACCTCACTATCATGATCTGAATTCTACCTTGCAAGTCTGGCTAGACCAGAGGATGTACACTGGTACAGATAGGAACTGGAAACACAGGAATCCAGGGCAGATGATCCCTTCAGGACCAGTGGTGTGCATGCCGATACTAGGAGCGTAGAGAGAGGGTGGGTTGGAAAGAGGGAACTGATTACAAGGAACTATATGTGACCTCCTCCCTGGGGGACGGACAACAGAAAAGTGGGTGAAGGGATATGTCGGACAGGGCAAGATATGACAAAATAATAATTTATAAATTATCAAGGGCTCGTGAGGGCGGGGGGACCGGGGAGGGAGGGGAAGAAATGAGGACCCGATGCCAGGGCCTTAAGTGGAGAGCAAATGTTTTGAGAATGACGAGGGCAATGAATGTACAAATGTGCTTTACACAATTGATGTTATGTATGGATTGTGATGAGTCGTACGAGCCCCTAATAAAACAATTAAAGAAAAAATAGAAAAACAAAAACAAAAAACAATGGATGCTATTTTCCATATTCTTTTTTTGGTGGGGGGCGGGGTGGAGGAGGTATGTAGGAGTATTGTTTGTGTGTGTGTGTGCGCAATACAGGTGAATTTGTGGTAACTAAAACGGAAAACCAAATGTCAGCTCAAAGAAGGGTATTGCCAGAAATTCCTGGCTTCTTTCCAAGTAGCCTACCCCAGCCGAGAGTTTGTTTTGCTGATTTGAACAGCTGACTGCCACGTGTTGACGGCCTGGTTACAATTGGCATCCTCATTACCATCATCCTTGTCATCTCGGTTCCCTGCTGGCCCCTTCCCTGTGCCGTTGGGCACGAAGGAGACTGGCTGGGGAGGACGACTTGAACCCAGAGACATGTGGAGGGCAGGAAGGACCTTGGCTGTCCAGAGATTCTAGGAGCTGCTCTTCCCTGGGTCTGTTCTTTGTCAGTGAGCTTGTGGTTGGTCATTCAGTACAAGGGGAACAAGGCGAGAAGTGTCTTTTCATCGTTATCCTGGCCGACAATTGTGTGTGCTTGACCTGTCTGGAGTCTCAAGGGTGGGTCTGTGTTTATTTCCCACCTGGAGACAAGCCAGCCGTTTTGGGGGCTTTGCCACATTCAAGTGCGGGATTAATGGCCCTGCCACTGGGCACAGAGCCAAAAGTCATAGAGGGAGCAGGCAGCTCTGCATTCTCTTTGTTCTCCCTCGGAGCACCGATTTGCTTACTGCAGGAGACGAAACCCACTGCAGTCGGACGCCTGCTGCACTTACAGGACAAGACAGAATTTCCCACAGGGTCTCCAAGGCTTTAATCCTTATGGCAGTGATAGATGGCCCATCTTTCTCCCACGGAGCCGCTGGCGGGTTCAAATGGCAGACCTTTTGGTCAGCACCAAACCTTAAATCTCTGTGTTAGCCAGACTTCTTCATTTTGCTTGCGGGAGGGTAAGAAGAAGAACAAAGTCATGATCTCCTGAGAGGTACAACTCTTTTGCTTTCTTGCTTTGTAGAGTTCTGATTCTTTATCGAAAGATGCTGATTTCTGACCTGCTAACCGCAAGGTCAGTGGTTCAAGCCCATCAATGCATCAATTCTTCTCCTGTCTACCTTATTCCTTGTCTAACTTTCACACACCTAAGAGCCAATTGTAAAGACCATGGTTTGGATAACCATGGAAAAGACCAGGCGCAGGTAGTCCGTAAAGTGACGGTTTTGCTCTCGAACATTTTAGAGAGGCCATCTCCAGCCAGTTTGCCCAATGTCATATGTGATTTGACTCCCTGACCTCTGCTTCCATGAGCACGATTGTGGATCCAAGTCAAATGAAATTCAAGGCGACTTCACTATTTTCGCCATTTATCATGATGTCTACCGGCCCAGTTGTGAGTATTTTTGTCTTCTTTGCATTGATTTGCCATCCTTACTGAGTGGAGGTCTTTGATCTTTATCAGCAAGCTCAAAACACAAGCAAGGCCGTGCCATCTGCATATTGCAGGAAGTGACCAAGTCTCCCTGCACTCCGGATGCCTGGTTCTTCTTTATGAAATCCATTTTCGTAGAGTATGTGCTCAGCATCCAGACTGAGTACGTGGGAGGAAAGGATGCAACGCTGAGGCCTACTTTTCCTGATTCTACACCATGCAGGTCCCTTGTTTTGTCTGAATGACTGCCTGTCGGTCTAGCTACAGGTTTTGTATGAGCACAGTTAAGTGGCCAGGAATTCCCATTAATAATGTTCTCCATAGTTTGTTATGATCCACACAATCGAATGCCTTGACATAGTCCATAAAATACAAGTCAGCTGCCTGGCCATCCAACTGGAAGACATCCAGATGTGTGCCCCCAAAGGAATGTACTGCAACCAAATGGGGAAGTTATTGAGTCCTATCGTTCATATCACATGCAAATAGAATTTTGCTGAAAATAATTAAAGAATGGTTATAGTAGTCCTTTGAGAGAGTGCTCCCAGAACTTCAAGCTGGGTTCAGATATCATTGCTGATATTAAATGTGTCTTGGATAAAATCAGGAAATATTAGAAAAATGTTTAGTTGTGTTTTATTGATTATGCAAAGATACTCAACTATGTTGAATGGTGTGAAGAATGGGAATTCCAGAACACTTCATTGTGGGGAACCTATACATAGACTAAGAGAAAAGTGTTTGAACAGAACAGGAAGATACTATGTGGTTTAAAGCCAAGAAAGGCAATACTAATATAATTGATCAATAGTCATGAAGGTGGGAGGGTGGGAGAGGAACTTATGCCAAGAGGAGTTTATACCAACGACTCAAGTAGAAAATGTTTTCCTAAACATATACTGGCAACATATGTACAAATATACTTGATACAATTGATGTATGGAATGTTATGAGCTGTAAGAGCCCCCAATAAGATGATTTTTTTTTAAATCAAGAAAGGAGTTTGTCAAAGTTGTGTCCTTAATTATTCAATCTGGATGCTGATTATATAATCTGAGAACAACAGCAATCCTGATGTGGATTTTATTACATTCTGTTAGATCTCATCATGGGGGGGACCTTAACTGCCAACCCCCTGAAAATCCTGGCTCAGCCCAGTTGAGCCTAAATAACTATGGCGTCTTCCTTCACATCCTGTTTTGGTCCTTCTTCTATATGTACATAACGCAGACACAGCTTGTTGATGTTCACGTCAGAAGCCTTGCATTTACCATTTGTTTCATTGTTTATTTTCCCTTATTATGGTGTTTAGGGTTATGCAGTGAAGAAAAGCTTTGCCCTCTGTTAATCCTTTAAGGAGCTACCATACACATGAAATAAGCCACATGGGATCTCATGTTTCTATTGCCGGGGTAAAGGCCCATTTCTTGGTGAAGGCCCGGATGTGTGTATGTGGGGGTGTGGACTCAGGCATAGATGGAGAGGAGAACAAGATCTAGAATGGGACTCACATTTATGAAGGTCTTTTGCAGATATTGTTGATGTTATCATGAAATGAGGCCACATATACAGTCATCGTAGCCACGTGGTATGCACAGCATTCAGTTTTTTCCCTTTTAAAAATGTATTCTATTGAGATATAATTCACACCAATTTTAAGTGTATGATACAGTGAGTTTTGACAAATGTTTACACTGGGTATTTACATTTAGCAGCTTTATTAAAATATATTTTACGTTTCATGGAGTTTACCCAGTTAAGATGTACAGTCAGTGGGCTCAGTTTTTTCATAGAGCTGTATAACCATTACCACAGTGAATTTCAGAACATTTTCACCAGCCTAAAAAGAGATCACCTTCTCATTAACAGTTGCTCCCCACTTGTTCCCAGCCCCATTCATCCTGGGTAACCACTAATCTACTTTCTGCCTTTACAAATTTGCCAATTCTGGGCATTTAATATCTGAACTTCAAATAGAACCATATAATATGTTTTGTGTGTGTGTGTGTATGATGACTTGTTCAACTCTGCATAACGTTTTCAAAATTTATGCATGTATTAGTAATTTGTTATTTTTATATGATATTACATTGTATGGATTTACGACATCTATTCATCGGTTGCTAGGTATGTGTAATTTCCCCACATTTTTATTTTATAGCATTAATTTGTAGCATTATTTGATAGCATTAGTTTATTATGTGTGATATTTAACTGACACCCAGTTTCTATATCCCCATGATTTCTTTGTAATTTCTTCTTATAACACCAGGACCCTAAAGCATAGAAATGCCTTCGTCGTCTCTTGACCTCAGAAGAGCGCCACAAGTGAGCTCACGAGTTCATAGTTACGATCCCTCTGTAATAAATTATTTTCACGTAGAATTCAATTTATCTTTATAAGAGAAACACGATTTGCTCATCGTTCTCGTGGTGAAATGTTAGTGGGAAAAGGCAGCATTCATGCAGTGAGGATAACTTGTAAAGGAGAAATACAAGGGGCTTCATAAAGTTTGTGGGAAAGTGGAATTTAAAGAATGGAAATTTCTCATGTGGGGTACTAGTCCAAACAAACGAATGGGTCCAAGGGGCAGTTGTGTAATTGAGGGGTAAACTTAAAGAGACATCAGACAAAATAAGGCATGCAAGGGCTCACCTCTGGAACTGCCCTGACTTCAGGAGCCAAGTCCATGCAGAGAGAAAATATATTTCCAATCAAGGCTTATATAATCTCAGAGGGTGTGCAATCCCCCCTAATTACAGGTAACCACATACTTAACAAAGTGGGCTGTACTCTAACCCTAAAGGTCCCTGAGTCCATTGGAGGGGCTACCTAACACCTGTGCCCAGGCAGGTAAGTAGGGAGTGGCTGTCTCAGAGTCTAGAGAGCAGTAGCACGTGTCTGCCTCCATAGGCGAAGCTGTCGGCTACATAGCAAGCAGCCATGCGCTGGTAAGAGGTAACTTTAAGGTAGCACTATTATGGAGTAACTTTAAGGATACAGTGGGTATTATTGTTATCATTATTGAGTTCTATATTCTAGATGTAAGCTCACTGTCAGATGTATGACTGGCAAAATTTTTCTCCTATTTTGCTATCTTGATATTATCCTTTGAAGAACAAATTGTTTTAATGTTTATGAAGTGAAATGTCTCTGGTTTTTTTTGCATGTGAATTACAGTTGACTAAAGCTATTACTAATCACTTCAAATGAGATTACAGATTACATTTTAGTTCTGATTTCAGTATAGATATAAAGCTTGATAAACTAGAGATTAAGCCTGCGCTGCCAGAAGCAATTCTATTATTTATATTGCATTCCCCGCCAAGTTATGACCTTCGTCCTTCTAATCACATACCAGCAATTCTCTAACAGTGCAGGTAGATTAAAGGGATCCTGGGAATTGGGAAAACATTGTTCAGAAATTATAAACAGAATGTAGAAAAAGCAAGCCATTATTTGGGTGGTCCCAATGTAAAAAACATAATTCTTTGTAGGTTCTAAATAAAAATGTAGACAAAAAAGTATGCAGTGAGGCATATCAAAGCACATATTTCAAATATAAATTTATTAAATCTTATTTCATGGGGAAAAGGTAGTTCAGATGTCCAGACATTCATCCCTCTCTTTGGAGTTCCCGAGTCTGCCTTCTGCCACCACTCATTTTCCACGTCCACTTTCACTTTCGGATCCTGAAGTAATTTCATTCTACACCATCTGACATGGAAAAGGCATCACATCTGCAGCCATCAGTTGCAAAGGCGAAAAATCTCTGACAACTGCTTCATAACAATCCTGGAATACATACATAGCACTTAAAACTGGCAACAGTTCCCCCTGGGTCAAAGAAAGACATCAGCTTGACACAGAATCTACTCTTGTAGACTCATCTGTTAGTGAACATAGTTACATTACTGCTCTTAAGAGGTAACTTCAAGAATAGCACGAGAGTGTGGGGAGCAGAGAATGTTTACAGATGCATCTTTTATTCTCATAGATTAAGTAGCAACAAAAATAATTTTATGCTTGGGGTCACTACAACATGAGGAACTGTATTAAAGGGCCGCAGCATTAGGAAGGTTGTATGTATACCAGTGCTTTATAACATCATATCTTTCTGGCCAGAATTGATATACTTGGGAGCTTTGCATTTCAAAAGTTCAATGCCTAAATGTTTCCGGTGAGAGGAATTTCTCTGTCTTTTCTTGAGTGTCACCCAAGGGAAAGGAAGAAAAAGAAATACAAAGAGTTTCGAGATAGAAAGACAGTCGTCTATGAATCCATACTATTAAGATCCTGGGGAAGTGAGTTACCACTCTCCTCTCATGACAAATACTGTTTTTATTTGTGACTCTGCTGCTCTGCCTGTATAAATTTATACTTTTCCTGAAGTCCAATAAATTGAGGGTTTGAATGAGTAATAATCTCATTAGTATTTGTATTTATTATATATTTGAGTGTTTCTGTCATATTTTAGGAGCCCTGGTGGCGTCGTGGTTACGAGCTGGGTTGGTGTTCGCAAGGTCAGCAGTTTGAAACCACCAGCC
>NW_022103968.1:50072089-50083802 GCF_000313985.2 Echinops telfairi | reverse complement strand
AAAATCTGGTTTAGACTCTTTGTGCTTTGGAGGGGATTCTGAGCAGAATTGTAAAGTACTACAATTGTCAATCGCAGGATCAGAATTATATTGTTTACTTTAATGCTGGCGCAGGGCTGGCAGGGATTTGTTCCGCTGGACCCAGGGTCTCACTGTCACTGAGTTGACCACACCCCACACCCGTAGCAATAGGGGCTGAAGAAAGCAGGCTCTGACTAGCAGGCTGTGTCTGGTTACATCTGAGGACTGAAGTCATTGGGAGCTTGGAATATTCTGTTTATGTAGTCAGATGTCCTAAGAATATGGTTTTACGTACAAATTGCCCTATCTTTCAGCAATTAAGTATGACAAGGTAGTGTATACAGAGCCAGGTGGTGACATGATTTCTGCCTGTACTCTGAAAGCCAAAGTGAAACAATTCACCGAGGCCCAGGTAAATGACGATTATAACTAGGACTTTCGTATGTTGGTCAAATGCTTCATCATCTAACTACACACATGAATGAGTGAATGCATGGGCGATATGCCTACTCTCTTTGCTTATTGTCTGATGAAACCCTGCTTGGCAACATCTGTGTGCAAAGAGGACTCTGTTGCACTTGACGGTAAGCTTGCTTTGGTGACGAGAACACACTATGGGATAAAGAGAGGCCTCTGAATCCATTACTGCGTAACCTCTCCCAGAACTCAGAAAAGATGGAAAATTTATGAATTATTTTTATGAAGTAAATGTTTTTATACACATGCCTGGAAAATATTGAAAACATGAAAAATAGACAAGGCTTAATGATGAATTTTAAAAGTCTGAAAATTATAATAAACTAACATAATCATAACCAAAATACATTAGCCAAAGAGGATTTAGTGCAGTTATTCATAAATAGTTCAACAGGCCAACATTGAGATTTTATTATTTATGAATTAGTCTTTTATTATTGTACTATTTAATATCATAAAGAGAAAACCATATAGTTATCTCCTTCATGCTGAAAATATACTTGACACTCAAAAATATTTTAAAAGATTGAATTTTCTTAAGCTTCAAATAAATCAATCAGAGGCCCAAAGCCAGCATCATGACACCATTTAAGTTAGGAACTATTCTGGGTACACTATTTAATGGAAAGACAAAATGATCTGCCTGTCAATAATCAAACAAGCATGCAATCAGACTATGTCTTGTGCAAAAAGGGGGGGGACGATTTCTCTGTATTGTTATGAAAAACATCTTGACTGTACTTTTGCCTTTTCTGTTTGTTTTGGTCCAGGACCTTCAGAAAGACCCGTCTTGCGTTCACCTTACGATGGAATTGAGAAAGTCTCCTGATGGCGGATGGGGCTGGGTGATTGTGTTCGTGTCCTTCTTCACACAGTTCTTGTGCTACGGCTCCCCGTTAGCTGTTGGCGTCTTGTACGTAGAGTGGTTGGATGCCTTTGGGGAAGGGAAAGGAAAAACGGCTTGGGTTGGATCCCTCGCAAGTGGCGTTGGCTTGCTTGCAAGTAAGTGGATGCTTTTATGCTTTTCCTTATTACGTGATTTAATTACATTTGCTGCATTCTTAATACGATGGGTATATATTTTTAAGGGTAAGCCATTATTTTCCTGCCTGCATTCAGATTAGAGCACCACTCTTTGTTGCTAATAAATACACGTACAAATATAGGCACTTCACAAGGTAGTCTATCATTAATTCATTTCTGTATTCATTTATCTACTACTATGTGCACCAGGCAGTGTGCTAGATGCGGGGGCTGAGAAGATGAACAGCAAATGTGTGGTTCCTGTCCCTCATAAACATGTAATTGAATGGGAGACATACTCCCTTCCATGAGTAAGAAGAATACAGGGAGGTGAAGGCACCAATCTAGCAATGACTCGAGGACTACGGTGACCATCAGGTCCTCTGGCGCTCAATAGCCGCGTAGCAAGATGCCCCATGCTCAGTGATGACCTTGTCTCGTTCAGTTTCTCTGGGGCCAGAGCACATCTCCTTCATTCTCCATGACTGCATGCGGAAAACCTGACCTAGCAAGGAAGATTTTGCATAAAAGTTATGCGATACATTTTGTGTGCCCTTCATAGAAAGCCTCTAAAAGTCATTCTTGATAGATGATTACTGTGATGTAATACTGAGGCCTGTGACCTTCAGAGAGGTCCTTGCTGGTGTGTCTGTTCTCCCTTACAGTGACCCTGGAGGACAGAGTAGAACTGCCCTGTACAATTTCCAAGGCTGAACTCTTCCTGGAAGCAGACTATCAGGAAGTAAAACTGGCCTTTGATTAGCAGCCAAGCACTTACCCACCATGCCAGTGGTGCTTCAAAGGCTTTATGTTCCAGGCTCTTCTATTAAAATAACATGCCGTTTCAGGTTCTGAAGCCCTAGATTGAACTATACCGTCATATTTAGTGGTCAATTATCTGACTTCCTTAAGCACCAGTATGCTAGGACCTAGACTGGGTCAGAGGTACTGAGGCCTCTTCCTGTGTGCACTTGTCGTGATTTGTGGCACTAATCGATAGGTTGGAGGTTCAAGTTCATCTGGAGATGCCTCAGAAGAAAGACCTGGTGATCTCCTTTCAAAAAGTCAGTCACTCAAAACTCTGTTGAGCTCAGTTCAACTCCAACACACTTGTAGTCATCGTGAGTTGAAGAGATCAACTCCATGGCAATTACTCTTATCAGGACATTGAGGGTAGTGATTTCTAAGGTCTTTTTTAGCTCTAAAACTATTTGATGAAAATGTGCTTTAAATGAAATGTGTTTTCCATTTCTTCTTTTTAATAGGCTACACCTCTTGGTCCTAAAGGAGATGTAAAAACAAAACAAATCTCCAAACCAAAAAAACCCCAATTGTTTCTCATTGACATATAGTCACATGTAGCGTAACCTCCACATGGTCTTATGTTCTGTGAAATAGGATGTTAGGTGATTTGTTTGAGCACTGTATCACCATCTGGTCCTGATACACTTTGGTTTGGTCTTCAGTGAGCACCGTTAGCAGTGACTCGTGGGTCCTGCGCACATGCCTTTTAGCCTGTGGCTTTCAATGGATCCAGTCCTTTAGCAGCTGGGAAAATTTCCCCCTTAGTTTTCAGGAACATTGTAATTTCCAGTGAACCATTCCCAAACCTCAAGCAATTTCCTTCCCTTGTTTCCACCGTCACTTTGTTTGATAACCGTTGGTTTCACTGCTGCTCGTTCCTCTTGCTGCGGCTCTCACCAGCACTGGGTCTGGCGGGGTTGAGAGACAAGATCTGTTTCACTGCCATCTCTGTGAACGAAAACGAAGCAGCGAGATGATGCCGCAGCACTCACGAGAGGGGCAGCACATTCGATCGAACACTACTGCCTAGGAGTTGATGCCGACAGTTATACGATCGGCTTTTTAGCTAGAAAGGACAGCACAGTTGCTGTGTGTCAATAAACACCACAACTGGTGTTTATGACCAGTTGTCATCTGAAATGCAGGGCTTTTGTCCTGAAGTTGTGCAGCCAACGACCCAGTCCAAGTCTGAGGAAGCAAGGATTACTGAGAAGATAGAGCAGGGAGGAGACCACAGCAGTGCAAAGCAGACCGTCTCTGGTGTGTGCTTTGAAATCACAATAGAGAGAGAATATATTCCTTTGGCTCTGGGATGTATACTTTGGGGAGTCACATATAGATGTTTTACATTAACTCAGGTTTCAGGGTAATCACAGGAAACAGCTGCTGACTATAAGCAAGCAAACGATAATAGGTTCTTGAAGTCTTTTGGCCAGTCTCAGGATGTCTTTGTTAATGAAATACATAGCAGGGCCTAGTTTTTAACGACTAACAATCAGGTAAATAAGATAGGACTCCCAACATTTTCTGGCCCTTCCAGGTGAAGTCTGCAGTCAACCTATCTGATTGTGAACAATATAGCAAGTTATACAAATTCCAGAGACTGCACTAAGTAAAGTACCATAGGCTGACTGCATTTTGTAAGGGAGCTTTTTCTAACTGCATTCAGTAAAATAACTTGGGTTACACTTTCAAGATATTATAGACTATACATGTACTGTCTCTTTGTATGCCTGGCGGTGCAATTGCTTAGTAAATAAGAGACGTTGAGTGTTTGCAGGAGGCTGTGCGTCTTGCTTCCTTTCCACTCTCTAATCCGGATTTCTGAATTCCACGACAGCCTAGGGGACCACTGATGTATGTGTGGCCAGACCTTTTCCAAACAGGTGTTCTGCTGGGCTGTTTTAGCTTGCTTAAGTGAAAACCAGACTTGAAGAGCAATGCTGGATCATCTGGCCGTGTGAAATCATCCAGCCAAACTGCCACGATAAGCTCCAGAGAAACACAGAGTTCGCTGGTTCAAGATATGGATTGTTTGCAAAGCAACTGAAAGTGCAAGTGGATGATAATTGATAGGGTTTGAAAGTATCGATTGCTAGGAAAAGACTTCATGTAGAGCAGAGAGGACTTGTTGCCAGGCTCTAATTAATCATGATATCTATTCGTAAATACTAAGTTAAACGGAAATGTAATTACCTTGGAAGGGTCAAAGGATAATTGAATGACGCCTCAATTAATGCATACTCAGGGAACAAAGATGTTGACAAAAATCTGCCTAGCTGGGAGTTGAGGACTGAGGGAAGCTGAGATGGAAAGAACGGGGCTGTGGTGAGCAGAATGACTCTCTCTTTATATTCTGAACTGCAACTGGATCCTTCCTCCAAATTCCGAGGTGGATCAACCCCCACTCAAGGGCCTTAAGCTCAGGGCCATGTGCAATTGCACAGATTGCAAAGCTGTGAGGCTGCCCCTGCTGGTAGGGACCAGGGAGAGAGCAAGCCTAAACTGAAGTTCAGGGAGAGGACAAGGACAGAGGAGGATTGGACTGAGGTCACAGGCTCTCTCAAGTGCTGAACTCTACCACGTAATGTCTCTGGGTCCATGGACACAAGATCAACATAGAAAAAGAGAGAAAAGATTTCAAGAATGAGGAAATGGTAGAAAGGAACGGATGCTGAAAACCTACCACTTATGTCGGTATGTGTGAGGCCACTTGAGACAGTATAATCCAGATTTGGGCATAGCTGACCCCTTTGACTAGAGCTCATGCTGACCTCTCCTGGTTCTTGATGCACAAATTTTGAGACAAATACTGAAAGCTGTGCTTGTGTCGTATCAGCAAGAGGTGTCTAGCAGTGTGGGAGTCACAGCAACCATCCACTTTCTGGTTTTACAGAGAAGCAAGCGATCAGCACTAGCTTAGAAGTGAGCAAATGTATTTCATGTGGGTGATCACATGGTTCTCTTACCCAGGCAGCTAGTTTGAATTACTACAGAAACATTTCAGCATAAAGTCGCCTACATCTCGCTCTGTGACATTAAAATTTAGTAGGTCTCTCTCTGCAGGGGACCTCAAACTCACAGCCATCTTCCATGGAGACTCATAGTGACCCTGTAGGGCAGGGTAGATCTGCTTCTGTGGGTTTCCTAGACTGTGATCCTTTACAGGAGTAGACAGCCGCATCTTTCTCCCATGAAGTTACCGGTGGTTTAGAACTACTGACCTTGTGGTTATCAGCCCACCCGTCACCACTGTGCCACCAGGGCTTCTCTGGGGAGACCCACATCCATGTATATATCTTTTAAGGTCCCTAAAGTGAATTTGAGGCAAAAGTGACTTTCAGTTGGCAAGTACCTCTGGTTTTAGTTCTGTCTACTTACGCTGCAGTTTGGTATGTTTTGAGAGCTCTCCAACATATGATTCACTTGGAATTATTTTATTTATAAAGGCAATCGGTGTAGGTTTCTGCTAGGACTTGGCACTGCTCATGTCATGTAAATCATGAAAAATATGTCTCCTGTGACCCCAGTGATCTTTAGAACCTTTTTAATAAAATGTGTGTATACTTATATATGTCCATATGTTTTTTTATAAAATGAGTTTACCTGCACACAACAACATACATGCTTACGTCTGTATACTAGTGTGGGTGCTGCTGTGAAGTCCGTGCCAACTCATGGTGTTCTCAAGCATGCCAGAGTAGAACTGTCCATCGGGTTGTCAGCATCTGACTTTTTGGGAAGAATTTCACCAGGCCTTCCTTCCAGGCCACCGCTGGATAAACTTGAACTTCCAACCTTTCAACTATCAGCCGAGCACGCTAACTATTTACACCACCCAGGGATTTCTGACATCAGTACCAAACTCATGCTATCTGTGATCATCAGTGCATCTAGAGAGGGGAGGAGGCCCAGGAGTCAGCATTTTGGCCACCTTCCCAAATGATTCTGGACCAGGCAGACCATGCCAACCCGAGGAGCAGTTATTTTCTTGATTCGGGCTTGTCTAGAGAAGGCCCGATAGCGTCATCTTGGATCTGGCCTTTGGAACATTAGGTAGAGCAAGCTGAGTTTACTTTTCAAGCAACATTAAAATTCTGCTTTTCTCCAGTGTGCCTGACTCACTACCGGCCATTTTCCCCCTTGCTTTGTCTTAACTGACCATCAAAACAATGCACGGAGACAGGTATTATTGCCCTACGAGGATGTGCACATTCTCTGAGGGAGGAGTGGTACCAGAGCTCAGGTGTTTCTCACCTGTTATGCCTGCTGCCTCGCGTTTCCATTGGAAAGAAGAGAAATGCCCACCTTGTCGCTCCGTGTGTAGAACAGTTGCGTTGGTGCTGAGCATGGAGTAAGTGCCCACTGTTGTCGATGGGTGCTGTGGCGCTGGTTCTGACTCACTGACAGTAGGTACAGCAGAGCGAAACACTGCCTGGTCCTGTCCCTCCTCCCAGCTGTTCCCATGGTTGAGTTCATTGCTGCAGTCACGGTGCTGTTTCATTGTGTGGAGTCCTCTCTCGTTGTCTCTGCCCTTCCACTTACCAGCCGTGATGCCCTTCTCCAGGCTCTGTTCTCTGCTGACCATGTCCAAAGTATGCCCAGTAAATACTAGTCATTGGGGCGCTAAAGGTCCATGCATCGATGTACTTGAAACTCTAGAACCTGCGAAAGAAAGGGCCCTTTTAGGATATAAGGCAAAGCCATTGTCTAAAGGAATGGGGACTAGGGAAAGCCGAAACCTTGTCCACTATTTTGCCTCAGCATGTGGCAGTTAAAGGCCCACCATTGTTTCTGACAAACGTAGATTTGGGTAGTAACTCATTCAAGTATGTTAGAACTCTGAAAACTCATGCACGTCTGAGCCTTACACGTGTCCCAGCGTTAATTCTTAAGTCCCTTTCATTGAAATTGAACTTCTTGAGGAGGAAGATTTCTGGCTCTCCTCCAAATTATGTATGTATCCAGATGATCTTTGGAATGAATAAAGCGGGGTGCGAAGGTTCAACATTGTATTGTCTACGCGGTCAAACAGCTGACCGTGGTTAAGGACTTCCATAAGGTGTTCTCCGTGCTGGGTACATGAAGGTAGAAGAAGAGGAAAGGTTTGCCATCTCAGTAATGCAGAATTCACAAACACTCAGCACTAAGTAGTCAGAAGGCTGGGCCACCATCTCTGGGGGTTCGTAAGGAGGAAGGCTGTGAGGGAGCCAGGTGGGAGGGTGGTGGATGTTCCATGCAGAGTCCCAGGATGCAAAGACCTCAAATCTGAAATGCAGACGTTGAATTTGACTGGAAAAGAGGAATTGGTTTAGGAGATGATGATCTTTGGATGGATGTGCTTGGCTGACACGCAGTCCTCAGTTATTCAGTCACACACGAATCTAGGGTTGCTACACTTTATTTTGTAGGTGTGATTCCAGTTCATAGGAGATGCCTTTTAAAGAAGCAAGTCTCCCTAGGTAATCTGGGTGGTCCTGATGTAATCAGTTGAAAGACTTTAGAAGTAGAACTGAGCTTCCCCGAAACAGAACAAGTTCCAGCCACTGCCTGAGCGTTCCAGGTTGCCCCTGCCGTACGGATTTCAGATTTAACTTGTCAGCTCCCACGATGGATTAAACCAATTCCTTAACTTTTAGTATCTGTCTCCTGCTGATTCGACTTCTCTAGCTTAATTCAGACTGATGTACAAAGACTGGAAAGCAGCACACCTGGAGGACTAACCCATCCCTTTGTGGGGCTCAAACAAGTGAAAGCACCTTAGGCTAGAAGTCATCCTTCCAATCCAATTAGAAGGGTGGGGCCCTTCTCAGAGGACAAACTTGCTGAAACAGCTGGGAGGTCATTTGTTCTGTGACTGCTCAAAAATAAGACCTCACAGTTCCTCTTTTTGTTGATTTTGTTCAGAATTCCTCCAGAGGCCTTCAAATTCACGATGTGAGTCAGTAAGTACATTTCTAGGTTCATGCAGACCTGGGTTTAACCAGCTAGACTTGCTGAATGAGTTGTGATCACTGGCAGAGCGGATTTTGAGCTTACCTCTATAATTTTACCCCAAGGACCGTGAACATCTTCAGGGAGGACGTAAAAAAATTCCTGCTTCATGCCGGATCCCACTGCATGAGTCAGTTCCCAGGATGGGTGAGAATGAACTGGGGATTTGGGGAAAGTTTCCCTCCACTTCTGAAAGACAGATGCTGTATATTTGATCCTGACCCATGGTACACCCCCCCTCCCTCCGGGGGTGTCAGCGCAGCCCTGTGTTCTCAGCATGGTACTTGCTGGTGCTTTTGTCTTCCAAGGAACCCTTCCATGGACTCTAACCACCAGTCAGTGGCTTAGCACCTGATCGTATTAACTGCTTGTCCCAATCAGCCATTTCCCTATGTCTCTTTAGACCACCAAGCCAAACAGCAAGCAGTGCAGTTGATACACATGAGATCAAGGATTGAAGTTGGTGCAGCTCTGGAGTTCTTTTCCATCTGCAGGAAGGTGTACTGGAAGTTCATGGTCACAGCTGACGGCCAGGAGTGAGAACTCTGCCACGGGGCGTCCTACTTTCAGGAGGAGGGCAGGGCTGACACGGGCACAATCTCTCTTCTCCGTTAGGAAATCTGGGCTGCACAGCAGGGGAACAACCCTGGTGTGTCTTCTTTCCTTTTTGCATGTTGGTTTGTTTATAGAGGCACCTCCCTTCCTTGACCTCCGTGTCCCTTCCTTTAACTTCAAGACCAGCCACTTCCGTTTGAAACCACAAGCCACTCTGTGGGAGGCGTTCTGCTCCCATAAAAAGTCGCAGGCTCTGAAACCCAGAGGCAGTTCTGCCCTGTCCTGGAGGGTTGCCCTGAATTGGAATGGGTTTGATAGCAATTGGTGAGTGTCAGTTCTGTACTAAAAGGATGCTAGGTCACTGTGGGGGAGTGTGAGAAGGTAAAACACCTGTAAGGGCCCTGGGAACTACCTAGAAAGCATAGAGAAGTTGACCTCTATCCCACACAGCCACTGGCCATCCTTGCTTGGATTAGGTGCTGTAGAAACGATTCCGGCTCATAGCAACCCGGTGTACAAAGGAACAAAGCACTGTCCAGCGCTGCATCATCCTCATGACTGTTGTTCGAGCCTGCTGTTGAAGCCGCGGTGTTATCCCTTCTTTATTTTTGATGACTTTACCAAGCATGACAAAGCATGCCCAGCGTGTATGGAATGGAAGTCTCACCCTCCTCCCTCCTAAGAAGCATTCTGGTTTTGCTTAATACAAGGCCGATTTGTTTGTTCTTCTCTCAGCCCATGGATCATTCAGTATTCTTTACCAGCACCCTAATTCCAACATACCCCTTCTTCTCCGGTTTTCCTTAGCTGTCCAGCTCTCATGTGCGTAGGAGACGATTAAAACCACCATGGCTGTGGTCGGGCATACCTTACTCTTCAAAGTGTAGTGTGACTTTTCCACACTGACAGTGTACAAACTTTTGCTCTAAATGTCTCCCTTATCAGGTGAGACTGGCAGCATCATAAAAAAGAATAGTTCTTTGATTTAATTCATCTCTTGAAACTAACCCAGTGCTAGAGAGTAATGTCCAGTTTATCATTATGGGGAATCCTTGGATGTTATTAAGAAAAGTTCCCAGCAGGTTGATACGAACCTCACCCCATGTGTTTTGGAGTAGAACCCTATCCAATAGCAGTGTCAATGGCTGTCTTTGTTTGGATGTAGATTTCCAGGTTTGTGGGTGGATTTCAATGGCCAACATTTGGCTAGTAGCTGAGTCACCAGGCACTCCTAACCAGTTGTATTGAGCCGATCTGACTTGTAAACCATGGGTGTGCCAAGATTTTAAATGAGTTTTCAGAAACTAGTTTTTCACAAGTAGATTATCAGGCCTGCTTCTAAAGGTGCTGTTTTGAACTAGGTTGAGTTTGAATTGCTAACCTTTCAGTAGTTTCCCAGCATTGAACTGTTAGTCTCTCCCGTGACCCATCCCCTGTCATTTCTTACATGTCATTACAAGGAGATAAACAGCCAAAAATTTTAAAACTGACTTAATTGTTATTGATAAAATATGGGGCAATGTGGTTTAACTCAGGAATATGTAGCTATCTTGAATTAAAGAATCTGTCCTGAACTTTCAACCCCAAATAAACCTACCTGTTATGTTTTCATCTGCACTCCATTCATAGTCCCATTTAATCTGTTAAATTTGACAAAAGAATACTGGTATTATTTACTGATATTTTTACCTCTAGGAAAAAAGAAATGATAGTACCCATTATAGTACTTCTCACATATACCCTGCCATTGGTTAGTTAGGGGTCCCTGACCCAGTCACATGATGTTTCTTAGTGCCAGTTTCATGATTTTGAAAATGAGCATTCTGGATCATTTCCAAGAACTCTTTCAGCTCTGAAATTTATATCTTTTATCCTGGCATTGAGGTAGTTTTCTCTAAGTAAGCAGCAGATGGCAGTGTAAAATTAGAGACTATTTTAAAAGGCAGCTTTCAATACACCGCATTCATCTGCTAAGTAATTTCTTAAAGCTTAAATTGAAATAAACAAACAAAAGAACACTGTGTTAGCCCAAAATGATTTCAGCATTCATCACCTGTCCACTGTCACTGCACTGATTCTGGCTCATTTCGACCCTGTGTCAGATTTCCAAGGCTGTAAATTTTTTGGGGGGGTTTTAATTTAAATCATTTTATTGGGGGCTCGTATAGCTCTTATCACAATTCTTACATCCATCCATTGTGTCAAGCACATTTGTGCATTTGTTGCCATCATCATTCTCAAAACATTTGCTTTCTGCTCGCGCCCTTGGTATCAGCTCATCCCCCCCCCAACCCTCCACCCTCCCTCCCTCATGAACCCTTGATAATTTATAAAAAGTTTTTTTTCATGTCTTAAACCTTCCACTGTCTCCCTTACCCACTTTCCTGTTGTCCCACCCCCTGGGAGGCGGTTATATGTAGATCATTGTGATCAGTTCACCTTTTCTCCCCGTACCTTCCCCTTACCTTCCTGGTATCAATACTCTCATTATTGGTCCTGAAGGGTTTATCTATCCTGGATTCCCTGTGTTCCAGCTCTTATCTGTATGTGCTCTGGTCTAGCTGGATTTGTAAGGTAGAATTGAGGTCAAGATAAACTAGAGGAAAGTTGTATGTTTCATCATTGCTATACTGCACCTGACAGGCTCGTCTCTCCCTTGCGACCCTTCTGTAAGAGGATGTCCAATTGCCTACAGATGGGCTTTGGGTCTTCACTCTGCCTTCCCCCTCATTCACATTGATAAGTTTTTTGTTCTGGGTCTTTGATGCCTGATACCTGATCCCATTGACACCTCATGATTACACAGGCTGGTGTGCTTCTTCCATGTGGGCATTGTTGC
>NW_022103968.1:50069314-50071989 GCF_000313985.2 Echinops telfairi | reverse complement strand
GGGGAGAGCATTCAAGAACTAGAGGAAAATTGTATGTTTCATTCTTTCTACACTGCACCCTGACTGGCTCGTCTCTTCCCCATGGCCCTTCTGCAAGGGGATGTCCAATTTCCCACAGATGGGCCCTGGGTCCCCACTCCACACTGCCCCTTATTCTCAATGATAAGATTTTTCTTTTTGTCTTTGATTCCTGATACCTGATCCATTCAGTGCCTTGTGATCTCACAGGCTGTTGTGGGTCTTCCATGTGGGCTTTGTTGTTTCTCAGTTAGGTGGCCCCTTGTTTATCTTCCAGCCTATAGGGCTCCAGATTCTATATCTTTTGATAGCCGGGCACCATCGGCTTTCTTCACTGCATTTGCTTATACACCCATTTTGTCATCAGCGATCGTGTCGGGGAGGTGAGCATCATAGAATGCCGGGTTATTAGAAGAAAGTGTTCTTGCACTGAGGGAGTACTTGAGTAGAGGCCCAGTGTCCGTCTGCTACCTTAATACTTAACGTATAAATATATGTACATAGATCTATTTCCCTATTGTTGTATACAAATATATTTACCTATGTACATGCCTGTATTTAGACCTCTATAAATGTCCTTGCTGAGGCTGTAAATTTTTAAGGGAGCACATAGCCTCGTGTTTTTCCTGTGGAGTGATGGATGGATTCAAACTGCCAACGTTGCGGCTGCCAGTCCCATGCTAACCTGACAGCAATTGTTGGGACCCAAGAGAGTATGAACTCAGCAGGACGGTTTTGGTTTTGGGAGTCTTGAAAGCTTTTTGTTTGTGACAGGGTGAAGCCTGACCACTTTTCTACTGTTGCTTTTAATGGAAATATTTGAGTTTTCCTTTTCTGACAGGTTCTCATCATATACAGTTTCTGCCTTTCTCCAGTTTCACTGTGCATATTTTATAGAACATTGGTTCTGATTGCACATATTATGAAAATTATTTTCTCCTGCCAATCCCTGGGTAACGATAATTTTTAAGTGTATCAATCCCATTGTGCCTTCTGATTTTGCAAATACTCTCAATGCCAATGAAATTTGGTAAACAACAGCAAAGGGTCATACCTTTATACCATGTATGAGATTTGACTCTTCATATCATCTCTATTTTTAAAATATCTACATAACTCTAATTGGGTATACAGATAACTCAACTCCCCCCCAAAACAAACAAGCAGAAAACAAACTCACTGCTTTGAGTCAGCTTTGACTCAGAGATCCGATAGAGCAGAATAGAACTCTACCTGTGCATTTCTGAGACGATAACTCTTTAAGGGAGTAGAAAACCTACCCTTTCTCCTGTGAAGCAGCTAGTGGTTTTGAACTGCTGACTTTGTGGTTAGTAGCCCAACACAAAACCCACCACGCCACCAGAACGCCATGACTTCTCAACTATTGGGTGATAATGTTAGTCTTTCAAATGAAGCAAAAGACCTTTGAACACGACAAGCATCTCCTCTCTATTTGTTGTATTAATATGTCAGTACTAGGTTAGTCAAGAGGCCCAGAAAATGGAGGGACCACTGAAAGACTGGGTAGGAATATAGGGGAATGATTGGTATTGAAAGTTTTGTGGTAGTTCAAAAGTCAAAACCTGATTTTAATACTAGAAGTGCTTAGGAGATTCCACAGATTTTGAAGGAATGTTGGCCATGCAGTCAAATTCTGGTGTTGCCACTACCTCACAGTGTGTTTGTGGGTAGATTATATCATGTCTCCATTTCACTTTACTTTTAAAAATGGTATGGGTAGAAAAGATAGAATAGAAAAAGGGAAATATTTAAAGTGTATAGCTTAACAAATTTCCCCAAACGCTACATATTGGGCTGCTAACCATACATTCAATTAAAGAAATATGAGGGAGCTTCAGAAATTTCATTGGAAATTCCAAGATCTTTTCATCAATTTTTCATGAACTTTTTGAAGCCCCCCTCATAGGCAATTAGCAACTCTGAAAGTTCAGCCAGGCCCCTTCCTGTATAACTCACCTCTTATCCCCAAGGGTGATCACTGCCCTGACTTATGGCACCATGGATTGATGTCATCTATTTTTATGCTTTTTCGTGATTAGAATCATACAATATGCACCTTTCTTGTAAGTTGGATGTCTTTTGTTCAGCACGTTTGTGAGATCCATTCACATAGTCACTGATAGTTACCTTCAGATCATTCATTCTCGCTGCCACACACTAGGCTGGTCTTTGAATATAACCAAACCAGACTCACTGCCATGGAGTCGATGCTGACTCAGAGCAATGAGGACACAGTCGGCCCAACCCTGGGTTGCTGAGACTGTAACTGTTTAACAGAGTAGAAAGCCCCATCTTATGAATATACCAGAATCTATCAATCCATTCCACACCTGAATTTCTAGAGTTTGCCTTTTATAACTGGGATCCCATGACGTGCATGACTTTTGGCACAGGAATTTGTATTGGGTATATGTATACAAGCAGTGGGGTTCCCGGGCTACATAGTGTGCCCATAGTAGAGGCTGCCAGCATTGTAGCAGAGTTCTGGTTACTCCACACTTTTGCTGCCACCGGGTGTGGTTTGTTTTAGCTGTCCCGGGGAGTATACTTCCTAAATAATGGAGATACTTAAAAAAATACTTGTATTAGGGGCTCTTACATCTCTTATCACAATCCATACATTCATCCAGTGTGGC
>NW_022103968.1:50021240-50068820 GCF_000313985.2 Echinops telfairi | reverse complement strand
GCTATACTGCACCCTGACTGGCTCATCTCTTCCCTATGACCCTTCTGTGAGGGGATGTCCAATTGTCTACAGATGGGCATTGGGTCTCCACTCCATGCCTCCCCACCCCCACCCCATTCATATTGGGTATGATTTTGTTCTGGGTCTTAGATGCCTGATACCTGATCCCATCGACACCTCATGATCATGCTTCTTCCATGTGGGCTTTGTTCCTTCTGAGCTAAATGACCGCTTGTTTATCTACAAGCCTTTAAGACCCCAGACGCTATAGGAGATAATACTTTTAACCTTGATATTGAACCCTGTTCAATTCATTGAAGACACGCTTCTCTGTGCTTCTGATTATCAATCTTGAGTGTTTCCTTCTCCTTGGCTGCCTGTAGTCGTAGGCTTGGATTACCGCCCTGGGCTTCAGTTTCGTTTCACGTAAAATGAGACTCTTGGGCTGAATAACCCTAATGTCTTTTTTTGTTTATAATACTCTAGGTTCTTCAGTTTGGGGCACTGTGTTAGATTGTGTTCTCTAGAGAATCAAAATCAGTCATGCTTGCATATAGAGCGATTTGTATCAAGAACTGGCTGGCACAGTTGTAGAAATAAGTCAGCCCAGCCAGGTTCAAGTTAGGCATCTCCTTATAAGTGGAAGCTGATGAACAGGATGTAGGATGCCAAAGCAGAGACATCAGGGGCACAGGCTGGTGGATGCAGCAGTCTGAATGAATCCACTGTTGCTAGTCCAATGATGCCTCCTGTAAATGGCAGGTGACATAACAGGAAATCAAGGAACCAGACCATGATCCAGCTCTGGCAGAAGGTGAAGGACCAAAGAGAGTTCCATTCTCCTCCGTCTCTCTGTCTTGTACAGAAAGGCTCTGACACCAAAAGCTCTCATTGAGCTGTGCACCATTGATAGGGTGAGATCAGCCCCTGCCCTGGCCCAGGAGTGCCCAGTGAAGCCCCCATAATCACAGGTGCTTTCAAAGTGCAAGGACTGGCGCGGGGGTCCTCAAACTACGGCCTGCTGAGGACATTTATCTGGCCTGCCGGGTGTTTTTCCCCCTTTGTTTTTTTACTTCAAAATAAGATATGTGCAGTGCGCATAGGAATTTGTTCATAGTTTTTTTTTTAAACTATAGTCCAGCCTTCCAACGGGTCTGAGGGACAGTGAACTGGCCCCCTGTTTAAAAAGTTTGAGGACCCCTGCACTAGTGGGACAGAAGGAGCCCTGACGGCATAGCGGGTTGTGAGTTGTGCCGCAATGTGAGGTACAAGTGGGTTACAAGTCTTGCACTGCAAAACCTCCACTCCTCCGGTGGAGGAAAGAAAGAGATAAAGCTTTCTGCCCCTGTAAAGATGGACAGCCTTGGAAACCCCAAAGGCCAGCTCTCCTCTGCCCTACAGGAGCACCGCGAGTCACAACGGACTCTGCAGCAGTGAGTTTGGCTCGGTTTGAATGAGAAGGAATTTCACTTTCGCTGACGCGTACAACACTTGCATCTTACCCAATCACACACAGAGCATGATGTTACCGTGAGTCGATATCAATTCTATGGCTGTGCATTTCGTGCATAGACCGGATTCCAGGGGTGATCATGCCTGTCAGGGCAGGCCTGTTGAAAGGCCCGTAACTAGGCAGATAGGCTGCTCCTCCATTTCACCTCAGAGTATGCTATCGGTGGGGAGAAACAACTCACCCCCACGTCACCGCTCTATAGGCTGGCTATTGGTTATAAGCTAACTATTCTTCAATTTATATGAAAGGTTTGGGCAGGAAAGGAGCACTGGGTTAGAAAGATGCATGAGAATCCGTGTCAGAAGACATGAAATTCGCAGGAAACTACAGAGGTTATAAAGTGGTATCCGGAGGCAGATAGCTTGTTCTCATACGTCTTCCTCTAAGCCCTTTGGACACTGCTGACGCTTCTGTTGTCCCTGAGCAGTCGGCTTTGGTGGGCATTTCTTCTGCTAGGCCTTGTGAGGAGTTTATTTGTCCTCACAATAACACTACGTGGTGGGTACAATGATTATTTCCATTTTCAGTGAAGGAAACTGAGGCACAGAGAGGTTAAATAGATTGCTTTAGATCAAAGAGTTAGTATGTATACCACTAGAATGTGACAAGGCTTGCTTCCTAAGCCCCCATGTTTTAACTGTGTGATTACTTCTGCATCAAAATCCTGGGAGAAACCACCTGGCTAGCACATGGATCTCATCTTCATTGTTGTCCTTATGCGGGGGAGGGTCACGCTACAGTAGGCGGGATCCGATCCCACAGGGGTCGGCTGGAGGCTGCTGTCCAGTAAGTCGAGATTTCCTTTGTGTTTTTAGGTCCTCTCTGCAGCGTCTGTGTCTCATCTTTTGGCGCAAGACCTGTCACCATCTTCAGTGGCTTCCTGGTGGCCGGAGGGCTGATGTTGAGCAGTTTTGCCCCTAACATCTACTTCCTGCTTTTTTCCTATGGGATTGTTGTAGGTAAGGAATCCAGCCACTAACGCTATTTTAATGGGGAAGAGTTAAACCTCATCTGATGGGTGTCACTTTGTCCTGCTAATTCACTGAGGGCACATTCGCATTACTAATTTGCTCTCATTGGCCACTTTGCCCCAAAATGCCTGTCTGCTTAGGGAATCGGGATGTTGGAAAGGATAAAGGCGCTTTAACATTCCACACTTGTCTTCTTACTCGAGTCCAGAAGGTTTTTCCGCTCAGTCCCTGCCTCTGTCACGGGAAAGGAAAGCGTGCAGGGCGTGCATGAAGTGTCCATGTCAGAATGCTCTTCTGACTTAGCAAATGGGCCCTGTTATCTTGGGTGGCCAGGAGCCTGGTGGTGTGGGTCCAGTTAGCATTAGTCTACTAACCGAAAGGACTGCAGGGAGAACCCACCAGCTGCTCCACAGGTGAAAGATGAGGCTGTCTCTCCCCTAAACGTTTACAAAGCCATGGAAACCTTACAGATAGGGTGGCAACGAGTCGGGATTGACTCCCCAGTGGGTGAGCTCTGTTGAAGGAGCCGTCAGAGTGCAGTGCTGACTCTCTCCACCACTAACAGACAGCCTGTTCGTTCTAATCCAACAATCGCTCGGCAGGAGACACGTGGACACTCTGCCCCTATAAAGAGGACACTTTGGAAACTGTGCGAGGCAATGCCACGAGACGGCTCGAGAGCACGAGGCCCGTTGAGCTGCTCGTGTCCGAAATGCCTGATCCTGTGGGCACTGCCCCAGCCCCGATAAAGAGTCCGAGTCGCAGCTGAAGTGAAGAGCACAACTCTTTTTCTGTTGAAGTGGGTTTATTTGATGGTGTTTCCATCAAGAGTTCCATACTGTAAGATTGAAGCACTATGGTTATTTACTAATTTTGGAACATTAAAAGTATCTATGACATTGCACTTCAGTATGCATCTTATTACACTTCACCGATGGCACTGACACCAACTTATTGTGTCATTTATTGTTGAAAAATGGACAAGCGTGACACGAGAGCAGGGTTCATGATCTGGCCAGTGGTCAACCATTTCCTTGTGTTTGTTCTTCCTCCTGCGTGTCTCCAGGTGCACAGCACTGGCATTCTGAGAGATCACTCAGCTTGGCTGTGCCATTGAGCATTTATGGCACAGGAGACTTACAATAGTATATTTTCAGCATGGATTCATATATATATGTGTGTGCATATGTATATACACACACACACACACACACAAGTATGTGTATATATATGAAATGTTATTTTGCTTAAGGTGAAAAGGTACACAGCAAATTAAGTTCCCATTAACATCCCCGACACAGATTATTCAATGATATTGTTCGTATCTTTGGTAAAGTGTCATCATTCTCATTTACTGTGCTCTGGCTGAACTATTTCCAATACCGTAGTTCCCTGGCTGCTTTAATTTCTCATCTTTGCTGTGGTTTAATGTTCAACCATTTGTTCTCCTATGTGTGATTTTTTTAAAGCACTTCACTCATTGGTGATATTTTATTAACCACCCTATTGTTTAGCTACACAGTGACTTAAAGGGTAATCTGGGTGTAAAACACAAAGGGCATCTCAGGGAAATAGCCATGGGGAGGCCTCTAGTCTTCAATGGGTGCATAAGTCTGCACTTTTAAAGAATTTGCATTTTGCTTTACATTTTTCTCCTATCCTATCAGGAGCCGTCTGATCAGAACAGTCAGGATGGTAGCCAGGTATCATCGAGTTCTTCTGGTCTCAAGGTAGATGAGGCTATGGTCCACGTAGAGGATTACTCCTATTCAAAACCAAAAACCAGATTCACTACCATTGATTGAATCAGTGCTGACTTATCGTAACCCCATGGGATAGGGTTGAACTGCAACTTTGAGTTTCTGAGACTGTAAGTAAGTCTTTATGGAAGTAGAAAACTCTCTCCCATGGAGCAGTTGATGGTTTTGAACAGGTGACCTTGCAGTTAGCAGCCCAACACTTAACCATTATGCCACCAGGGCACCTTATAGACTACTTTATTCTCTGAGTGGTTGGCTTCCTTCTTTCTGTTTGCTAGAGACCAACAGTTGTATCTTACATGGCTACTCACAAGCTTTTTTAAAAAAAATTATTTTATTGCAGGCTCGTACAATTCTTATCACAATCCATCCATCCATCCATTGTGTCTAGCACATATGTACATTTGTTGCCATCATCATTCTCAAAACATTTGCCTTCTACTTTAGCCTTTAATATCAGTTGCTCATTTCCCGCCTCCCTCCCCTCTCCCTCATGAACCCTTCAAAATTCATAAATTATTATAGTTTTGTCATGAGGTACACTGTCCGACGTCTCCCTTCATCCTCTTCTCTGCTGTCCATCCCCCAGGGAGGAGGCAATACTTAGATTCTTGTAATCGGTTCCCCCTTTCTACCCCACATTCCCTTCACCCTCCAGGCATCGCCCCTCTCACCACTGGTCCTGAAGGAGTCATTTATCCTGGATTCCCTGTGTTTCCAGTTGCTATCTGTACCAATGTACATCCTCTGGTCTAGCCAGATTTGTAAGGTATAATTGGGATCATGATAGTGGGGGGAGGAAGCATTTAAGAACTAGAGGAAAGTTATATGTTTCATCGTTGCTACCCTGCACCCTGACTGGCTCATCTCCTCCCCTCAACCCTTCAGCAAGGGGGTGTCCAGTTGCCTACCAATGGGCTGTGAGTCTCCACTCTGCACTCACCCACCTTTACAATGATATGATTTTTTGTTGTTTGATGCTTGATACCTGATCCCTTCAACAGCTCGTGGTCACACATGCTGGCGTGCTTCTTCCATGTGGTCTTTGTTGCTTCTGAGCTAGTTGGCCGCTTGATTGTCTTCAAGCCTTTAAGATCCCAGACACTATATCTTTTGATAGCCGGGCACTATCAGCTTTCTTTACCACCTTTGCTTATGCACACACTTGTCTTCAGTGATCATATCAGGAAGGTGGGCATCCACTGATCTGATTTTTTCACAAGCTTTTAAGACACAATTTGCCACATTTGGATGTAGAACATACAGTTTATGAACTATAGTATGCCAATCAACTGAATTGTCTCACCAGACTATGGTCCTATGCTTTACAATATTTCATTCAGTTGTCATGGAAGCCTATTTTATAGATTGGAAAAGTGGAGCTCACGGAAGTGAAATTACAAATTAAAACCCCATAGCTAAGAAACTTAGGGTTCTATCCAGTCTGTCTGACATCTAGTCTTTATTCTTTGCATTGATCATTATTTTTGGCACTTTTAGAACTCATAGTTTATTTAAAATTTAAACACACATCCTAATGCTATTGAGATATTCATCTACATCAGGAGATCAGTGGATCATACGTTGGGCGGGGGGGGGGGGGGGGGGGGGGTGTTAGGTCCTTTTGCGTAGGGCCCACTCCGTCAATCCTGTGTCCAACAGAGCAAAAGACTGCCCTGTCCTGGGCCATGCTCACAAGCTGTGTTTGAGCCCATTGGTGCAGCCCCCGTGCCAACTTTTCTCCTTGAGGGTCTTCCTCTTTCTCATTGACTCTCTAATTATCAAGCATAATGTCTTCTCCAGGGACTGGTCCCTCCCGTCTGTCCAAAGTCTATGAGATGAAGTCTCATATCCTCACTTCCAGAGAACACACTCGCTGTACTTCTTTCAAGGGCTGTTGTTAATTCTTCTGGCAATTGTGGTATAAGCAATAGTCTTCATCAACATTGTAATTTGACTACATAAATCTTTGATAGTGGATATTATCCTTTATATTTCTTAGAGTTATAGATACAGTTTTGAAGTGGTAGGTGCAAATTCATTAGTCTCTAATTTAAAATTTGGAAAATACTTTTACATTCTTGTCTATAATTGTGATCATAGAAGCATATATAGCTGCATACATACATGAATATTAGATTATTTCTTTTCCAACAAACCCCTTTTTTCAGAGAAAGTTGAACAATTTTACCATTGATATGATTTGGGAATTTCACCCAAACACCGGACTAACAGTATAAAAAAAAAATGTCATGGGGTTTTACTCCTAAATATGGTTTCAAGTTTAATCCAGGCATAGCTTGTACGTATACGTCCTGAAAGTTGTCTCAGACTTAAAAATTGATGAGCAATGCATGATACTATGGCATTTGCAATTTATACAGGTAGATAGTATTTTTTAAAACGAAAAAAAATAGTGCATGCCATCTAAGATCTACATACATTTGATTGTTTTGGAAAAACACCTAGGGATATATCTGTATATATATCTATATACAGAGAGAAAGAAAAAGGCAAAAATGAACTCCCTTGCCTAAATTTCTGTAACAATGAGGATTGATTCTGATAAGGCATTGCTCATGCCAGAACCCTTCAATAGCTAATATCCCCACCCCAAGATTTTGTAGTGTTTTCTCGATGGAATTGGATTTTGGTTTAGATTTACTTTCTTGACTGGTGGGACAGGGACAGGAATTACAGAGGCTTCCGTTTGGCTTTTCTTACTCTCCCAGCTATGACTCCACTTACCAAAGAACAATGTAGGGCTTATATACAAGTATGATGTATATGTATATGGACTCCAATTATATATATGGTCATTGAGTATGCCCCTGGGCTCAGTGGCTCCCCCTGGGAGTCAGAGATCAGCCAGAGTTCCTTTTATTCTCTTGCTTCCTAATGACCCATCAAAGGGGGAGGCCATGCTTTGGGTTGCTGGTTAACAATGTCAATTAGGCCCCTGTACCCGACAATGCCAAAAAGATAGCCCGCTTTCCCCAGGGTGTTGATATTTTTAGTTGGCATTGAATGACTGGAACTCCTGCTGACTCCATGTGTCAGAGTCGCACTGCTCCTGAGAGTGTTCTTGGCTGTAATATTAACAAAAACAGGTCACCGTACCTCTCTTTCCTCGGTGGGACTGGGTAGGTTAGAACTCCCAAGATGTAGGTTAGCATTCGAGTCCAAATAGTGTGTGCCCCCCAGGAACCTTTTTATTGGCATTCCATTACCTAAGTCAGGGGCCGTAGTTCTACTGGGGAGGTCCTTGGGGTGTCCTTACCACTGACGCTTGTAGCGTTTGCCGTACGGTCCTTTCTCCTGCAGTTCCAGCCTCTCCTTCGGGGAGCAGACTCTGACTCAGGACACAGGCCCGGTGTGGAGAATGCAGGTGGCACTGGCTCAGAGTGGCTTCTGAGGCACAGCCACCAGGAGCAGCGATTGTCTAGCGTATGGAGGGGCCCCTGGGCTGTGGGTCAAGAGGCCTGGGTTCTGTGAGCGTGAGCAAGCCTCGCATCTCCTTAATGATTGTTCCCTCATCTCTGAAATTAGACCCTCATGTGGGTGTTGGGAGAATCGAATGAAGTCAAGTCTGCAAAAGAAATCAGCACCATAGCCAGCAAAAAATAAGCACATATGTAAAAGAGTTAAGTTAGAGTTCAGTTCATGATAATTCTGTTTAAAAAAATCACAGTCCCATAACAATTGGTGAACTGCTCTTTGCATTTTGTCCTCCTATGCTCTTCTCTCAGGCTCAGGGGTGGGTCTCAAATGATACATATTTATAGCAATAACAAATAATGAATACCATCAGAAATAGTGTTCAGTTGGAAAGAGGAAATGAGAATGAATTATTACACATTCTAAACTCGTTTTCATTTTTTGTATTATAAATTCTTGGGGAAAAAACTTGACAGAAAAGATTCAGTCCAGTGTGAACTTTGATGGCCTTCCTCTAGTGTGTGGAGTTCTGCCCTAAGCTCTGACAATCGTCTCTCATGGACTAGACGACCCCTTCACACAGACAGCACGGCACACTAGCACACAGGCCACAGTGTGGTCAGGCTGTATGGGTGAACTTCATCTGATCCACTGGCTGTGGGACCTTAGAGAAATTACTGCAACCCATTTTCTCATTTGTCAGCTTAGTATAATAATAGAACCCACTTTACAGGTTTTGTGTAGATTAAATGAGAAAATGCAATAAACATTAGCTTGAACCATCGCTATTAATTCTGTCTTCTTGGATGATTACTCTCTAAAATTCCATGTCTATTTTGACTAAAATGGGACTAATATAATTGCATTTGAACGGGGGCTATTCATGCACAGAGATCACATATGGTACTTAAAGAGGCGCAGAGAGGTGTTTAATTCATATTTGTTTCCTTTCCCTAAGTTCCTTTCTTATTTCTTGGCCGAAGACCACAGAAGACCTATCTTTTTCTTGTTTTGGCTGAAGAAAGCACTATTGAATCAGAAATATTGGTTATAAAGCATTAAAGAATATAGAAAAGAGATGAAAATTTAATCATACATTCAATTGCAAAATAAAATACCAAAAGAAAACTGAAATGTATAAATGGCACAATACGCTTCTGCCCTTTAGTTGCTCTTTCAAAAAATAAGATCTTTAAAACATAAGTAAATTGTTCTTACTAATTTTTTTGCACCTAAAATCAGTCCCATCTTTCCAAATTCCAAGTGAGTTGAAGGCACCTGACTTCTAATTGTCTCGTGAATCTTCATCTCAATTTTAAAATGAATTACCGAGAGGCTGAGGAAATGATGGGAAGAGAGGCGAGTAAGAAATATGCCCTTACTGAATTGCTTGAGCTTTTTTTGGTAATAATTTGTCTTTGCTTTTCTTAAGAGCAGAACTCAGCATCAACTTCTTGAATTGTATTTTCTTCAGAATATTCTGTTATTTGGCTACCTCATTGCGGTTTCTTAATATTCCCTCCTCGATTTTTGGAAAAATTCCATTTTCTCTTCCTTCACTTTCTTGACAATCTCTGTAATCTATTGACATTGGGAAGGGGCCTGGAACCCACTCAGTAGACAGTCTGATTGCCCTACTCTACTTGTGGAAAATAAGATGAAGGCCATTTTGTACATCGCCCCTTTTGCAGAGGTAGCGTGTATGAGCTTTTTCTTTATAGTATGTCATTAGAGTGAGTCTTTAATGGATGTGCAGTTATATTAAGAAACTTGGTTTTCTCATTAGCTGTGGTTGTCTAGCTAGGCTATATTCACACAATGTCCTAAGACTCGGGTTATGAGTGAATTAAGACACCAAAATAATGACTCATTTTTTTAGCTTACTTTATTTCAGGCACAGATAAATCCTTTAACATTACTGTATATTTTTATATCATTTGATTCTTTTTTTTAATCATTTTATTAGGGGCACAAACAACTCTAATCACAATCCATACATACATCAATTGTGTAAAGCACATTTGTACATTCATTGCCCTCATCATTCTCCAAACATTTGTTCTCCATGTAAGCCCCTGGCATCAACTCCTCATTTTTGCCCCTCTCTCCCCGCTCCCCACTCCCTCATGAACCCTTGATAATTTATAAATCATTATTTTGTCATATCTCACACTGTCTGACATCTCTCTTCACCCACTTTTCTGTTATCCGTCCCCCAGGGAGGTTATATGTAGATCCTTGTCATCGGTTCCCCCTTTCCACCCCACCATTCCTCCACCCTCCCAGTATCGCCACTCTCACCACTGGTCCTGAAGGGATCATCCGCCCTGGATTCCCTGCATCACTTGATTCTTACAACTATTTTATCGAATTATTTAATGATGAACTAAGAATCAGAGAGATTAAGTAATTTTTCTGAAGTCACAGAGCCAATAAGTAATAGAGATTTGAAACCATGTTCCCGGCTTCCCAAATCTATGTGTTCCAGTAAGCAATTTCGTATTCTGGGCAATGTGTTTAATGCTAAGCCCCTAACCAAAAGATCGGTGGTTCACACGAACCGCTCTGTGGAAGAAAAGATCTGGCTGTCTCCTCTCATAAAGGTTCCAGCCTACGAAATCCTCCATGGCATTCCTCTCTGCCCGATGGCGTTGCTATGACGTGGACTGGGCTTGACGACACATGACCACCACCAGAGGGAGACTCTGATTGGTTCCCTGCCAGGCTGCCCCAGGCGTCAGTGGAGGCCTGTGTGTGGCGGTGATCCTCAACGGGTTTCATCCCAGCTTCCAGAGTTAAACAGACTAGCAAGAAAGTCCTGGTGATCCATTTCCAAAGAGCGGCCAATGAAAGCTGAATGGCCAGGCCAGAGGGTTGCCTGGACTCCGGGCCCGACTCGACAGCAGTTATCAATAACAACCCTATCCTGTGCATAAAAAAATGACTGACAGGAGCTTTTCAGATATAAACGTTTATAAAATAAAGGGGGGTGTACTCACTCCCTATATCTGTTTTTGTGAGGAGCTACAGAATAGATATATCTTCTCTCTGGAAGACGTTAAATACAAAGAACTGAGAGCCATGGCTTTTATAGGTAGAAGACTCAGTCAGCTCTGGCTTCCATTTAAAAACCGAAGGAAATGCTGTTTGTTACTGTGAGAATCATTGAAAAGCAAAAACAAAATAGAATACACGCTCATCTTTCTCTCAAAGATTGGCTGGTGGCATTGAACCTCCGACCTTTCCGTTAGCAGCATGTTGATAGGCGTGATTTCTCCTACTTACAACATTTAGATTTTTATTTTTCTGTCTTTGTGGCGTTGTTTTGGTTTAAAACAGTTTAAATAGTTTAAAATGCAATGCTCTAGCTTTTTAGAACTTTTCAAGAATGATATGATCAGGCGTAACTGGAATTACCTGGCAGCTTGCCTATCTCTGTAGTACTAATTGTCTCAGGTTCTAACCTGGAAACACAGCCAGGATCTCTGGGCTGTCTCTCTGCTTCAATAGCTCTTCACAGCACAGTGTAGACTGTCAACAGTGACCTCCCTCTCGTGAAATCCCAGGGCCCTGCCTGGGCACATCTGGAGTCGAACGAATCATCATAAAACTCCTCACTGCCATTGAGCTGATTCCGACTCACGGCAGCCCTAGAGGTCAGAGGAGGACTGCCCCTCTCTAACTCTTGAGCGAAGCAGACTTCCATCATTCTTGTTGGTGGAAGTGATGCCATCAATTACAACACCACCACAGAACCTTCCTGTGAGGTGTGTGATTATCGTTAGGTCGTGTCGAATTGGTTTCAGATCATAACAAGAGAACAAAATGCGGCCCCATCCTCATGCTCCTGGCTCTGTCGGAGCCCACTGGGCAGCCAGGACACAGTCAGTCGTCCTGTGGCTCTTCCTCTGTTTTGGCTGACCTTGTACTGTACCCATCAGGATAGCCTTCCCCATCGGCTGATCTCTTCTGAGAGTACATCCAAATTAAAGGAGATGAAGTTTCACCATCCTGCTTCTAAAGGACATTCTGTCTGTACTTCTGCCACAAGAAATTTGTTCATTCTTCTGACTGTTCTTGGTATGAGTATAATTAATACTTATAACACTGTAAGTCAGGGGAATCAGGTCTTCTTCGATTTTCCCTATGCACTGTCTGTGTTTTACATGCTTAGAAGGAAGTTGAAAGTACCATGGCTTAAGCTGCCTACATCCTGGTCTTCAAAGTAACATCTTTGCTTTTTGCAGCCTTAAAGAGATCTTTGTCAGCAGGTTCATGGGGGCAGTATGTCCTTGAACTTCCTGACGGTCGCTCCCGTCGGCTCTCTGTGTCCAAGTAAAAAGAATTCTGGACAACATCCCTCTTTTTTCCACTGATCATGAAGCTGTTTCTTGGTCTAATTGTGAGGATTTTTTTTTTAACGTTCAGGTGTAATCAGTAGTGAAGGCCGTAATTTGATGTATCACATCACAAAAAGGGAATTTCACAGCTAGCTCAAGGTAATGGATACAGATTTTCCAGAATTCTAATTTTTGCTTGCCTGCTCACATCTTACCGATGGCAGCAATAGTGTCATTTGCTTCCCTTGAAGTGACAGGTTCATTTCGTTCCCCTGAGGAGATGCCTGTCAACGAGCTTGTCTGAGCAACTGGAGCGTGTCCGGCAGCCATTGGTCCGAGTGACAGCAGCCGTGGGTCCAGAGAGTACAGTAGTTCAGTGGCTGCTCCTCTGCAGAAGGGCTTCTGTTGCAACAATTACTGGGACTCAGATGAAGCATGTCAAGGTTGTGTTTATTGGTATTGTCTCGGAAGGTGTGGTAGTGAACCACGGAAGAGGTGACGTTCGGGTGCCCCCACCTGGGTGGGTGTTCAAGCCATGAGGGTTTTACGCACTCCCTTTTGTGCACCGTCTGCGTCAATCTGAACGCAAGGGAAAAGGCAAAGAATGGCTAAGTAGCCGTCCCTCCACTCCATGAAGGATCTTGGCCACTGTGGCTCCGCTAGCCGCTCTGTGGGCTAGTTGGCTCTGCCGAGTAAGCATTGCACTGCCAGCTGCAAGGTTGACAGTTGAAAAATCCACCAGCCACTCTGAGGGAGGCAGATGAGGCAGTCCACTCTAGTAAAATATGCAGCCTCCAAAACCCTATATGAGGTCACCGCGAGTGTGAACAGACGCCATGGCAGTGGATTTTTTTGGTTTGTTTTTGTGTGCCTGCTAGGCATTGGGCTATGAATTGCAAGGTTGCCTTGTGATTCAAACTCATCAGCCTCTGCTCAAGAGATGAGACTGTCTGCTCTCTTAAAAATGTAGTCTCAGAAACCCTATGGACAAAGTTTTTGGATGGAGATGTGGGAAGGCATCATGCTACATGGGTCTGCTTTTTTTTTTTTTCAAAGTTAACAAAAGGCACCTAGAATGTGAGAGAGAGAGAGAGAGAGAGAGAATCTTATCTGACACGCATGACTTGTAATCATACAGATAGCACAAATTTCTTCTTTCTAAATTTGAGTGGCTGCTTCAAAATTTCTGGCACTGGCATTTAGTAACAAAAGAATGCCTTTTTAATTCTGCTCTTGATTTTAATGCCAAACCTTCAACAGAGCTCTTAACAACCAAACCACAGGGAAAAAAACACAAACCCCCCCACCCGCACCCCAAGGCTCAGTAGTTTCCTCGAAGGTGACATCTTTTGTCCCGAAGAAGTGATTGTTCAGTAACAGGCCTTATTTCATGTCTTAAAGTGTTCTGTATGCAGCAATACCAAATGTGTGAATTCATCCATCTCATATTTTAGTTATTGAGGTAGTATTTTTTTTAACTTTAAATCGTCCAAAAAGGCATTTTATTTTAAAAGCTATTTCAAATGTACCGTATGTGCTCGAGTATAACTCGACCCAAATATTAGCCGAGGCACCTCATTTTACCACAAAAACTGCATTAAAAATATGCTGAAAAACTTGGCTTATGCACGAGCATATACCGTAATTGTTTTCACCACTTTCATTTCTTAAAAGACTTTTAATGTCATCACAAGTGATCACCTAAATCTGGGGTTGTTTTCAACCAATGTTTCGGCATCCAGTTGATTCTGACACCCAGTGACCTGACGGGGTAGACTCTTCCCTTGGCATTTCTGAGGCTGGAAATCTTTACGGAACAGAAAGCCTCATCGTTCTCCTGTGCAACCGCTGGTACATCCAGACGACTGACCTTGGGCTTAGCAGCCCAGCACGTAGCTCACCCTGCTACTAAGGCTCCTTGTTTTCAGTGCTACTTTCTTCAAATGCTTACACAGTATCGTTGTTAAGTCCCTGGAGGCTTTTCAGTCTAGTGCAGGGAGCTGTGAAGGTGACTGCAACCAGTCACTGGGCCATGGTTTCAACTCTGTTTTGAGGTTAGGGCTTTTGAGATGTTCATTGAATGATCCTCAAGAAGAGATGTGGCAGGAGAAAGACAAAACATAATGAGTTTGAAGCAAGAGGTAGTTTTTAAGAAAGGCAAAATGCGATTATCAGGTACTTAATCAGGAAGAAAAGATTGAGCTATACATGTGTGATCATGAAGGGCCAAAGGGACCAGGCTTCAAACACCAAAGGCGGGGAGAAAAATCATATCCTCGTCAATGAGGGTGGCGCGTGATGGGGACCCAATGCCCATCTCTAGACAACTGGACGTACCTTGCAGAGGGGTAGGGGGGAGGTGAGTCACTTAGGGTTCAGTATAACAATAATGAAACCCACAACCTTCCTCTAGTTCTTAAACGCTACCTCCCCCCAACTACCAGGACCCCAATTCTGCCTTGCAGATCTGGCTAGACCAGATGATGCACAGCGGTACAGATGGGAATTGGAAACGCAGAGAATCTAGGACAGATGAACCACTCAGGACCAGGGGTGACAGTGGCGATACCAGGAGGGAAGGGGGGTATAGGAAGGGGGAATTGATCACAGAGAACTACATATAACCTCCTCCTCTCTGGGGGATGGGCAACAGAGGGGTAGGTGAAGGGAGACGCTGGGCAGTGTAATATAAGATATAATAATAATTTATAAATTATCAAGGGTGCTTGGGGGAGGGGGGCAGAGGAAGGGAGGGGGAGTGGGGGGAAAGGAAAATGAGCTGATTCCGGGAACCCAAGAGGCAAGCGAATTTTGGGAATGATGAGGGCAACAAATGTATAGATGTGCTGTACACAATCGATCTATGTATTGTGATGAATTGTATGAGCCCCAATAAATTGATTTTAAAAAAAAGAGCCTGAGAGATGATCTGGAGAAAAACCCTGTCCTTGGGATTCCAGAAAGGGAAATTCAGTTACAAGATTCTTAAAATTATCAAAGAACTTAAAATGTACCGAAAAGGAAATGATAGAATCATCCCCTCATATGCTCACCACGGAAAGGTAAACCATTGTTAATGTTTTCTTCTGGTGGTTGCTTTGTTATGTGGGTGAAAGCATTTTAAACAAAATTATAGACATCCTGACCCTTGACTGCAAAATGATGGAGTGCGTAGCTCTGAAAGACAAGCACGATTAGACACTTTATGGTGATGACAGCATCTCTATCCCCCAGAGGACGGGCTCGCTGGAGGGCCTTTATTTTACAGACTGGCGTTTGCAAGGTGCAGGTCTGGCTAAATTGCTTCATGTGATGAAGGGGGCTTTTTTAAAAAAAGATCATTTTATTGGGGGCTCTTATAGCTCTTATAACAATCCATACAGCAATTGTATCAAGTATACTTGTACATATGTTGCCATCATTATTTTCTAAGCATTTACTTTGTATTGAGCCCTTGGTATCAGCTCCTCTTTTTTTCCCTCCCTTCCCTCCCACCTTCATGACCCCTTAATAAATTATAAATTATTATTATTTTCATATCTTACACTGACCGCTGTCTCCCTTCCCCCATGGTTTCTGTTGTTCGTCCCCCTGGGTGTGTGTGTGGGGGAGGGGAGGTTATGTGTCAATCATTGCGATTGGTTCCCTCTTCCTCTCCTCCTCTTCCCCACCTTCTCCCTACCCTCCTGGTATCGCTACTCCCACTCCTGTTCCTGGATTCCATGTGTCATGAACTCTTATCTCTTATCTGTACCTGTGCACATGCTCCTGTTTAGCCCACAGTGAAAGGCAGAGCTGGGGTCATGATGGTGGGGGGTGTGGAAGCCTCAAGAAACCAGAGGAATATTCTGTGTTTCATCAGTGCTATACTGCGCCCTGGTTGACTCATCCCTTCCTTGTGCCCCTTCTGTGAGGGGATGCTCCATTGTCTACAGATAGGTTTGGGGTTTCTGCGCTGACCCCTTTTATTCTCAACAATATGGTCCCTCGGTCTCAACAATATGATTTTGTTTGTTTGTTTTGGGTCTTCTGATGCCTGTTACCCGGTCCTGGCAACACCTCATGATCCCACAGGCTGGTGTGCTTCTTCCATGCGGGCTTATTGCTTCTCTGTTAGACAGTCACTTGTTTAACTTCAAACCTTTAAGACCCCAGACACTGTCTTTTGATAGTTGGGCACCATCAGCTTTCTTCGCCACATTTGTTTATGCACCCCTTTTGTCTTCAGTAATTGTGCCAGGAGGGTGATCATCACAGAATGCCAGGTTGTTTGAACAAAGTGTTCTTGCATGGAGGGCATGAGCAGAGGCCTGCAGTTTGTCCACCAACTCAGTGTATTGCCTTATAAATATATGTGCATAGGCCAGTACCTCTATTTTTACAAATTTATTTATTTGAATATGTACACACCTTTGCTTATACCTCTATCTATAGCTTTGCTTCCTAGATCTTTCCTCTGTTTCCTTTTACCGTCCTCCTAACCCCACCATCGTGCTTGCCCTTCTTTTCCCCTTAGGAATTCCTCTCAGCTGGATTGCTGTTGCTCCAACCTCGAAGGGGGCATTTTAAAATAGGAATTGTTAAGGAGCTGTGTGGGAGGAAGACCATGGAGCTGAGAGTAAGGGCTTGGAAGGTGCACGGATAGACCGAATGGACACATGTGATTAAATGTTGCTATGTGGTCTGTGATCTGTATCGCCCCACGGTGGGCTCGTTTTTACCTTGCAATGCTCATGAATACTTTAAGAACTGGATTGCTTTGTAGATGTGAAGCTGCCTTCAGGATGAATGGGGAATAAACAACAAGGCTGTCCAAATACCTCCATTAGGTTGTACGCCTCACATGGAAGGAGTTAGGAATCGAGCACTCCAGCAGTTTTGCCCAGTCAGCAACAGTATGTTCAGGACTTTGCCTTTTTCAACCCTGTAGCACTGAAGGAATGCCGTCTGTCTTAATGTATGTAATGTCTTCACATGTATAGGTCTTGGATGTGGTTTATTGTACACTGCAACAGTGACCATCACCTGCCAGTATTTTGACAGCCGTCGAGGCCTTGCACTCGGCCTGATTTCAACAGGTATTCAAATTAAGTCCCTATTCAGCTGTCCAGATAAAGTTCAAAGTTCCCAAGCCCAGAGAGATATAAGTAACTATTCTCCAGCTACCACTCAGGTAGAAAAATAATTTTTATAACTGTGCTATCAGAAGGAAATTTTATTTTTCACTGTAAATATGGGAGTAGCTTAAAAAAACCCAACAACCATAAAACCCTAAAAGATACATATCTGAAACATCTGGGGCACCAGTTGTCCAAAAATATAGGAATAGAAAAGCTTTGAGCCTAATACATTGAGAGTCAAATGTGCACGAGAGATTTGCCAAAGAAGCAGAGCGCATTTGTGTAAAGTCCTTTGGGACCAATGGAAGGGAAATGGAGCTCCGGAAGCAGCTCCCAGGAATGCCAGTTCTGCTCATCTCTTGCCTCATTGATTGTGGGACTTACAGTTTTTCTAAGTCAGAACAAGATTTTCAATTTATGATAATGTTATAGAAAGATTTAATACTATTATATAATGTTTTCATTTGAATAATATATGCTATTATCATTGCTATGTAATAATATAGAATTAAATGCATGGTGTCAATGATAGCTTATATAAACTATAATTTCCATGTGCAGTTTTGATGACTATATCTCACTGACCGACCCACCCAACCCACTGCCATCTAGTGCATGCCGACTCAGAGCGGCCCCGAGGGCAGAGAGTAACTGTACATATTTCTGGGAGCAGTCTGCTTCAGCTTGTCCTTCAAAGCAGCTTAGGGATTTGAACCCCCGTTTGCAGCCTAGCTCAGCACACGGTACCACCAGGGCTCCGTACTGACTTAAATGGGTACCCAAGTGACAGGCCGTTGCTCTTGACATTCTTTAAATGACGATGAGATGATCACTGAAGGCAAACTGTAAATATGAAAAGCCTTCTCTACTCTCTCGAAGGTGCCTTGGTAATGCAGCAGTTAAACATTCATGGAACGGTCTGCGGTCCCCGCCTGTCGGCAGCTTGGCCCGAGCCTGACTTGGCGATGTGGTCTTGTTAAGGTCACATGGGGAGGCCGTGGGGCAGTTCTACTTTGCCCGCTAAGGTTGCAATGAGTAGGCATTAACTCAATGGTGGTGTGTTTGGCTTGGTGGGGGCCCTCTTGCTAATACTTGAAAGAGGTGCTCGACTTTACAGATGATTTTTGTTTTCGCTCTTTAGGGAATTTATGGAAAATTTCCGTTCACAATTTTATGAGTTTATTTAGGAGACGCTGCTGTCAAATTTTCAAAACAATTCTAAGCCCACATAGGCTAGTTGGTCATGAGCAGATAGCCTAAGAAGTCAGGTCTTTAGATACAGACCCATCGAACAGGAGCATCCTGAGTCTGAGACAAGATCACTCCATGGTGGTGTAACGTGCCTAGGACAAGGTCTGACACGTAAATACTAAGTCCTGAGGGTTGTCTGAGTTTTTATTCTTATAATTACTAGCTTCAGTTTGTTTTAACATTTTGATATAAGGCACATATGGATATAAGCGCAAACTCATTTTAATTTGATACTATATTATGCTTGTCTTAAGAGATCCCAATGATACAAGTTAAAGATTGAATAGATCCATTTCTTTTTTTTTTCTTAAGGTTCGAGTGTCGGACTTTTTATCTATGCTGCTCTGCAAAAGTTGCTGATTGAATTCTATGGGCTGGATGGATGCTTGCTGATTGTGGGTGCTGTAGCTTTAAATATATTAGCTTGTGGCAGCCTGATGAGACCCCTCCAGGCCTCTGTTAGCCCTTTGCCTGAAAAAGCAGCTGTGGAAAATGTTCCAGAGAAATATTCCATTTACAACGAACAAGAAAAGTGCCCGGAAGAAAACATAAGCATTCTTGAGAAGAGCTGCCGCGGGGAGGAGAAGTGGAAGAGCACTTTCGCCACGGGGGACGCCCCGCAGGAGGATGCCCCCTGTAAGAACCCGGCTGCAGCGGCGCACGCGCGAGACACGGAGACCTACAGACAGAAAGTTGCCGAGCAAACGTATTTCTGCACACAGCTTGCCAAGCGGAAGTGGCAGCTGTATAGGACCTACTGCAGAGAGACAGCGGCCCTTTTTAAAAACAAGGTCTTCTCCTCACTCTTCATTGCCATCTTACTTTTCGACATAGGTGGGTTTCCACCTTCATTGCTCATGGAAGATGTAGCGCGAAGTTCAAATGTGAAAGAAGAGGATTTTATTATGCCTCTTATTTCCATAATAGGCATAATGACAGCAGTTGGTAAACTCCTTTTAGGAATATTGGCAGACTTCAAGTGGATTAATACCTTATATCTTTATGTAGTTACCTTAATCACCATGGGCCTGGCTTTGTGTGCAATTCCACTTGCCAAAAGTTATGCCACGCTAGCAATACTGTCTGCGATCCTAGGCTTTCTAACTGGCAACTGGTCCATTTTTCCATATGTGACCACCAAGACTGTGGGAATTGAGAAATTAGCCCATGCCTATGGAATATTGATGTTCTTTGCTGGACTTGGAAATAGCCTTGGACCACCAATCATTGGTAAGATACTTAGCTTCAAGTCAACCCATCTTACTGGTCTTCATGATACAGCTCCAGCTAAGAAATTCAGATTGTTCTAATAGCACCGATTTGCACAAAATAAATCTGCATGAAATGTCTTATGCTGATGATGTATTTGACAGGAGTCCTGGTGGCATACTGGCTTTCTCACTGGGCTGTTAACTGAAAGTTATCAGTTTGAACCCACCAGCCTCTCCTTGGAAGAAAGATGAGGCTTTCTACGCTGGTAAAGGCTTACAGTCTCAGGAACCCCCGGGGGCAGTTCTTCTCTGCCCTATAGGGTTGCTATGAGTTGGAATGGACTGAATAGGATGAGAATGATTTATTCAGAATTACTTTGGATACAAGCCAGAAACGTAGTGTATTCACCCCATGATTCATACTCATCCCATATTTGGGAGAAACTCAAAATGGGAGTCTCATCTTTTTTAACCCTCGTTAGGCTACAAAGATTAGGTGGGATCATACAGGAATATGTTCTAACCAAGCAATGTAAACTTGGAGAAATAATGTATGGGCTTGTTATGCATACTATTTCTGTGAAATTCACTGTTTGTTTGTTTGTTTGTTTTTTCCAGGTTGGTTTTATGATTGGACCCAGACCTATGATATCGCATTTTACTTTAGTGGCATCTGTGTTTTGCTGGGAGGCTTAATCCTGCTGCTGGCAGCCTTACCTCCCTGGGGTCCATGCAACAAGCAGCTCCCCAAGGCAGCGCCGACAACGTTCTTATACAAAGTTACCTCTAATGTTTAGAGGACTATTGCAATATTTGCTACTTTATGCCATGTAGCAAGAGCATTTTTAAGCAAATTCTTAGGCAAATTTTCCAGCGTCAAGACTGTTTACTGGGCAATATTTTGTAATGGTTGATACTAAATGAACTTTTTAAAAGACATTTTTTTACATTATTCTGTTCTCTATGTACTGTATGTGTAGCCTCTATCTCCTGTACTCCCTACCCCAAGAACCTGGGACTCTCCTGTTGTACTGTTATTCACTAGCTATTGAAAATGTTAAAAAAAACATTGTCCCTCTGTGTAACTACAGTTTCTCTGTGGACTCCATAAATTCCACTGCGAGGTGCCCAGAGGGGATGCTTCTATTTTCAAATCCATGTAATCGGCACGTGCATGACCACTAGGGACTAAACCACTCTCTTCTCTCTGGTAGGGCTAGTAAACCGAGGCCGTCCAGCCAACCAGGAAATGACAGTGGTGGCTAAAATAGCATTAAGTTTCACAGTGGAGTAAACCGATCACTAAAGGGGAAAAAACCACATAAAACTTTAAGTTGTCCGTACCGTCATGTATCATCACTTCCCGTCCGTGTTCCGTTCTGGGTCAGAGCACAGGATGTGATTTGGACGTTGTACAAGCACGGTGTGATAATCTGGTCCTGCCTTTTCTTTCATCTTTTTGACTGATCTTTGTACCTCAGCAGCGATCCTCAGCTTGTGAGAGGGAGTCCCTTTCATGTTTGCTCCTTGATCCACGTCACGAGCACTTTCTCTTCTCGGATTTAGCTCCCTTTTTTGGTGTTAGCCGTGTAGCTTGCTATGGGGCTGCTCTTTCAGGAGCTCGGAGAATTTTTCCCTTTTGGGAGGAGTGTTGTGATGCTGAGACGACTGTGCCTTACTCGACTTGCAAGCAATAACATTCACGGATTTTCCACCTTCAAGTTGTCGACTCACCTTTGTTTCACTTCCAAATCCACACTTCCCCTGGCCTCTTCCTGCAGCTACCACTAGCCCTGGTGTTGCTGCCTCTGGAAGCCACGACGCACTTTGCTGTTTGAATGAAATTTAAACAGCGAGATGCTACAACACTGAAGTGGAGCAAGAGACAAGTCACTGGATGCTACTACCTGTGGATGGAAGCGTGCGCTACTCTACGGTAAACCTTTTAGCAGGAGAGTACAGTACATCTGCCCACAGCATAGGCATTTATTCTGACTAGCAAGACAATTGTATTATTGGTTACATGAGGGCAAGTAAAAGGTTTTGCTGAAAATCCTAAGAAACCTTCATTCAAGAAAAAACTCAAAATGTTGCCGCTGTGCCTTCTCGACACACCCTCCCCCTGGGTCAGCCATGTCTGAAGGCAGCGCTTGCTTCTGGCTCATCCGGCTCCCGACACTTCTGCGCACTCCAATTTACGTGTCTTCAAAAGGCAGTCTTGCCATGCTCAAAGAACTCAAATCGTATTTCTTGGAAACGTATTTTGGATTTGGGGAACAAGAAGAAGTCCAAAGGGGGAACGTCAGGGTTGCCGGCTGGCTGGGTAAGCTTCCCAGCGGAAGCCTCGCGGACAGCCCTTGTGGCTCCCGGGCAAGGATGAGCGGCTGCATTGTTAGGATGGGAGCAGAGCCCTCCGTGCCACCTCCTGGCTCTTTTCCTCGGCACTGCATCTTTCCGTTTCCTTAAACTTCGTCGTCAGAATCCTGGCGATCATCCTCTGTCCTTTAAGAACATGTATGAAGATGACCACTTTGGAGTTCCAAAATACGGTCCCCCGAACCTTCTGAGTTAACCTTCTGCCTTGCATTTAACTGGCTTAGCAGATCCCCTCAGAAGCCATTGTCTGCCTGTATCTTTTACTCGAAGGCACCCTAACGAGGCAAGCGTGTGACTGAGAGAACTGGTCTATAGGCATCCACTGGTCACAGCAACACGTTCAAACTCATGCTGTTCGGAATAAGCCGGTGCCTATATGAAATGGACCCTAAGCAGCAATCCTCTTTTACTGACCCTCAGACGTGGACTGCTCCACCACACTGCTGGCAGCACCAACACGTTGTATAAACAAGACCTGAGATCGACCACATCTTGTTGGGTTCCATCGACCCCATTCTCCGATTGCGATTTCTGTGTTAACACCTTCAGAACCCATGGACATATGTGGCCAGACGCTGCCACACAGATGTCATTCAGTGCACGCCTATATTCTGTTCCATGTACCTTGACGAAGCATGCTGTTTGGTGCACACCACATGGCAGCTGGTTCAGTGCCCTCTCTGCGATGCAGGCCCGCTCCCATCAGGGCACCCCGGGGGTCTCCCTTCACTGCTGAGCACTGTCGCCTCCCGCAAGGAGGGCTGCTGGGGTGCTGGGCCCCACGTTGGGTTGGTACCCACAAGGTCGGCACTTTGACTCCACCAGTCACCCTGTAGGAAAACGATCAGGCTTTCTTCCCCTGGGAAAAGTCACAGCCTGAGAAACGCTAAAGGGCATTTCCACAGCTGGCCCTGCCCGTCGGGGTCACTGCGTAGGATCAACTCGATGGCAGTGAGTTTAGGGTTTTGTTTGTTTGTTTTTGAGTTTATAGCTTCACTTGGGGTCCTGGTGGCACAGCACTTGAGTGCTCAGTGGCACAAGGTCAGCAGTTCGGGAGGGAGTGGGGCAAGGTGCCTCTGTGAAAGTACCAGCCTTGGAATGGATGGAGCGCTCGCACTCTGGCCACAGCCTCGCTCTGGGTCGGTCCAGGTGATCACTATCAGGAATTGACCAGGTGGCAACAGGTTGCCACATCACAGATTTTTATGGGTCAGCATCCACTCCTTGGATGTTTTCCAACAAGTGCTAGCATTACCCTTTTCCAACTTAGAAATGAATATCTCAGCCATTCCGTCCCTGCACATGGGAAATGACCATATGCACTGGGCACAGTGGGGATGGAATCAAGTTCCTGCATCTCTTTCCTATGAAGCATTTATTACTATTATTTATTTTTTACTACCATCAACTTTTCATTCAAGGGAAGAACAAAAAGGTACATTTCTATGGGTACACATGTGCATATACACATGTGTGCATGTATGTTGTGTTCTGAGTCTTTGTGGGATATGGGAAGGGGAAAAGGAATTAAGAAATTGATACTCGGACCTGATTCCATTTCATCTTAAAAGCAGTGTCCTAGGAAGAAGTTTCAAGTTTAAAGAAATACCATTTTTCTACACAGAGATAGTTTTGTAACTTGATATACATTATACTCCTCTATGAGTCATTTCTTAAATGTAGATGACTGAATCCCACCTGAAAAGAAGTTAATTCTGTGATTTAGCTGCAGCCTCAGGGTCTACATTTTTAACAAGCTCTTCGGGTGATTCTAGTAACACAGTCCTCAGTGAGAAATGTTAGAAAATTGACAACAGAGAAAAGTTATTTCTCAAGTAAATACTTTAAAAAGACAAAACAATGAACAATTGATTAAGAGGATCTTATAAATAGACAAACATGGCTTATTTACATAGGAGACACTCTTCCGCTGTGCTAAAATTGCCTCAGTGTTTCTTTTGAAATAGGTAAGATTATTTTATACTCCTATGTTGCCTTTCTTCAACGGCACCCATCGCACTTTACAAGCATCCACCCTCACAACACCTCTGTGAGGTCGGTAGATAGCACTGTTCTGTCTGTGTCGTGAACTTGCAGTATGGAGAATTTCATAACCTGATCAAGCCTACTCAATAACGCAGTAATGGGTCTGCAAGCACCTGGGGACTTCTGCTCCATACTCAGTCTTTCTTGAATGTTTTCTGTACCTCATTCATTAGTCTCTGGAAAAAGAAAGGAAATAAAATAGTGACATTAAGAAACAACAACAGCATGTGTTTGTATTGAAGATTCCTTTTTGCCATTGCTTTGTCCAGAAATCCTGTAACCTACCAGTGTAACCTCTGGGGCATTGGCACATTCCTCAATGTTGATAATTATTCAACTGTATCTTTATCCTGTGTACTAATTCATCCAGTGTGTACATTATCTATTGTCTAGAGGATGACCTATCAAACAATCAGATGTGTTCTCCTTTGTTTTGCATCATTTGGGGTTGTTTTTTCTCCCGGTTACAGTAGCCTTTCCTTCGAACTCAAAAAAAAGAAAAAAGAATCCCTGATATTCAGTGCCTACACCAGAACTTGTCAGACCTACAACAGCAAACTCAAAAGGCAACTTGCTGAAGTATTTTCATGCAGAATCCTCTTGAGGGAAAAGAGAGACATTCCGCTAAGGTTTTGCATACCGATCCCTTGCCTAATGATCATTCAAGGAAGTCTCCATGATTCAAACCCATTGCACCATTGACCTCTCAGAGTAACCCTGAGATATGAGTCTTGTCATCCTCATTTAGAAGCAAAACCCATAAGTTCTTTATCCTGTGGACAGTACTGAGTCTCTGGGTAGTGCAAACAGCGAATGCATTCAGCTCTTAAATGAAAGATTGGAAGTTCCAGTCTACCCAGGGGTGCCTCAAGAGAAAATCCTGGCAATCTACTCCCCAAAGACCAGCCTTGAGACCCCCAAAGCAGCACAGTTCTACTCTGACACACTCGAGGTCGCCATGGTTAGGCGTTGACTGCCTGGCAATGGTGTCAAAGACTCCTGCTATCAATAAAGCGGTACCCAAAAAGGGTCCCTTCCTGGTGGCACAAATGGTGCAGCGCTCAATGGCGAACCCACACAGCGTCTGCAGGAGACTACCCCAGCGATCTGCTTCCATAGCAAGGATCGTGAAGACAACCCTATAGAGCAGTTCTACTCTGTCACGGGGGTCCCTATGGTTAGAAATCAACTTGGTGGCACCCAATAACAACCTCAGCAGAGACCTCCAAACGCAAGATGAAAGTCCTAGTGAACCTTTTGATTTCTGCCTTAAGAAACCAATGTGGGAGAAGTGCTACAAAGCCAATCATGATGTGGCTCGAGAAGTCAAGTTTACATAAACTATTGTAATGATATGACTTGCCCATTTCCCAAGAACCAGTATTTCACACACACACACACACACACTGAAATTGTACTAATGAGAATACAGTCTTTCTGTTATGATTCGAAAGATGGCATTTGAAAGGCGTTGACTGAATTTGGAATGGTGTGAAATAAGCAAGTGTGTTAGAATTCCTCTTCCATGACTTTCAACAGCTCCTTACTCTTTCGATTCTTGACCCTTCCCTTCCAGTAAGCCTCTGTAACCTAATTTCATCATAGACAAAGATTCAGCCACTAACTTTTAAAGATCCCATAAGGAACAATTCCTGTGGACCAGGAGTTACAGCACCATAAGATCACAACTGAATGGAGTTGGTCCTGTTTCAGACCAACAGACCGTTGGTCTGATAGACTGTTCTTCAGACAACCTCAATCATAAGCAATCAACTTGATGTCAGGCAACATCGAGTCGGTTCCAACTCATCGTGACTTCCTGCTCTTAAGCCATCCTCACAATTGTTCTTGTGCTTGAGCCCACTGATGCAGTCACTGGGACAATCCACCTTGGACGGGGTCCTCCTTTTTTTTCGTGCCCCTCGACTTTACCAACTAAGCATGAGATCCTTCTCCGGCATCACAGCAGCACACGAGCCACCGCAATATGACAAGCTGACAGACAAGTGAGCAATCAAGATAGGATCATCTTAACTCAGAATGTTCCAAGAAATAGGGAAAACTCAAGTCAGAGAGAAACACTGTGTTATTTTTTGTTTTACTTAAAAGGATTATTATTTTGTGACCATTCCCAGCCTGCTAACTCTGTGTAAACTCATAAAATGCACAGCCTACCCAGTGAACCTACCCTTGGGGTGTAAGAGCCATTACTACAAGACAGTGAGCAGACTATAGTCTAGAATTAACCGTTTCCCTGCTCTTTCCCTCCGGATAGCCTGTTTCCTTTGTGCCCTCTCCTCCCGGGAAAGTATCCCACTACAGCAAGTGAGTATCAGTTACAATCAGATCTTGCCCACTGATTCTGTGCGGAGGATAAATCGCAGCATACGTTTGACTCCCAAACAAAAGAACTTTGGTCAAGGAGCAAAGAGTCTGGAAACATGTCATGAGACCAACTTGAGCAACACTTGAAGCCAGGAGGCTCACAAGCCACATCCTGGCCAAGAATGGTAACATGACCTCAAAGCGTAGTCATGGTCATTCCTTGGAAAGTGGTGACATAGTCCCAATCCCATTTTAATTTCCTAGTGTACCGTATGGAATGGCAGGGAGTCGCCTTGGTGACGACTTGCTTGATCAGCCATAGCACAGCTTTCCCCTTTGACTTTCATACAGTCCCTCTCTTGATTTCTTAACTGCACTAAATAATGTGAGCCCATAATATATACAATTTACATTAACAATGCCATACAATTAATTTCTCCTCCATTAACAATCACCTTGGGACCTTTTTTGTCTAGTCTATAATAGCTGAAGGATGCCAGAAGTAAGATTTCTCTGCTTACCCGTAATCATGAAGATCAGCAGCTATACACAGATGATACTAGAAGAGGCAGTGTGCTCTGCACCCTCCTGCAGTTTATGATTCCACAGCTACACTACCAGCTCAGTTGCTCTGCTTGGGTGCCTGGCAGCAGATGATGGCCTTTTTCAAAGCCTCAGTTTCCTTAATTGTGAAACAGGCTATAGGGCGATTGAATCATTGAATTCAATTAGAATACATATATCCAGCACGTGGTAGATGTTCAATAAATATTACCTATGTTTTGTTCTTGTTATTATTTTTACAGATCTAACTTCTCAGTACCCAAGGGAGGCACGGGGTCTTTCGAGGCACATGTGTATGGCAAATGCTTGCATTCAAGAGGATGACTTCGAAAAATAATAAAAGGCCTTCTGTTATCCTTAAATTGCTTAATAGACACAGTTTTTACCTCTCTCAAAGCATGTTCTTGTCTTTTCTCCTCAGGGGTTCTTGGCTCAGCACATTTTTCTGGGATACAGTACAAAATATAACACGTGCTGTTCTTCCAGAAATCAAGTGATTCCACTTGGTCATTTGCTTTGGGACTTTGAACCTCTTGTTTTCTCCCTCTAAGAACTCTCCTCCGTTATTTGGAGGGTGAGCCTAAAATTGGACAGAAAGCAACATGCTGTTTGTTTATTGAGCTTGGCCTGGCTACTGCTCAGCAGCCGCACTTCACTGTTTTCCATTGCCTTTGAGATTTGTCTTGAGGGAGTACCCATCCTTGCCACATCTTCTGGGAGACCTGACTTCCTTATGAGCCAGTTACTTTTTTTCATTCTCTTGGCCAAAAATAAAAAAGCGAGAATCCTTTTAATTATGAAAACTTCCTCCCAGTAGTATCCTAAGCCTCTCAAAACTGGACCAATAAGCCACATTATGACACAGAGCTAAATGACTGAAGTGGTCAAAGATTTTATTTTACACGGACCCATAATCAGTGCCCACGGCAGCAGCAGTCAGGATATTAAATGACTTACTGCACCGGGCAAATGTGCCACACCAGACCTCTTTAACATGTTGGAGAGCAAGGATGGCACCGAGGTGCAGGGTGGGCCCCACACAAGCCATGGTATTTTCAATCGCTTCATATGCATGAACGTTGGACGATGAGTTAGGAAGACTGTAGAAATATTGAAGTCTTTGGGTTATGAGGTTAGTGAAAAATCTCGAGCATGCTCTGTTTTGCCAGAAGAATGAGGAGCCCTGGGGCAGAGTGGTTATGCTTTGGGCTGCAATCTGCAAGGGCAGCAGTTTGAAACCACCAGCTGCTCCATGGGAGAAAGACGAGGTTTTCCCCTCTTGCAGAGTTAAAGTCTCAGAACTCACAGGGGGCCATTCTACCCTGTCCTGTAGGCAATAAGTGAGAGTCGGAAGAACAAACAAGTCTTTTGGAAGAAGTACACCCAGAACGCTCCTTCGAAGCGAGGATGGAGAGACTTTGTCTCACCTACTTTGGACATCTTTTCTGGAGGGACCAATCCCTGGAAAGCAACATTATACTTGGTCAGTGAAAAAGAAGATTCAACAAGACAGGTGGACACAACAGGCTCAAACAGCAACAGTTAGAACGGAGTAGGCTTGAGCTGTGTTTTATTCGGATAGGGTCTCTGATTGGGTCACTGTGATTTAGAACCAATTCAATGACATCTAATAAGAACTTTCTAAATGTTTAGTAAGCAACCCGTTTCCAATAAAAGAATAATTAGCTGTGGTCCAGGAACTGTCCGGTTGGAAGTCCCCCCAAAAGGATCCAGTAGCAAAGGCATCACTATTTTCTCTTCCTAGAAATATTCCTGCTGTGCAGTGGCTAGTCCCTGTTTTATTCCAGCTCAGCTATGGAAACTCTGACATCATCTACAGCATTCACAGGACCTCCCTAAGAGTAGCCCAGAATCCCTGGAGGGATGGCTGGTTCAAGCTTGTCCACTAACAGAAGGCTTACTTGTTCGAATCCACCAAGAGGGCCCTTGAAGCCTGGTGAGGTTCCGCGCTGCTCTGCTCTTCACATGGACACCCCCAAATTGGAATAAACTCTGGCAACTGGTGGTTCTTTTTGCGAACAGTCCAATGTGTCTCAAGCTCAAAGGAAACCAGCATTTGTTAACGCCGACTCGCAGAGGGGTTGGGTTTCCAAGACTGTAACTGTTCACAGGAGTCGAAAGCCTAGTCTTTCTTCTAAGGAGCTGCTGTGGGTTTTGAACTGCCAGCCATGCAGAATGTAGCCCAACTCCTAATCACTGCACCGCCAGGGCTCTGAAATTACTCTGCAGCCTGAAAAATAAAGACGACTGAGACAATGCTAATGATAAAATTAATTATAAAGAGAAGGCTTTCAAAAGATCGATGCTAGTGAAAGAATTAAAGAGTGGGCTAGGAGATATTAAGATTTTTATAAACTTAATCTTGTATCACCATTTCGGCATGCTTTGTTCTAGTTGTTTTTTTCTTTAAGCAGTAAAATATTGAAGGAAAGAAAAGCTTGTAATTTCAGGACAGAGATCAGGCCTGCCTATTAAATTGTAACTCATCTGAAACACACTCTTTGGCGTCCCGGGCGCAAGAATGAGGAATTCTTCCCTGTGCTGTCTGTCACTGGTGGGCCCAGGCCCAGGAGGTGAGGATAGACTGACCATCAGAGCAGAAACTGCATGGAAGGAAGACCTCACGTCTACACGCCCCACCCTACGCTCAGCATCCTCGATGTTCTCTTCCCAAACCTCCCTCTGCGGTTATGGAAAAATCCTCTGTTCTGCCTAGCAAGGCAGGTAGAGGCAGCAAGTCCTCTGTCTCCTTGTGTTATTGCTCTCACAATAAAATTGCCTTTCTCGTCACCACGAGCTTGTTTCAGAGAGTTTTGGCTTAGTTTGGGTGGCAGGCAGCGGGCTACGCGTGGGGCTGCTGACTGCAGTAGCGGTTTGAAACCACTAGCTGCTGGGAGGGACAAAGAGGAGACTTTCTACTTCCTTAAAGAGGTACCGTCTCCGAAGTTTACAGGGGCGCTTCTGCTCAGCATCGCTACCAGGCAGACTTGACTTGGAGGCAGGGAGGTTTGATGGCAGGCTGGTTTCTGGTTACACTAGCATCTTATTTATATACTGCTGCTATGGGGAAAAGGAGTCCTGGTGGTATAAGGGTTACAAGTTGGGCTGTGTTCCGCATGGTCAGCAGTTTGAACCCACCAACAGTTCTGAGGGAATAAGACTGAGATTTCTACTCCTGTAAGCAGTTAGGGTCTCTGCAACCCACAGGGTGGTCACTAGGAGTCAGCACTGACTTGGCAGTGAGTTAGAGTGAGAGCTATGTGGAAGGTGGCATTCTGAGAACTTTCAGGGTAGGCTGTACTCTTGGGAGGGAAATATACCACAGGTGTAAACAAGGGCTTGTGGAGAAACCATTTTGAAGTCGATGGAAGTCCCACACTACACACAGAATCAGGGTGTCCGAACTGTGTCCCAGGCCCATTTCCAAAGCAATCACAAGCGTTGGAGATAACATTGCCAAGGAAGCCTAGCGCTTTGCCCTGGGACACAGCAGGGACCCGAAGCACAGGCTCACCAGTCTGAGCATAAGCTCGTTTTCTCAGCAAGGAAGAAGGAAAAAATCGTTACGAGATCAATTCTCTGTAGGTTTCCATGATGCTCTCAAATTCCATCAGGTGCAAGTCACCATTATTTTTTCAAAATGCATGCGTATAATCATCCATCATACCATGAAGTAGAAATATAAACATATCTACCTTTGTAAGACTAACACACTGTACATCACTGGAAGTGTGTAAGTCATGAGAACGCAGGTATACACCTTCTGAACCTAGAAGCGTGCGAAGTATGTTGTAAATGACCTTTAAGCCAAGTTGACTTTGATTTGTCATTTGATGTTAAAATAAGACATAGTTAATTTTTGTAAACTAGCCTTGAGGCGTACGTCTAAGCAGCCTCCCTAATTTCTATCCTTGAAGAAAAGATGTGATAGTCGGTTAATCTCTAGTGCTGGAGGGAAGATATACTATGTTAATCTTTGACAACACCCTGGGGAGGCCAAGGTGAGAATGTCCCGTATCGGGAAATCACACAATGTGTGGGGAATGCCCTTAGCTCTTAACTCTACTTTTCCACAAACATTTTCTGAAGCTCCCTAATGTAAATCCTGAATTTTTTCTCACTCACTGAGAGAGAGGAGAAAGAGAGACGCAGGGACCAGTCTCTATCTTAGTCTGTCAGCACGGAGACAGCTGAGAGTCTGCCTACCTCCCATGACCTTGGAGCCCAGCTAGGAGGGAGCTCCGCCAAATTTGAGCTGTGCCCAAGCCTTCTTCCTAAGACTTCTCATTAAAGATTAATGTCTTATAACAAAAGATCGGAACTCTCACCATTGGGCTGACTTTGTAAATGCCATCGTTCGTTCTGATTCTCCGGCTCTGAGTTAATGTTGTGAGGTCTTACTTTCCACGATGACCTGGCAGTAAACTAAAGGAGTTTCTACATGACAAACAGTGATTTTCAAAAATAAAATTCTACACAACATTAGGCAACCAGCAGTGCCTACCCTCAACATTTTGCAGACTTATTATTTACCCATAAACCTATAATTCACCGGGAATTTATGCTGGTGTAATTAGGGTCTTAGTGGTCCAGAAGTTAAATCACCTCAACTGCTAACCAAAAGGTCAAAGGTTCAGACCCAGCAGTCACTCGCTGGGAAAAAGTGATGGCAGTCTGCTTTGATAGAGATTACAGCCTTACAAGACCTATGGTGTAGTTCTACTCTGTTCTATAACGTTGTTTGAGTTAGCATCAACTCAATGGCAAGGAGGATTTTGTTGGCTTGTTTTTAATTAGCAAACCAGGAATACACAGTAGTTTACATCCCCCACCCCACATTACTTGTTAGATGTCCTATTGATTAAATAATTTATCTTTATAACCAGCTTATCCTGGGGGTTTCCAGCTGCTTAGACTTGTGCTTAGCAGCCCAACGCTTAACTCACCACACCAAATGGGAAACCGAATTTTCCCCAGGAGGTTCAGATGTGAAGGTTTTACTAGATGGACTGCATGCTGAGAGATGGCTGAGGCTGAGACATGCACTGAGACGAGAGTCAGTGGGAAGCCATTACCACTCTGTAGCGCGCAGTAATCAGCTAGAGGGTGGCCATAGCTAACCTCCTCTGGCTTCCCTCTTGCCAAAAAGTAGGGGTGGTCAGCCATGCCTCCACACTCCATCCTTCTTTACCTACGAGGACCCCAACTGTTCCTTCTCTACATAGCACTCTACGGCGATGCTGGGTTAGATAATCCATTACAAGGGCCACACAGAGTTCATAGACAATACCTCTAACTGCGGTGAGAGAAGAGGGGCGTATCAGGGAAGTTAATACTCATCTGCTGTAAATCAGAATCTGTGAACAGTAAGGAGAGGCGCTATAGCAACGCCATTCCTCAACCGGCAGCCAAGTCTCTCACCTGTGCTCAGCCTCTCAGCCTTGTGATCCCTTGGTCTCTGCCTCCATGGACAGGACCTGTCGCTCTGTCTCACAACCCCATAGCCTCATGCTGCTCCTCCGTTCTGTCTGGTCTCTGCTTTCAGCCTGGCTTTTTCATCTCTGTGCCACTGCCTCTGGTGCGTCTGGCCTTGGTCTCCCCCACTAAGTCGGAGACCTGGAATGGCTCTTTCTATGCTCCTGGGGTTTCTCTCGGTTTCCCTGATGGCTCTTCCACACTGAGGAATGGCTTTGATGGGGGGGTGTTTTTTGTCTTTTAGCCTACCATACCCGCCTTTAAGTCACGCCCGTTAGAAAATTAGTCTTAAAGATACATCCTGCCCTAATCCTGTAACAGAAACTCACTGCCATTGGGTCAATGCTGACTCACAGTGACCCCCTGTGGGTTTTTGAAACTGTTCATAGGAGTAGAAAGCCATGTCTTTCTCCTGAGGAGCTGCTAGTGGTTTTGAACTGCTGACCATGTGGATCGCAGCCCAACCATAAGCACTATACCATCAGGGCTCCCGCAATCCTGTAACAGAGAAGGCCTCAGCGTGGGCGGATGGCCACAGGCATCACTCACGGCCACTGACTCATAGTGACCTGTAGGACTGGATAGAACTTCCCCTGTGGGTTTCTCAGGGAGGAATCTCTTTAGAGGATTACAAGCATCATCTTTCTCCAGAGGAAAGTGGCTGGTGCTTTTGAACTGCTGACCCTGAGGTTAGTAGCCCAACAAGTAACCCACTATGCCCCCAGAGTGCCTCAAGCCACAGGCATAGAGCCAGAATGATAATACATCACCTAAGGAATTATGGCTACCCGGGCCACCTGAATGGACTATATCTCAGGTGGATATTGTGGTCCTGACCCAGTTTTGTTTTTCAGGGTTGGTGCATTCACCCAAGGCAACTGGGAACATGAGCTGCCGTTTAATCAATTTCTGTTCTGGGAACAGCGTCACTCAAATGACAACCTTCTCATACAGGGTTCTTGTGGTCAATGACCACAGGATCCTAAACCAGGCCTCTTGCCTGGATTTCGGACAATTGTGAAGGGCATCTCAAATCCGAAGCTCTCAGGAGGATCAGCGGAAGCCTCCGTTCAAACATGTTTCAGGACAAACATGTTTCAGGTTCATTTCTCCTTCTGGTCAATCTTATGTTTCCTCCTTTCCTTACAGGCCTGTCTCTCAAGAGCTTTGCTTAAAAAAAAAAATCCTTCTTCATATACCTTTCCAGCTCAATCTATTTCCAAGAAATATCTAGGGACAGATGAGTCTAGGGCACATTTTTCTTGCTGAAAGATCTGAGGGGGCTGGTTCCTAGAAAGTGGGGCCTCCCACCGGAGCAATGGCGGGGAGGGCTACAGCCACCACCAGGGATGCAGGGCCAGAACAGTGGAAGAAAAGATTTTCCAATTCCTCCAGCCGCCTTCCATTGCCTCTGACTGGAGGAAGCCAATTGGAAACCGGCGGGTGGGAGGGTGTGGGTAATGAGGTGTGCAGCACCCACCGTGGAGGCAAGGAGGAGGATAGAAAGGGTCTGATGTGCGGGGATGGCAAATGGAGAAGAATCAGCACGTCTCCCTTTTATGTAAAAAGGAGGTATAGGAATAGAAACACATCTCTCTGAATATATTTGCATACATATGTATAAAATGTAACACATATACATAAATTGCACATACACCTACGAAGTATATTTACTTAGACATAGGCATCTAAAATAGGCATGCTTCTGGGGAGAAAATGATTTCGGGATACATAGAGATGAAACTATCAACAGCGGTTGCTCGTGGTGAGGACAGTCATGAAGGAAGGAGAAGCATGCCTGTTTTTCTGACCACTGGAATACCTTTAAGTGCATATGTCATATTTTATCGTATCGTATTTTAAATATATCACATATTGATCACATAATTAAATAAACATAATGAAAAATCATTATATTATGACAGATTATAAATGCATAGGTATTATAAATTATAATAAACATAAAACAACATGCTAATAATATTGTGTTTTAAATAGAAAATATTTTTAATATTATAATATGAAAACTATTTTATCATATAAATGCAAAATTTTAGGTTCAATACAATGTTAATATCCAGTCCTTGAATTTCTAATTAGAAATGAAGGATAGCAGTTGGAGTGGATGACTCTTCTTTTATTTATTGGTGATTATGGCTTCATTTACCAGATGCGTCGAAGGATTCAGTCCACCCAGAAGCACTGCAGAAGAAAGGCCTGGTGATCTTCTCTCAAAGAAATCAGTGCTTGAAAACCCTGTGGGGCACGGTTGAGTTTGACACATCACACTCAAACCCACTGCTCCCAAGTCAGTGCCGACTCACAGTGACCCTATGGGACAGGGTAGACGCGCTCCTGTGGGCTTCTGAGACTGTAACTTGTTACCACAGTAGAGTGCCAGGGTTGTCGTAGTTGAACTCCACGCATTGACAACTGGTTTTAAATGGCTTTGTTTAGTTCACAATGGTTTTCTACCCCCCAACGGGTCTTTACCCTCAGGAAGGCACTTTTTTCCTTTTTACTCAATCACTTGTTGTTGTTACAAAGCCATATGCATTTTATTAAACAAAAATATATAATATTGTTGTTGTTTCATCCCTATGTCCTTCATCTAGAACTTGATGCTGTGGGGAACTAACACTGAGGGAAGTGCGACAAGGACCATATTCCCTGAATTATAACAGAGGGCATCTGGAGAGCTGGTATTCCACGGTAGGAAAGCCTCCACTTTGGTAAGTTAGAGATAAAGTCCAAGGACATGACCCTGCTTTAAATATAATCCCCACAGCTTCTCCCCTAACAGCTATGGTGCCTTAAAGTGAGCACACGGTTGATTTAACTCCCTGTGGAGGCAGACAGCTTTTTCCACTCTTTCTACCTGTCACCCACCCCCCTCAGACCTGCCCCCAATGCAGGTATTAGGTTTCTTCACCTGTGAGCTGAGACCTGAATGCAGACACCACCCACCTTGTGACGATGTAACTGCTGGATATGGATGCCTTATGGCTGCCTACAAATGTCCTAAGATAGCGATAGTTCTGAGCCTGCCTGCCAATGAAACTCTAGCGGTGGCCGTGCTGGTGTGGGGCCAGATGTCCAGTTCTCCCCCGAGGGCTTGTTCGGGTCCTCCCCAGCTGGCAAAATAATCCAAGGCCTTAAAGTTTCTAGCTGACAAGAGATTCCCGGCGGGTGAACAAGGATGGCAATATCAGCTCTTTCTTTGTTCAGTAAACCAAATGAAAATGACTTCATTTCCTTTGCACTGAGACCCATTTTTTTGTCCGGATTATGTAAGAACTACAAATCAGAGAGAAGCAAATTTACTATGTCCTGAAAATTCTAAGCCAGGCGAGAGCTTGGAGAGACAATGACATCTATAAATGAGATAGAGGATTCACAGAAGAGTTGAAGACTCAGACCAGATTGAGACCTTGAAAGACAGAGTGGAAACGACTTTGATCTTCTATGTCATGAGGATTGCAGATGAAATAGTTCAACTGCAGAATCTACCTTTCTTCATTACCGAAAACTCCCCAAAGATTTCCTGCTCCTGGTTCTTTTGGCTTGATTCTTCCCAAGTAACTGAATGCCAAGAGGGACAATCACCTCCTCAATCTTGCTGGGATACAAAAGCCTCCTTTTAAATTCTAGGGGATGCCTGGGGTACAGGACCCCAGGAGTCAAAGGACACTGTGTAGCTGCCTAACATTGTTTAGGAATTCATACATTTCTCACCTGCATCTAACATCAGGACCTCTGATGGTACAGTGTTAGGAGTTTGGGTGCTAACCAGAAGGTCAGCAGTTTGAAACCACCAGCCTCTTTGTGGGAGAAAGATGAGACTTTCTACTCCTGTAGTTACATACAGTCTTGTGTCAGTCTGGGTTGACTAGAGAAACAAATTCAGAGACACTCATATGTGTGTAAGAGAGCACTTTATATCAAAGAGAAATTGTGCCTTAAAACATCTCAGCCCAGTCCAGATCAAGACCCTAAGTCCGATATTATGGGCATATGTCCGATACCAGTCTATAATTTCCTCTTGAGACTCATGCATCACACGTAATGACACCGAATGCAGAAAGATCACAGGCCAGTGGGTGAACAGTCTTGTGTGTCCAGTGGCAGTGGAAGCATCTCAACACTAGCTCCTCCATGTGGCTCCTCCAGCTCCAGGGCTCTGGTTCCATCAGGGGTCTCCATGTGGCTTGTCAGTAGGAAGACAAGCAGAGAGAGAGTGTGTGTATTTGGCCTCCAGTACACTATTTATCTCCTTTGTGCCTCCACATGAGGTCATCAAGCAAGCTGTGACCTGATAGACAGGCTAGACTCCACCCCTTCAAAGGTTAACAGAGATTATGTAACTACAGTCTTAAAAACTCAAAGGGGTAGTTTACCTGATTCAACGGGCACTGATTTGGTGTTTTGGTTTCTATCCAAGGTACATATGCTCACAGAACTGGGATCAAGGAGTATAAGGCTGGCTCATGTCTGTCCTGTATTCATGAACTCATTCTACTAGGAAAGATCAACTTAAAATTAGGATCCAAGTTGATAAGTGTTCTGCTAGAGATGTGGCTGATGGATATCTGATGATGGCAGAAGTCACTGCAATGAGCCCTGGAGGTGGGCACAGTATTGAATGTCGGGCGGCTAATGGAAAGTTGGTGGTTCTGAACTGCCAGCTGCTCTTCAGGAGAAAGACACGGCATTCTCATTTTATAAAGATAAGACCCCCCCCAAATTAGCATCATCCAATTGATTCTGACCTAGTGACCCCAGAAGGTAGAGTGGAACTTCTTTCTCCTACAAAGCAACTGGTGAGTTTGAAACTTTTGGGTAGCAGCTGTGGTAGTTATATAATCTGTTGTCAATTTGAGGATGAAGCGTGCAGGTGTGGAGTCCAGCCTGTCAATCAGGATACAGCCAATGAGGCCTCTGTGTGGGCATGGCCTTCTCCTGAGGATTCTGGGAACTCCTGTGTTTCCTCCTTGGATGTGTGAGATACTCTCTCTCTTTGCTGACTCCCTGCGAGACATCCTCGAGGAGAAGCCACATGGACCTACCCTGATGCAGTCAGAGTCCTGGGGACTGGAGAAGCATGTGGGGACCCTTGCCAGTGCTGAGATGCTTACAAGTCCACTGTATCCACAACATCTCCCACCCACTGGCCTGTGATCTCCCTGCATTTGGCATCATTGCATGTGTTTTGTGAGTTTGAAGAGGACTTTATAGATTGGTATAGGACATTTGAGCTAATATCGGACTTATGAACTTGATCTGGACTGGGCTGGGATGTTTTCTCAATATTCAATCGCTCTTGTATATTAACCTCTTTCTTATACACATATGCATGTCTATGAATTTGTTTCTCTAGTCAACCCAGATGAACACAGAAGCTAAGGATTTTAACCACTATGCCACCAAGGCTTCTTGTGAGACTTCATCTATTATACGTGGGATATGCTATCCAGAGGGACTAGTTCATTACGGTGAAGTGAAATTGCCTTGTTTGGCGCTTCTGTCCTTCATCTTTGTCACTTTCACCCACTGCGTGGCTAGAAGCGTGAAAATAAGGCATACAGGGCTTTATTAGAGGAATGGTCAGTTTTTCATTTCTGCTGCTTATGACACTCAGAAGCAGGAACAGAGGAATCCTGCCACCGTGAATGTAAAAAGCTGCTAGCAGAGCACATGGGAGATCTTTGGCTGAAGGGGTGGAGGAAGCAGACCAACACCATGCAGTGGAGCAGAAGAGCAGCTGTGCAAGGTAAAGGCCAATGGGTGGCTGAGAAGCTAAGGACCAGAGACAGATGTGGCTTCTCACGGTGCTAAGAAGAGGTATTGCTGTGGGAAAGGACTGTATTCTGAATATTTTCTAATCCTGACTTGTGGTAACCTTTTAACTCCCCTAACAGACCTCATAATCATGAAGATTATCTACACGTTCTGTGTGATCATTGCACTGAATTATCAAACCCAGCAGAGAAGTGAGTGCCATGGGAGAGAGCTGGTGTTAGAATAGGATAAGGGAGGATAGAGTGTGGAGGCATGCCAGACCTCGGCCTCATAGCAGTCATCCTTGGGCATATGCGGAGAATCTGCGCAGGGTTTCCACGTTAAGCCGGGGTGAGTAGACAAACAAATCCAAGGACACTCATAAGAAGAGGGTACCAAAAAAAAAAAAAAAGCAGAGCTTTTTTGTACACATTTTCCCCATTAGGCGAGCACCAATCAACTCAACTCACTCTGAGTTAGTGCACTCAGTGACATCACCTGGGAAGGTTCTCTCTGCTCACAGTGAATTTTTTTCATAAAAGCAGTTTCTCTTGAACCTTGTTTTTGTGATCGCCAATTAAAGAGATCAATGTGCGGCTGTGAAATTTTGTTTCCCGCTCAGGAAAAATGCTGCAGAAGCTGTTGTAATGTGGAACACAGCTCAAAAGGAGAGCGCTATGAGAAAAACTCAAGTGTAGTCCATTTGGAGTTCATTCCACCAGGTCAGACTGTTAAGCAAGCTTTCTATTTAGAGATTCAGAAAAGATTGCGTAACAGTATATGATAAAATGGGTCTGACTGGTGGCAGACAGGGACTGGTTTTGACATCATGACAATGCACCTGCTCATGCAGTCACTTCAGTGTGCCAACTTTTGGCAAAACAATATGCCTCTTTCACCTTACTCACCTGACTTCGCTTTGTGTGACTTCTTTTTATTTGGGGAATGATGAGGAACATGAAAGGATAGCGATTTGATGAAATAGAGGAGGTGAAGGGGGGAAAAATGAGGGAGGTGCTGTCAGCCATCCAAACAGATAAGTTTGAAAAATGTTTCCAAGAATGGAATCACAGATTTGACAAGTGTATTAAGTGTGATGGAGAGTACTTTGAAGGAGATAATATTGTTTTGTTAAAAAAATTAAATACATAACTTTGAAAAAAAATTTTGTTTTTTTGGGGGGCACCCCTCGTATATACGTAAGAGAGAACTTTATACCAATATGTAATTATACAGCAATAAAACATCTCATCCCAGTCCCTGATACTAATCTATAAATCCCTCTTCAGACTCACAAAGCCACAAGCAATAATGCAGAATGCAGGAACATTGCCGGTGGTAGGTGCAAAGTCTTGGGGATCCAATGGTGGCAGACGCATCTTCGGGGCTCAAGCAGGTCTCTATGTGATGTCAACAGGAAGGTGAAGGCAGAGAGATAGAGTGGCCCACTGCTAGTGAGCCATTTATCTCTGTGGCACTCCAAATGAGGTCTTCAAGCTGTGACCTGATTGACAGGCAGAACTCCACCCATATCGTCTTACGGGTGCCAGGTTGGCACAAAAACCCAACTATCACAGTTTCCTTCCTACTAGGGAAGCTGGAGGAGGTCAGATGTCACCTCCGTGCCTTTTCCTCAGGTACCACGCTTAGAAAAGCAGAGGGTCAGGATGAAAGAAGTTTAACGAGAGGGGTTGACACAATGGCTGTGACAATGGACTTAGACACCAATGGTTGCAAGGATGGTTTCCATTCTGCTTAGCATAGCGTCACTGTGAGTTGGAATCAACTGAACAGCATGAAGCAACCACAACATAATCCAACAATTATGAAAATATCCAACTATTTCATAAACAATCTGAAGGGACTTCAAAAAGTTGCTGAAAACTTCCATTATCTTTTAATTCCATTTCACCATGAACTTTTTAACCCCCTTCCTATAGTTTAGACTAGTGCTTTAACCTCACCAGTCCCAGTTGCCATTGAGTTTTTGCTGACTCATGGTGACCGCATGTGCGATGGACTAGAACTGTGCTTCATAGCATTTTTCAATAGCGGATCCGCCGCCCCCCCCCCCCCCCCCCCCCACTAGATCAGCAGGGCTTTCTTATGAGACGGTTCCGAATGAATTGAAATCCCTAGATTTCTGGTTAGCAGCTGAGTAAGTTCACGATTTACACGACCTGAGGATGTTAACTCTCTTGCTATTGTTAGATCCAAGGAGTCAGTTCAGAGCCACAGCAGCCTTGCGCACAACAGAAAGAAGCACTGGCTGGGCCAGCGCCACCCTCACCATTGTGCCTGCGCTGGAGCCCATGGATGCAGCCTCTGTGTCCATCCATCTCCTTGAGCGTCTTCCTCTTATCGCTGCCCCTCTGCTTTACCCAACATGATGTCCTTCCCCAGGCACGGTCTCTCCTTATAAAATGACCAAAGGACGTAAGACAAAGTCTCGCCGTCCTTGCCTCTAAGGAGCCCTCTGGCCCTCCTTCCAAGACAGATTTGTTTGTCCTTTTGCCAGTCTCTGGTACTTGCCAAAGTCTTTGCCAGCATCATAATGCAAATGCATTAATTATTCTCCATTCTTGCTTATTCGATGTCCAGCTTTCATATGTATCTGAGGCCATGGGAACTACTTGGGTCAGAGAAACGTAGTCTTTACAGTAACCTCTCTGTTTTCCGATACTCTAAAGAGGTCTTGTGCAGCAGATTTACCTAACGTCAAACATCTTTTTATCTCTTGACTGCTACCTCCGTGGGCATTGATTGTGGATCCAAGTAACTTGACAACTTTCATCCGTTCTTCATTTCTCATGATGTTACCTATTGGTCCAGTCGTGAGGAGTCTGGGCTTCTTTACATTGAGGTGTCATCCACATGGAAGGCTGCAGTCCTTGACCTTCACCAGAAAGTACCTCAAGTCCCCACTTTCAGAGAGCAACGTGGTGTCCTACGCATTTTGTAGGCTGTAAATCAGCTGTAAATCAGCCTTCCTCCAATCCCGATGCCTCCTTCTTCTTCATATAATCCAGCTTCTCGGATGATTTGAGCAGATCTAGTAAGCACACATCAAATAAGTATGCTGAGACGATACAACCCGGACATGCACCTTTCCTGATTTTAAAGTACGCAGTTCTTTTGCTCTGTTTGTACAACTGCCTCGATCCATATACAAGTGGCATTGAGCATAATAGTGTTCTGGAATTTCCATTCTTCTCATGGCTCCCCATACTCTGTTAACTCTAGAGCATCAATATCCAGTATAAATTTAACATGAGCCACATAGGTAATTCACGAGGCACAATTAAAAAAAAAAAAGCAGGTGGAATTATTTGTAATAATATTTTAAATTCATTCAACATAGTCAAGTAGTTCCTTTCAACACGAAGTCAAAACACAACATGATTAGTTACCATTTACATTGTACGTCTGCTGTTCTAAGCATTCGCGTTCTCAGCTATATTAATCATCTGGTCTGCTGCATGGTATTGCCATTATTACTAAGCCAAAGAGAATCGTAATTGGTCTTTCCCAATTTTCCTACACCTTTGTGCTCCTGAAACTCAGGCTTTGCTGTGTGCTCAGGCCTTGTGGCTCCCACGCCTGCCCTTTCTGTAATGGCAGGCAGTTCTCTTTATCCACCTGAGATTTGCCATTTTCCCTTCCCACCCACATGAAAAAGCATTTCCTGTACCACACCACCACCTTGTGGTTCTGGAGGATAAAAACTCCAGGAACAGCCTGCATCCATTTTGGGATCGTGGAGCATAATGAACAGCTTGAAGAAGAGCCATCTGCCATTTGTTGTTTCCTTCAGTCTGAGAGGAAATGAGATTTGTTCCGGAATATGGAACGTTTCCCGCAGGATTGACTGCCTGCTGAGAAACCCGGCAGTTTAGTGGGTCCAACTTGCACCAACTAGAGAGCCAAGCAGAAACCAAGGCCGGCTGCTGCGGTTCTGTTGTTTCAATTGAATTATGTCTGCGTTTCACCGTGACTCAGCTCAGGCAGAGACGCTGGCATCGCTCTCTTGTTGCTGTGAAAGGTTTTCTGTTGCTCCAGACTTGGAATTAGCTCCTGGCCGTCGGCGATGCACCTGGAAACTGACCTTGCTTCAAGGGGCCTCAACTCAACCCCAGTCGCCTTTCCACAACAGATCACGTTGGTTTGGCGTAGGCTGAAAACAAATGGATTTAAAAAAATTCTTTCAAAGCGAAGACGCTTAAGAGGCTTTACGGATATGCTTAATTCCACGTGTTTAATTATTATTTACACACATCCTCCTGAATTCCTTTCTTAGTTGCTTCTTCCCTTGCAACATTAGAATTTTCAATTCCTTTATTGGTCCGGAGGCCAGCTGATTTACCTGTGGCCGCACTAAATCACTGACAGAACCTAATTGACTAAGTCATGACTAAGTCACCACAACGCCCCTTGGTGGTGCGAAGGTGAAGCACACTCACCGTACTAGTTTGCAGCCGTGGAAACATTACGGGACTGTTCTACTCTGAGTAGTGACTTGTAGTAAGAACTACCTGAAAGGCGATTGGTTTGTTTTTGTCTGTTTACAAACACTTGACGAAGATGGGTACATCTACCAATTCCTTATGAAAAAGAAGGAATCAACATGATGGATGGATGCATGGACGGATTGTGATAAGAGCTGTATGAGCCCCCAATAAAATGATTTAAAAAGAAAGAAGGAATCAAACCGTTGCCGAGATAAGATTGTGCGCAGAGTGATAAAGAGAGTCCCTATCCTGAGAGGCCCAGGGCTTCTCAGCATCAGGACTTATTCGACTGTTTCCAATAGCGCAAATCCCACTGGCTCTGTCCTGGCTGTGTACATTGGGTCAGTTATCTGTTGGTGAGATTTCTGTTTTGCTTCAGCCTCCTCATCGAATTCAATCAGCTCATCCCATGCAGAGTCCTGAGGACCAGGCCCGGGGCCTGCAGAGCATTCCGTGAGGACGCGGAGCAGACCTGGGACCACGGTGAAAGACATGAGAGTGCCAAATGACTCTGGATGAGGGAGACAAGGACGTCAACTCGGCCATCGAGTTCTTGTTCCCTAATACGGACTCTAGAGGACCGCGTGGAACTGCCCCTGTGGCGTTCTGAGACTGTAACTCTCGACAAGAGGAGGGCATCTTCAGCCTCCTTACATTCTGTGCACCAGGCTTCTCCCTCACCTCTCTCTAGTCCAGACCCTGCTGGTGATGGTTAATGCAGGGGCAGCGCCAAGACAACCCCATTTTGTACCAACGCTAGTCCTGTTCCTGCTTTCCCCAAGAGTAGCCTACCCCAAAGGGTTGTCGTGAGAATTAAAAAGAAAGCAGCCATCCCTCCCTCGTCACACCTGAAAGATAAAAACAAAACAACCACACAAAGGTCAATTCTCTTTAATATTGAGCTCTCAACAAAGGAAGAATCAGTGTTGTCTGTGGTGGAAGTTGTCTGAGAGAGTCACACAGACCAGAGCTGGCTAAGGCCGTACAAAGAACCAAAGATGCTCAGAAGGTCAAAGGTAAACAATCAAAGATAAGCAAGAGAACAAGCAAGGCCTTAGTCCCCCACACCCCTATCTCTCTCATCTATCTATCTATCTATCTATCTATCTATCTATCTATCTATCTATCATCTATCTATCTATCTATTATCTATCTATCATCTATCATCTATCTATCTATCATCTGTTTACTTATCTATCTAAAATCTTGATTGCTCAACCACACTCTTGTTTCAAAATAATAGGAGTCTTTAGCAGCAGCTCCAACCCCAAAGCCCTGTTCTGCCATAATGTGACAATTTAACTCACACATAGATAACATTTCTCAGCATGTGGAATGCTGTTATTTTGTTTCAAGTAGGCCAAGGAGACCTTCTGGGCACATGTGGCATTTGTGAAAGATCTAATCATCTTTCTTCTCTCCTGAGATTTCACCGTGATTCTGAGGCTAAGGTGTTGCCCTCGGGTCCCTGCGAATAGCACGGGGGAAATGACACAATCAGCTCTTTCTCTCATGCTGAACCTGTTCCCTAGATTTAGGGAGAGAAAGCTTTCACAGGGTCTCCTGAGAGAGGAGTCCCTGGAAAGCACATTACGTGCTTAACAAAGGTTGGCAGTTCAGATGCCCTCGGGGACTCCTTGTTTTCACTCTCAAATTGCCCCGGCTTTGAAAAGCCTATGAAACATACATCTGTGAAACTTGGCAACATGCGAGGTGGCCAGGAATCGGAATCAGTTTAATGGCAAACGGTTTGCTTGTTGGATTCAGTTTTGCTTCGTTGGGAAGAGAAATGTCAGCGTGCAAGCGACTCCCAGCGACGATGGACACAAAACGGAGGAGAGAAGAAGGAAAAGGGAGGGGTGGCATTGTCCTGGAGACAAGCATCATGACCGGGAACCATCAACTTGACTTCTTTTGCTGACCGTTGGCCTTGCTGGCCACTGAGAAGGAGCTTCCGTGACTCAGAGTAGAGCTCATTCCTGGCAAGAAATCCTCACCTGTTTACAGGAGCTTAACTGCATCTGCCATTAAAGCAACCATCGTAGTGGTGCAGTGGTTAAGTGTTTGACTTCACCGACTATTCTGCGGGAGAAAGATGCAGCAGTCGGCTCTGTAAAAGATTTACAGCCACCCTGTCCTTGAGGGGCCTAGAGGGTCAGAATCGATTCCAAGGTCTTGAGTATTTTAATAAGCACAAGAGCTATGACTGTAATTAATAGGACCATATACACCCGTACGTCCAAGTGGCTTCCTGTGTTGTAGCTTCTGTCAAGCAGGGCCAGAAGGCATCTACAACATCAGATATTAAGTAAAAACAGAGATAGCCCCTGTCTCTGAAGGCACCTAGGACCAGAGGCAGTATGGCAGAGTTCTACCTGTCTTGGCCTCTCCGCCCACACTCTTGCTAAGGCTCCGGGGACCGTCTCAAGAGCTGTTGCTGGACTGAGGTGAACTTGTCACTCGGGCGGTGCATGTAGTGCAGCAGACACTGCACAGGTAAAGGACCCCAGGGCTGGGCATTCCTCCCTCCAGCTGCCCCGAGCAGAGCACTTTCAGCTCCCATGTGAGTTTCTCTTGTGTGTTAGTCATTGGAAATCCTAACGTAATCACATTCTCTGTCACTTTGAACTTTTAGGAAGTGCCATTCCCTAGATTCTGAGAGAAGTGAGTTTTGATACATACCCAGACTAACACACCTCGTGTCACCATAATTCTTCATCTGATATATTATAAATTCTCAACTCTATGCCTGTGGACTCTATAATTCCATTTTGGAGGGAGTGGTCAGGTATGATAATAGACAAGACTAAGGTGGGGTTAAGGCTCCACCTTAGTAGAGGGTATAAAGCAAGATCTGACTCTGTTTCCTTGGTGGGGGGAATGATCTTCTGAAAGACAAATGCCACACCTCCTTTAAAGCCATGTCTGTCTGTGTAAGAGCCATCTCTGGAATGCAGAGAACTCCCAGGATCTTCAGCAGAAAATCCAACCGTAGAGCACATTCCAGATTGTTGTAAAGTGGCGCAGGCCGAAGTCAGAAGCACCAGAGAGTGTGGCACAGAGACTATGGGACAGACCAAGAGAGTTGGGTCGAGAGCAGAGACCAAGGCAAAGAATCCATGAGACAGAACAGAGGAGCAGCAATGACTACGAGACAGAGTGACAAGCAGACTTACAGGACCGCAGAGACAGAGGCCAAGGAACCACAGCACCGAGACTTGGCTGCTGTCTGAAGAGAGGTATTTCTGTGGACCAGTGACTGCATCCTTACTGTTTACTGATCCTGGCTTGTGGTAACCTGTTAACTTCCCCCCAAAACACCCTACTCCATTTAATTTTGAAAGATTTTATTGTCAACATATGGAATGATGCAGGAAGCATCAAGAGAAGATGGAAAGAATACACAGAGCCACGGTACCAGAAAGAACTAGGTGACAGTTGACCTTTTCAGGAGGTAGTATATGAGCAAGAACCAGTGGTCTGAAGGAAGAAGTTCAAGCCGCATTGAATGCATTAAACTAAAAGCAAGGCTCCAGCAATTGATGGAATATGCACTGAAATGTCCCGGAAACCTGAAAAGGGACTGGAAAATACTCACCTGTGCCAGGAAATTTGGCCAACTGACTGGTACACATTCCAAAGAAAGGCGACCCAATAGAATGCTCAACTATCGAATGATATCATTGATATTGCACAGAAGTAAAATTGTGCTTAAGATCATCCAACAAAGTCCATTGACTAGAAACTGCCAGAAGTTCAGGCTGGATTCTGAAGAGGACATGAAACAAGAGATATCATTGCTGATGGCAGAAAGGTCTTGGCTCAAAGTAGAGAGTACCAGAACGATGTCTATTTGTATTTCATTGACTATACAAAGGCTTGTAAGTGTGTGGACCATAATAAACTATGGATAACCTTAAGAGGAAGGGGAATTCCTGAACATTCCTTTGTGCTCATTCGGAACTTATACAAGGATCAAGAGGCGGTTGTGCGAACAGAACAAGTGGTTACTGCATGGTTTAAAATAATGAAAAGCGTGCATCAAGGTTGTATCCACTCACCATACTTGTTTAATCTGCATGCTGAGCAAATCATCAGAGAAGTTGGATTGTATGAAGAGTGTGGCATCAGGATTGGAGGAAGGCTTCCTAACAACCTGCCATAAGCAGGTGACACAACCTTGGTTGCTAAACGTGAGGAGGACTTGAAGCACTTGTAAATGAAGACCCAGGATTGAAGCCCTCAGTATGGATTACAACCCAGTGTAAGGAAGATCAAACTCTTTACAACTAGACCAATAGGCAATATCATGATAAATGGAGAAAGGATTGAAGTTGTCCAGGATTTTGTCTTGCTTGGACCCACAATCAATGCTCATGGAAGTAGCAGTCAAGAGATCAAAATATGTATGTTAGCTACATCTGCTGCACAAGACCTCTTTACAGTGTTGGAGAACAAAGATGATACTTTGAGGACGGAGGTGTGCCTGAGCCAAGCCATGGTGTTCTTCACTGCATTGTATGCATGTGAAAGTTGGACATTGAATAAGGAAGACTAAGGAAGATTCAATGCATTTGAATTATGGTGCTGGAAAAAGTATTGAAGGTACTGTGGACTGCTAAAAAGATAAACCAATCTGTATGGGAAGAAGTAAGGCTAGACTACTCCTGAGAGTCCAGGATGGCAAGGCTTTATCTTTGCATAGTTTGGACATATTGTCAGGAGAGTCCCACGGTCCCTGGAGAAGAACATCATGTTTGGTGAAGGGGAGGGGCGGTGAAAAAGAGGAAGACCCTCTACTGGATGGATGACACAGGGGCTGCATCAATGCGCTCAAGCATAGGAACAATTGTGAGGATGGCGCAGGGCTGCTCAGTGCTTCG
>NW_022103968.1:49994403-50020841 GCF_000313985.2 Echinops telfairi | reverse complement strand
ACCACGACCACCACCACCATCAACACCACCACCACCACCATGACCACCACCACCACCACCACCACCACCAACACCTCCACCACCACTCAATCATGAGCTTTGTGTGGCCATTGCAATGAATGATCAAACCCAGAATAGAAGTAGCATGTTACGGGGGCATGGTTGGTTTTGAATAGGTGAAGAAAGATGGGCGGTAGAAGCATAGCTGACCTCTGCCTCACGGCAATTGGAGAGCCAGGATAGGCCAGACATGGCCACCCTCCATGCCTATTTTGCAGACTGCCAGGCTCTTCTACTAAGACCTCTACAGACATTAAGAGGAGATGGAGTGTTTGAGAACTACCCTGGGCCCACGGTTGGAACAGTCTGGGCAAGGAGGAGTGGAAGTGGGGTTAAAGCCAGGGGTCGGGGTGGGGAACCAACAGAGGTTTTGAATGCTTCCTATGAATATGTGCAAAATACTTCAGAATGTGAATTCCTGGAAATACTTTACAATTCCCCTTTTGAGATTTACTGCTCTAACTCAGCTACCATTTCGTAATGTGTCGTTATAAAGCATAGAGGCATCTGGAAGATCGTTCATGAGAGTGAGACCAGGGTTGGCTTACCTGGTGCAGGATAGTAGAGGCAGAGGTGGAAGCCACTGCTGCTGCTCTTGTGTTCTTGGCGGTGGTGGGCACCTCTGCGTCCAGCCGGGACTCATCACAGGATCCCAGCTGTCATTTCCATGAACGCAGACCCTCAGGTCTTCCTCCTACGGAGTGGCAGGGTGGGTTCTCATCACAAATCTTTTGGTTCACATCTGAGCACTTCACCTTAATCCCACCAGGAAATCCACAAATGGTAAGGAACAGTAGTGGCGATAAAGCCAAAGAGAGAGCCTTTTAATATACAAAGCAGGAACCAAAGAGCCCAGCCAGACTCACTGTCATCGAGTCCACTCTGACTCCCAGTGACCCTAGAGGACTGGGTAGGACTGCACCTGTGAGCTGTCAAGATTGTAACTCTGGAAACTCGAGGAGCCCTGGGGTGTCAAACCGCTGACCTTGCAGTTAGTAGCCTGAGTTAGGCTGGGTTGTCTAGAAAAACCAACCCAGTGACACTCATCTATGAATAAGGAAGAAGCTTATATGAAGAAGAGACTTTACATCGCGAAGATACCACAGTCCAGGACAACTCAAGGCCTTATAGCCAGTGCTAGCTGGGCCTTCTTCAGCCTCACAGAGCTGCAGGCCGATGTCAAAGAAAGGCGGAGCAGGAAGCAGGGAGCTGACAGGCTGGTTAGCGCAGCGTCTTGAGGATCCAAAGCCAGTGGAAACATGGAGGGCGTTGACAACTCTCAGGGTCAGGTGGTCGACATGGGGCACTGGCCAGAGCGCCTAGTGAGGAGGAGAGCAAAGCGACGGAGAAAGAGATCATCTCTGTTCCATCTCGTTCTTTTATAAATGACTCCAAGGGGGTGTCATCAGGCTGCAACTTGATTGACAGGTTTGATTCCATCCTTAGCCATGAGTTGACATAAACGCTACCCATCACCCAGACCCACGATGCCATCAGGTCTCCTAAAGAAAGGGAAAGCGAGGACACGACAATGCTGGAAACCATCGATGGAATTTACAATGCTGGAACCAAAGTGTTGGTTCAGATGTGCACGATCAATTTTGGGTTAAAAATTATGAAAATTTTAAACAGTTGAGAGAGGAGTGAGCATTCCTAGTGTGCCAAAGTGGCCCCCCCTGGACAGATTCTCGGGAACAAAGGGTGAGCTTGATCGTGCAGGGTGACAGGAGACCACCATCACACTAGTACGGGAGTCAGGCTCAGCATCACTAATGGTGCCCTGAGACATCATGTCTCCTGATGGGACACAACTTGAGTCCATCAGCCCTTTACATTGTTTACCTTCTACTGTACGGGAATCGCTAAAAAATATGTGCAAACAAACCCCCCTGCACAATTGCAACAAGCCAAATGCAAGTACAGGATGTATTTGGAGGCCAGGATTTGACAAATCCAAGGGAAGAGAACTTGATCCAAAGAGATTTAAGAGAAAAATAAAAGTGCAATGCAATCATTATCTTGGATGGGATGTGAAATTGAACAAACCAGCTCAAAAACATCAGGAAAATCTGTAGACACATGAGAGATTAGATGGAATAACTATGTAGAGAACACTGACTTAAAAAGATATAATAAAATAACAATGTTGAGAACACTGACTGAAAAGATGTAATAAAATAATAACTAATCTTATTTAAGTACGCCAAACACATCCATATACATACACATGTACATATATACATAGAAAATTACCCAGAAGGCCATGCACTGAATGTTAGCGGTGGCAATCTCTGTGAGGTAGGACTGTGATGTTTTTATTTTTTAAGGTTTACTCACTTGCACTTCGTTATTTTCTACAGCACGTACACCCAGTTTCTGTAATGACAGATTAACTTTTTTTTTTTTTCTCTCTTCTTTCTTTTTATTTTATTTTTTTATTTTTTAACATTTTATTAGGGGCTCATACAACTGTTATCCCAATCCATACACACATCAATTGTGTAAAGCGCATTTGTACATCGTTTCTCAAAACATTTCCTCTCCATTTAAACCCCCGACATTAGGTCCTCATTTTTCCCCTCCCGACAGATTAACTTTTAAAGTCAAAATTATTAAACAGAACATGAAGAGGAAGGAGAGTGGAAAAGCCCAAACTGTTCTATTCTTATTTTGTTGAAATCTGGGTTGGTTTAGAAGAATAACAATGAAGAATCACTGTATCATATGTTTATCCCCCGTCCCCTTTCATGTCAGGAGCAATTGTTGAAGCTGCTGGAAATGGCAGCCTAAAGGTGGTCTGGGATTGTCACAATTGCAAACAATTTGGCCACTTCGGCCTAGAGATGACATGTCCTCAGTAGGGTTTCGGGATCATTCTCGAAAGTCTAAGACCTTTTAGTAGAAAGCATATAGAATACTTTCACTTTTTAGCATTTGGGATGGACTGCCTCCCTCTCCAATTGCCTGAGAAAAACTGAGAGTCACATGGAGTCCAACAAGCACACAGATGGGTTGCAATGTTGACACATGGGGGGGGGGGCGTATTCTTGTGTGCACAGAGCAGAGCTTCCCGATAGGGTTTTCATCGCTAACACGTTTCAGAAGTTGACCAGCAAGTCTTTCTTCTGAGGCCCATCTGGGGGGTGGGGGTGGGGGGTAAACAGTCAACGTTTCTGGTTAGCAGTCAAGCATGAATTCCAAAGACGAGCCACTCAACTGCCCTTGAGTCAATTCTAACTGGTAGCAACTCCATAGGACAGAGTAGAACTGCTCCTTTGGGTTTTCCAAGACAGCCTCATCTTTCTCTTGGGGAAGAGCTTGTGGGTTTGAACCACAGACCTTTGGTTAGCAGCTCAATGTGTGGCCCACCACGCCACCAGGGCTCATTTAGGAAACAGCCTCTTGATCCTGCTCCCCCACCCTACCATCCTATTGATGAATCATTAATTCCTCACACATGTGTCCATCATCTATTAGATGCAGGCACGGATGGAGCAGAGCAAAGCAGGTGTTATTCCTGCCCACTTGTTTTAGAGTGCAAGAGAGATCCTAAAGCTCAAGCAAAATTTAAAAAGAACATTCATTAATTCTTAAACAGAACAAAGACAAAAACACGTCATCCAGATGAGGTGGACAATTAGTACAAATGTTCAAGAGTTTGCTGAGATTTAGAGACGTAAGAAGGACATGGGGCAGGGGGGCAAAGGAGACAGTCACAAAACCATGATTGGCAGTGAATGAATACCTCACAGCTATAGATGGAACGATAGACACGGGAATGAGACCACCATTGGAACGCATACATGACGTTAGAAGAGCTCACAAGATTGGTCTAGGGCCTTCCAACCAAGGCAATCAGGGCATGACTCATAGCTATGTGTCCCCAGTGTAGCAGTCTCCATCAAGGACACACCCAGGCAAGCCCTAAAGCAGACTGCCCCTTCCTGGCCTAGTCAGGGCTGTTGGAGGGCAGGATTGTTCACATCCCTGTTTAATGGTCAGAAGGAATTCGGTGTTGGCTTACATCCATGAGGGGAGTCTGCGGATGGATTTGGGTCTTTCACTATTCTCCATCGTCTTCAGCCAGCCTAGTGCTCAGAACTTAAGCTGTGATACACCACAAAGCCTGACCCTTCCTAAGGAAGTGCTACTTCCCTGGGGATGCCCTCCTTTGGTTAGAGCAACCTCCTGCTCTCTATTTTTCTGGGTAATTTAGAGTCCTAATGTACTTATATGCTTTTTCCCTATGATGCATGAGGAATTCTTAGTTCAGAAGCAAATCCAATTACAGGGGCAAACACATTTCTCCCTTCTCTTTACTGGGAGAGCCAATGACCCAGCGCTTCCATGTAGGGAAGTGGAATAGAAAGAGCTCTCTGTAAAGCGCAAGGATCCTGGCTTTGTCTGAGCCACCTGGAGTCCTAGGGAAAATGTTGTTTACCGAGTTCTCGAACACTCAAGCAGTGCTCTGCGGGCTTTAAGAACTCACCATCGATTGATCATTTGGTAAGTGCTTTGCAGCACAAGCCACAAGTCAGGTGCGACTGCAGTGGAAGGGCTTGGCTTAGCATTTAACATTTAATTCTTTCTATTCTCCATCGCCAAGCGCCAACCCCAGAAAGACAGAGGTCAGGCAGTGAGCCAGCTGGCTCAATGAACAGCATTGATTATGTCAGCAGGAAAGGCAGGGGCCTGACTCGGCATTGCTATTTTCCTCTGGAACATTTGATTTTAGACCTCCCTGAAAGGGTGTGCGATTATAACCCAAAGTCTAAGATAAATACCCATAAGTCCATACTGAGCTAGATGAACAATGAAATGAGTTATTCAGTGGGGACAAAGAGACCGAGCTCCTATGAAGAAGAATCCCAAATAATTTATCAAGATTCTCCTTCTGAATGGTGGAGGGTATAACTTCTTATTCCTTGAGGGTGGGTTTTGCATGTGGACTTCCTTCCAAAAGGAAAATTATAGAAAGAGAGAAAGGAAAAAGTAGCTTTCTAGTGGAGAAACCTGACAAACCAAGTGATTAAGGTCCACATCAACAGCCATAAACCACGCCAACAGTATGTCCTCTTGGTATCATGTGATAAAAATGCCACTTTAGCCCTGTGATCTTTCTCTGCAGAGCACACAGTCCTAGTTTAATCATGACAAAGCCATCTGAGGTAGTTAGTTTATTGTGGCAACCTGGCCGATAAACACAGGTGGGGTTAATTGAAGGGCGGAGGGATAACTGACTCAGTGAGCCTCGCCTTTCTAATTCTCGGGTCTCTTGCTTTGTGATGGTTGCACCAGGGTGCAGCTGCCTTAGCAGTTCCCTGCTTCAGCTTGCAAGGCGGACTTTCTGCAAGACATCCCCAAGGAGAAGCCACATGGACCTACCCTGATGCAGCCCTGGGTGCTGGAGCACTCCTATGGAGACCCCTGCCAGTGCTGAGATGCTTACACATTCGCTGATTCATCTTTCCTCCTGCAGTCGGCGCCATAGTATGTGTTTTGTGAGATGGAGGGAGGATTTTGTGGATTGGTGTTGGACATAAGGGTTAATTAACTTGTGGGCTTGGTTCATTAACTTGTGACTTGTGGCCTTGGGCAGCACTGGGTTGGGATGTTTTCTTGATGTGCACTTAACCTTTATAGAAAACTCTCTCTTATACATGAGTTTCTGTGGATTTGTTTCTCCAAAGTACCCAGACTAACACACCATCAGATCACTCTCAGTAGTAGAATGTCCCATAATGCACCTGCACAGACATCACAAAAAATGGAAACCAGAGAAACAGTCTTAGTTAAGGTGCAGTGGTTCTCAACTTTCCTAATGCCGTGACCCTTTAATACAGTTCCTCATGTTGTGGTGATCCCCCAACCATAACATGACATCTACATGTATTGTGGATTCCAGGAAGGGATCCTGGCACAGAAAAGTGACACTGGAGAAAGACTCAGAAAACGGAAATAGACTGTGGAGTTTAGTTAATAAGGAGCCCTGGTGTCACAGTGGTTAAAATGCTTGACTGTAAACCAGAAGGTCAGCAGTTCAAACCTACTAGCCGCGTTGCAGGAGAAAGAGATGGCACTCCGCTTCCATAAAGATGGACGGACTTGGAGACTTGCAATATCTTGTAGGGTTGTTGTGAGTCCAAACTGATGCAAGGGCAGTGGAGTTTGGATTTTAATAACTCATAATATATCTATATTGGTTCACTAGGAAAAAGAAACTTCAAAAAGGACATGAAAAGACAGGATCTTTTTGAAGCTCCTTTATATAAGAAATACACTATGCTACCATAAGATGTTAATATCAGGAAAAACTAAGTGTGAGGTGTACAGGATCTCTCTGTACTACGGTCTCAATAAATCTGAACCTATTCTAAAAGATCATCTATATTTTAAAATTACATCCTGCACCAAGAAGGTTGGGTATGAAACCCAGGACAGGTAAATCTAGAGATTATAGTTTCCTGGGGGCATGCAAGGGAAGCTGGGGAGAAATGGGGCGTTAATAATAACTAGTACAAGAAAGAAGAAAGTGTTCTAAAACCGATAGAACAATTTTATCAATTTTATGTGGTAATGATTACACAACTCTTTTTCAAAAATTAAAACAATTTGGATTGTATGGTATGCAAATTATTAGTTCATATAACAATTTTCAAAAGTAGAAGGCTGGAGAGTTCTTGCATTAGATCTTAGAGCTGAGCCTTGGGGACAACTTAAATAATCACTAAATACTTAGGTGATCATAAAGCACTATATATTTTTTAAAGATTAGCTTTACCGGATGATACAGGCTAAATCTCCCTAGAATATGTGAAAAGAATATGCTTTTTTGTATCACTTATTTAAATAGGAAGTTTTCTGTTGATAAAAATCATATATATATTCAAATATTTGGAAATAAAAACTTAAAGAAAAATTTAAAGCTACCTAAAAAACAAAAACAAAAAACAACCCCTGATATCAAGGACATCTGATGGGAATTACATACCTTTCCAATGGGTAATTTCCATCTAAAGAGGCCGTTACACTGGCTTTTCTTAAAGCTCTGGGATGACTGGGCAGCCTGTAGCCTTCTGCATGTGAGAAGGTCCCAGCGCCCTATGGCCTCACCTGGCATCACTGCTCGGGGGAGGGGTGGGCAGTAACATTATAGTTAGATTATCTATGATTAATTTTACTCCATACCAGAGATGGCCCGGGTTGTCAACAATGTGATAGGCATTTGCCCTTTCTAGCCAATAAACTCAAAACTCCACACTCATTTGTCCTCAACTTGATTCTGGCTCATAGCGACCCATAGAACAGAGTAGAATTGCCTCTGTGGGTTTCAAGACTGTAAATCTTTTGGGGGAGTAGACAGCTTCATCTTTCTCCCACGGAGCACTCGGTGGGTTCGAACCTTGGACCTTGTGGTCAGCATCTTGGTGTGTTGTCCATTATGTTACCAGAGCTCCATTACCAACAGAATATTTAAAAACAGATAGTACGTGCATTATTTTCTGACATAATGACTGGAGTTCTGTGTGTACTTACATGCAAGCAAAGTATTTTCTTTCCTCATTGAGAGGCACAGAGGGGGTTATGCATATGAAGAAAGATGTCATAACCAAGCATTTTTGTTTTCTTTTTCGTTTTTCACTATTCATGCTGTAGCTGGGAAGCTTTTTACTCCAACGGATCAGGTAGTAAATATTTTAGACTTTGTGGGACATATGGTCTTTGTTGCAATTATTCAATTTTGCTGCCGTAGCATGAAAACAATGATAAGTGGACACGGTGGTGTCCCAATACCACTGTATGTACACAAACAGTGGGCCAGATTTGGCTTGAAGATAGCCACTGCGCCAAATCTAGACATTTGGGTCCGGCTCTCTTTCTGGGTTCGCATCCTGTCCTGTACAGACTGGTTTCAGTGGTGTTGACACTGAGGCATGACCGCCAACGTCGCCTTGAGGAAATACTGTAGTATTTAGTAACATTGAAATTCAGAACTTCCAGGACTGCCCTGAAAGAGAATCACTGGAGGAAGTGGAATGGCAGGCGTACAGCTCCCGAAAGCTTCTTGAATGCTCGCTTACTCGACTCTTGGGATCTCTTCTCGTGCTAGTTGCCATCTCCACGTATCCACATTCTCTTTAGAATACCCACTGCCCAAGAACAACGAACTTTCCCTCCTTCCCCACCCCCAAAGCCTATGAGACAAAGCTGGTACAGTTGGAAGGCTTTGCTACACACTGGGGAATAACAACTAGGAAGTAATTGATATTGAATTCATGATTTTACGGCAGTAACTGTAGTCATAAGGGGGTTATGTTGAGAATGAGGGGAGTCGGAGCAGAGACCCCAAACCCATCTGTAGACAGTAGGACTTCCCCTCACCGAAGGGTCACAAGGAAGGGTCACAAGGACTTCCCCTCACCGAAGGGTCACAAGGAAGGGTCACAAGGACTTCCCCTCACCGAAGGGTCACAAGGACTTCCCCTCACCGAAGGGTCACAATATTCCTCTGGTTCTTTGATGCTTCCTCACCCCCCACTATCATGACCCCAGTCCTGCCTTTCAGTTCTGGCTAGACCAGAGCATTTACACTGGTACAGATAAGAGCTCATGACACACAGAATCCAGGTCAGATAAACCCCTCAGGAACAGAAATGAGTGTAGCAATATCGGGGGAAGAGGGAAGGTGGGGAAAGGACGGGGGAACTGATCTCAATGATCAACATATAATCTCCCTCCCACCTCAGGGGGATGAGCAACAGAAACGTGTAGGAAGGGAGAGAGTGGTTGGTATAAGATATGAAAATGAAAATAATTTATAATTTATCAAGGAGTCACGAGGGTGGGAGTCGGGGGAGGGAGGGAAAAAAGAGGAGCTGATACCAAGGGCTCAAACAGAAAGTAAATGTCTAGAAAATGATGATGACAACATGTGTACAAATATGCTTGAAACAATTGATGGATGGACTGTTATAAGAGCTGTAAGACCCCCCAGTAAAATGATTAAAAAACAAAACAAAACAAAAATACACCAGGGATGGAGAAAAAAGAAACAAAGAAGGGAGTTAGACAAGAAGTATCAGAAATATCTGTATTCACAAATAGCTCCCCCACTGACACTCCTTCCTCCTCCTTGTGCTCCTCCTCCCACAAGATGCTGACACCCACAGGAAACCGATCGCCAAGAAGGAACGAGTCAATGGTTGACTGAATCCTTGCTTGATTCTCTCTGGGGCAAACAGCAGCAGTTGTGACAACAGCGGTAAGTGACAGGAAGCTCTGGGCCATCTGTTGGTGCTATTTAACTGCATAGGCTCTGTAGTCGCCTAATCTCAAGCATGCTGCCATTGTAAATATATTGTTTCTGCAATTGCCTTGCCTCACGACTTGGTGGGCTTCACAAGATGCACTCATATCTGGCAGCTTCCGTTGCGCCATCACTTGATCTCTCATGTTCAGAGACTGAGTCTCGTGTCTGAAGTAGTGTCCAGAGTTCTATCTGGACTGCCTTGTGGATGATAATTTCCGGCGGCAGAAAGCTTTTCTCTGTGCGTATCTGTTGGCACTCACCAGCGCCTCTTTTACTATCACTGACTGGTGCTTCTACACCCAGAAGCTTTGCAGTCCCGTTCGACTCCAGCTGCAGGAGTACCAGCTTGAACTTGCTACTGAGCCGTCTATTGCTTGGGCCTCATTTGACATCTGCATACTTCTGGCAACCAATAACTGGCTGGGTATAGTAGTTCTAAGGGTGGTGTGTGCTGTCTCCAAGAATCTAAAAGAGCCAAATTTTGCAGCTCCTTCTTGGTGGTAATGAGTGCAAGGGCCAATAATGTATCTTTCAAATTGGAGGGTAGGTCCTGACACATGCCACAGACACTGGTCTCTTGAGAGCCTCATCCATGTTGCCAACCAACCAAAGCCATCCACTGCCATGAGGTTGATCGCCACCCTACAGCACAGAGGAGGACTGCTCCCTGGAATTTCCGAGGCCGGCAAATTGCCACATTGTTGTTCAGCATAGCAGTTGATGAGTTTAAACTATAGATCTCTTAGTTAGCGTCTCAATGTTTACCCACGGACTACCAATGATCCCTCTCCGTATAGCATGACCCTGAAAGTTAATATGATTGATCTACTACCATCTGATGTGCATGCATTTTGCCAAAGTATTCCTGTTCACTAGATATGACTGATTTCTGACATTGATATAGTGGATTAGGGTGATATTCTTCAGAATATCAAGAAGAATGAGGTATCTTCAAACTATACTGTGATTAGTATGTCAGGATAAAAAAATACTTCAATCAATTCAGTAGATTGAGCGGCTCTAGACCTAGGTGAGGGAAATTGAGCTTTGAACCCCCAAATCTTATGAGTCAGTATTTGAAGGTTTTTCCAGAGTAGCATTGATTTCCTGGCATTTCTGGCCTGCCTTCTAGGGGCAGGGAGGGTTTTTGTGGCCAGAGAATGTCCTTAGATAAAGACCGGTAAGAATCAGCAATAAGAATTTGTAAGACTTGCATGAAAATAGTAAATATTAAAGGTTTATGGAGAGCGGAACACCAACCGACATTGTTGGTAAATCAAGAATGTAGGAGAATTTGGAAATTGGAGATGGTATGACCCATCTGTAAGTGATCAGTGCATTTCTGGATCAGATAACTTCATCTTTTATAAATTGACTGTGGCTATTGTGATAGTCCAGGTTTTGTGCCAACCTAAATGGGCCAGGATTCTCAGTGATTTGACCTAGTAATCCCCTATGACAAGATCTTCTCAGGGGTGTGACCTGCTTCTAATATAAAAGGGCACTGTGGAAAAGTTTGCCTGCTTTTTGCTGGATCTGGATCTGGCATCTACCTTCTCATCTAACATCTGCTGGGTTTCTTTGGACTTGAGCCTGCTGTCTTACTGGCCTATCCTGGAAGTCATCAGTAGCCTACCATCTTATCGTCAACTTAGATGCTGTGAGCTCTGTAGCCAGCAACCTGCTATCTGACTTGCTAATCTTGGGCTCATCAATCTCTGCAGCTACGTAAATTAGGAGAAACCTCCAGTTTCTCATCTGACTCATGGACCTGGGATTTGTCTGCTTCTATAACCGTGTGAGCCGTTTCCTTGATATAAACCTCTCTGTACGTATACATATATAAGATTCATTGTTTTTGCTTCTAGGGATAACAGAGCCTGAGACAGCTATGATTTGGTGTTTTATGTTTTGTTTTACCTAGATTAAAAAAAAAAACCTCACTGGTAAAAAACATGATAAATGTAACACGTACATACAGTAATAAAATACTAACTGCAAGGCATGGAGTAAGCGTCATAGGAGCACACAAGAGAAAGGCATTATTCTAATGAGTGACTTAAGGGTTGGGAATGACAAAACCTTGAGCATCTCTACTGATATCATTGTCACTAGTTTCCTCTCAAACAGCATCATAACATCCCCAAGAGATCAATAAACTTTAAATAGTATTCTCATTGTATCAAGAAGGAAGTGTTCGAAGTTACACCACTTATTTTAGAAGTACAACTGTGCCTCTTGATTCCTAGTATTGTATTCTGAGTCTCACTACCCTGCTCCTTCTCACTTCAGTGTGATCTCAAGTGAGATTGGTACAGCCATACGCCACAGTCTGTTTTCTCTGGGGACACGAAGACTGACAGGCCGTGTAGCATCCATCTTTTCTTTAGAATGAAATGTGACTTTTTATAGAAACACAGTAATATATGTATGCTGTAAAAATGCTTCACAGTCTGAAATTGCTACAAATAAATTGAGGAATGAAGACTAATGTGCTGTTGAAAGGTTATAATTTTCAACTCACTTAGCATGAGTCAGACTCCATGTGCCGAAGCTCCCTTAAAATGGGTTGCCAGTTCTCTAACTTTTGACAGAAACACAATAGAAGTTATTTTACACCCACCAAGTTGTCTTTCACCCAACATCACAGATGACACATAGAACTTAGGACCTCTCCCAGGAGAAGTGAACCCCAAATCTTTGTTAACAGTGATGTCTCCATGTTAATTTTTGTACCCAATTTGTTCTACTGAATTTTCTCTTTTGAGGGTGTTTTACATCAATACAATAACATGTTTTCAATTATATTGTGGCAAAATGCTAGATTTGCTGTACTAAACCTTTATTTTCAAAATCTAAAATAGTGAGAAGCTTATATGTGTGTATGTGTGTATGTATATACACACACTCACCTATATATGGACACACACATACACACATATGTATGTGTATGAACAAAATTACAAACAAAACCAAATTCATTGCCATCTAGTAGTTGTCTATTGATAGTGACCCTTTAGAACTGGGTAGAACTGCCCCTGTGAATTTATGAGACCGCAACTCTTTACAGGAGTAGAAAGCCCTGGCTTTCTCCCTTGGAGCGGCTGGTGGTTTTGTACTGCTGACCTTGTGGTTAGCAACCCAATGTGTATTCACGATGCCACCAAGGCCCCCTTCTTATGTGTGTGTGTGTATGTGTATCACCTATACATACACACAAGCACAAAAGGGGATTTTAAAAATAATAGGACTATTCTGTTATCTTTCAATTCCATTTTTTGAAGCCCCTTGTATAGTCACATCTATTGCTACTAATTGGTGTCGAGTGGACTCTGACTTGCGGGGACTGCATGTAAACCGCAGTGAAATGTCGCCTCGTCCTGCACCACCCTTCCATTGGAGCCCACTGTTCAGTCCTTCTCGCTGGCTCTCCGCGTTTTCGTTGACCATCTTGGTACAGTGTATTATCTACCCATTCCCCTCTGTTTCCCGAGATGTAGACATCAACTCATCTTATCCAATTCCTTGTTTTAAAAGCCTAATCACCTTAATTAAGCTACTGGTTTTAAAAGTATAATCACATTAATGAAGGAGTGACCATTTTGGTCAAATTAATTGCTCTTTTTCTAGGAACTATCACACTGACCAAGACAGAGGGAAGGCTCAATAAACATTATTTTGGATGAATGAGTGAATTTTATGTGAGCATGTTTCCATTTGTGAGTACCACTCCTCATTCACGATGAGACGCATCTCAGATATGTGTTGAGCTGAAGGGAGAATTGGAACTTTCATCCTTTTCTTGGATATTTTATTTATATATGGGAGACGAGGGACCCACTCATTTTTGACCCTCACAGCTGGCTTTTATTAACTAAAATTAACCCAAAGCTATTAAGCCACTTTTACATATCAGTATTTAACGTATGCAGTTGATTGTTGGAACCCATATCCACAGTCAAGATGTACTGTCTAAATGTTTTTATGGAAATAATTCTGAGCTGTGATTTACTCATCCAAAGCACCTGCCCTAGTTCCAAGTCAAATAAAAATTTGGTTAGTTAGTATTTTCTCAAGGTTTAATCTAACCGTTAGTAAAAATATGTAAGAAAAAACACTCAAGTTAAAATAGGCGATTAATTAGACAGATATTTTATCAAACTGTTGCTTGTCTCTAGGATCTTTTTCAACAGTTGATGCTCCCATCGTGCAAAGAGCAGACCACGCCCCTGTCTTTGTGGAGTTTCTATTTTGCTGGACTGGTAAATTTTCGTTTAGGGGTTTAAGTAATCTAAATACTGTTCTCTTGCAACATTTACTTTTTCATTTTGTTCACTGCAGCATCTTATGGGTCTTTGTTTAATGCTTTGATAATATCCAAATATCACATTAGGCATAACTACTTTAAATTATCTTATATATGTAGGCCATAAATTAGGTCAAATAATGTCATTTTTATGATAGTCAAACTAATTATCGTGCTTTATGACAAGCAAAATTGAGGCCAGTGTGGTACAATATTCTCTAGCCACCACTGCCTAGACGAAGCTGGATTCTTTGGAGCAGTGGTTCTCAACCTTCCTCATGCCACGACCCTTTCAAACAGTCCCTCGTGTTATGGTGATCCCCAACCATAAAATTATTTTACTTGCTATTTCATAACTGTGATTTTGCTACTGTAATGAATCAGGCAACCCCTGTGAAAAGGTCATTTGACCCCCAAAGGGGTCGCAACCTACAGGTTGAGAACCTCTGCTTAGAGGAACAAAAAATATATAATGGCTCACATAAATGTGAAGATTGGTAAGTCCAAAAGTCACAGGTTAAACAGGCTGGAGGCTCCTATGGCCTCAGGGGGTTACAGGGGGTGATGAGCCCAAAGGTCAAAGGTCAGGCAGCAGGCTGGTTTCTCATGGGTTGTGGAAATTGTTGAATTAAAAAATCTACAGGTCAGGTAGCAGGCTGGTGGCCCATGGGCCAAGAACCAGAGATCAGAGAATGATAGGAGAGATGCAAAATTAACAGAGAGTGGGAGGTTTGCCAAGGCATCTAAAGCCACACCTCCAGGGAACCTCCTCTTCCAACGGATTGGCTGCTCACATCAGATACAAAATGAAGGATGATTACATCATGCCTGCCAAGCCACTGAAAATGGTGATCTGGCCAATCCGACACAGAACATTAGCTATCACACTGCCTCCTGCTTATAAACCGTTCACTAACTATTATACCTAGGAGGTTCCAAGTGAAATATGTAATAGAGTGCTGTGTGGAGCACAGTGTCCTGGGCCTCCAGGTGGGATGCTAAGTAATCACACACCTCCAAGGCATTTGGTGCAAGGCCGTCCAGGTTCTGTCTTTCACATGTAATATCATGGGAACCGTCTTCTCTGAATCTGAGGAAAGTGAGTCTTCCACCACTGGGGTGAACATGCTCCTGGGAGTCATGCCCTTCATTAAAATGTGAATCTGGACTAGATCAGGTCTGTACTTTGGCTTAACCAATAGAATGTGGCAGAAATGATGCTCCCACTTTGGTGTTGCTGGGAGCCCTGCATTACCACTGACGAAGCTGAGGTACCCGGCTGAAGAGACCATCTCTATAGATTATTTGGAAAGGGAAAGACTGAAGTCACGTGAAAAAAAAACATCCTGAAGTCTCAGTGTTTCAGCTAAGCTCCGCCTTCTAGTTGTCCCTGCCAAGACATCTGACCTACGAGTGAAGCGATCTTGGATACTCAGCCCCAACCGCTGCTGCTGCCGGCCTGCAGCCATGAGAGACCCTCCACTAGGCCATCAGGAGGAAAGCTCAGCTGAGTCCGTGTGAAGCAATAAAATGGTTTGTGCTTTAAGCTGCTAAGTTTTAGGGAAAACCGTTGCCTAACTATAGATAACCCAAGGAATTCCTTTGTACCACGAGTTTGTTGTGACCAAGTGTGATCAGTAGTGCAGGTATGAAATGAAATCTGGTGTGTCGAATCTCTCATTACTTTAGATGTAGAGAGGGTAGTATTCACTTTGGTGTCGTACAGGCCAACAATCAGATCCCCCTTGGCATTTCTCAGTTGTGTTATGTGGATCAACTTGGCTGATTTCTTAAGAATCAGTTTGCTCATTTAAGTACTAAAAATGAATAGATGTTGTATTACGAGATCATGTGAACCCTGGCCATAGCATCTGGTTGCCATCAAGCCAATGCTCGATGACTCACAGTGACCCTACAAGACAGGACAGAAGTGCCACTTTGAGTTTCTGAGACTGTAACTAGCCCCATCTTTCTCCTGTGGAGCTGCTGGTGGTTTTGAACTGCTGACCTTGTGGATCACAGCCCAACACATAACCACTATGCCATTAGTGTTACAATCGGTCAGACTACAAGGATGGGGTTCCAGCCAGCGGTACTGTGTCTGGAGGTCTAGAATCATCTTACTGATGCTTGATGAAGAATCCACATTCCACTGGCTAATTCTCTGTCAGTAACACTTGACTTTCTGTGCTTTCCTTGTTGTTCGATCCTTCTGATCAAGTTTCCTCATCCTGTGCTCAGGACTCTGGGGGAAGACACTTTTTTGACGTGGGCCAGGACTGAGATCCCTCATTTCTTTTATTCTCTCTGAGTTTATGTTATGTCCTTGTTTCCTTTTGCTTAGCTCTACTTCATAGGACATGCCCTCTTAGAGAGTTTCAGATGGTCATCTCAGGCCATTTGATGAATCTCGCTCTAAATGCCCTCTGTTTGTTGACCTAGGAAGTGAGAACCCAGGCTGCTGCTTCTCTGCCTTTGTGAAGCACTGAATTAATTGGGTGCAGGAGGAACTTGTTCAATTTATTCTAACACAATTTCTTCTATCACAATCAGCCGACCGCTCACCCATTAACAACATCGGTAACTTCAATTGAAGTGCTTGGAGACTGTATAATCTATTTTTTCCCTTTATTTTGTGAGAATGGGAATTATAATTACTTCTTCCTTCTCACGATTCTTCAAAGATTACACAGCACTTATTCTTTGTGTCCTCTGCACTTATTTTTTGCCCAGCTTGAAACTAATTTAGAACATCTAGGTCTTATTTACAATCTCTTTATCTATATGTGATTTCAATTCCATCTTAACAATATTTGTTTCACCTTTTCTAGTGTGACAACAATGCTTTTAGACAGAACAGATGGAGGCAAAATAGATGTCAGGTGAACCCATTTGTACTTGTGGTTTGTATTATACCATAAACAGGTATAATACTGTTTACATCACAACCTAAAGCAAAACTAAACAACAACAACAACAAAAGAAAAGGAAAAATACAAAAACAATAAAAAGTAAGATATTATTAGCACCAACATACTCTCCCATTCTATCCCTCAAGTCTCAATTTTCTAAATGTCACCATTACTTTTTCTAAATATTCACTTTCTTTTTGGTCTTGACTTTTCTGATTTTTATCAGTTACAGTTCTTACTAAGGCTTCCCTCAATTATAAATGTTTTAGCCTTCCAGTTTTAGGGTAAAATACTATATTAGCTTTATTTTAAGATATTGCTAAGGCTTGATCAATGACTCATTTATTTTAAATGATAATTAGTATAATGAACTTGTAGGAAGATTAAGACTATTATTTCAAGTTTGAATTTTCATATCTAGACGATTTCCTTTTCTTTCACTAGAGTGGCCTTTAGAAAGCAAATACATATTTTGAACCTCAATTTTCTTGCCTATCAATGGACTGTGGGGGTTGAATGGGATATTCTGTGTAAAAGTCCTTTGTACAGATTGGACGCATTACAGGCCAAGATTCTCTTTCTCAATCTCAGCAACTAGAGTGAGGCCGGGGCTGAAGTTGAGGAAAATGTAAACAAGTCCATGGGCGCCGAGATAGGACCTTGAGCCCATCCCGTCTGAATTTCTAGAACATCTCAAGGACAGACTTGGACAAAGAAAAAAGATCATTTAAAAGGTAACAGAAAGGAAAGATCAAAGTGGATGTCAGAAGACTCTGAAACTTGCTCTTCCTCACGGAGTAGCTAAGGCAAACAAAAAGAAGGATGAAGTAGAAAAGCAGAAGGGTCTATTTCAAAGGGCAGCTTGAGAAGACAAAGTGAAAAATTATTTTATAATGAAATGTGCAAAGACCTGGAATTAGAAAAATAAAAAGGAAGAACATGCTCAGTTGAAAGAACTTAAGAAAAAAAAACCCCAGAAGCCTCAAATTGCAATACTGAAAAAGTCTACGGACTTTTTATGCAATAGTAAAAAATACTGAAAAAAATTTGAATGATGCAGGAAGCATTTTTTAAAAAAAGATGTAAGGAATTCAAAGTCACAGTACCAAAAAGAACTAGTTGACAATCAACCATTTCAAGTGGTAGCATATGAGCAAGAAGCAAAGGTACTGAGGAAGAAATCCAAGCTGCACTAGAAGCATTAACAAAATAAAATAGCAAGATTCTAGGAACTGACTGAATACAAATAGATGTGTTTCAACAAGCTGATGAAGCACCGGAAGCACTCACTCATCTATGCCAAGATATCTGGAAGACAGCTATCTGCACAATTGACTGGAAGAGATCCAGATTTGTGTCCATTCCAATGAAAGATAACCCAACAAAATGCAGAAATTATAGCACGGTGTAAGTAATATAGCATGCAAGTACAATTTTGCTGATGAACATTCAACAAAGACTGCAATAGTACATTGGACAGAGTGACCTGAAATTTAAGTCAGATTCAGAAGAGGATGTGGATATATCATTGTTAATGTCAGATGGATCTTGGCTGGAAGCAGAGAATACCAGAAAGATGCTTACTTGTGTTTTATTGATTATGCCAAGGCATTTGACTGTGTGGATCATAACATACTATGGATAGTCTTGGAAAAATGGGGAACCTGGACATGGATCAAGAGGCAGTTGTGCTAACCAGGAACAAGGAAACACTGCATGGTTTCAAATCAGGTGCATCAGGTGTTGTATTTTGTCACAGTATTCTTCAATCTGTATGCTGAACAAATAATCAGAGAAGCTGGATTAGATGGAGAATGTGGTATCAAGATTGGAGGAAAGTTTATTAACAGTATTGTGAATGACTCAATCTTGCTGAAAATGAGGAGGACTCGAAGCACTTGCTAATGAAGATCAAGGATTGCAGCCTTCAGTGTGCATTACAACTCCATGTAGAGAAAAGCAGAATCCTCCCAACAGGACCAAAAGACAACATCGGGATAAACGAAGAAATAATTGAAGTTGCCAGAGATTTCATTTTTCTTTGATCCCCATGCGATGCTCATGGAAGCCACAGTCAAGAGATCAAATAACGTGTTTCATTGGGTAATTCTGCACAAGGCCTCTTTTACAGTATTGAAGAACGGGGACATCACATTGAAAACGAAGATGTGCGTGATCCAAACCCTGGTATTTCAATTGCCTCGTGTGCATGTGAAAGCTAGTCCTTGAATAGGGGAGAGCACCGAGGAATCTTTGCATTTGGATTATGGTGAAGAATCTGGAAAGCTCCATGGACTGCCAAAAGAAGGAACAAGCCTGTCTCGGAAGAAGGAAAGTTAGACGACTCCTTGAAGTGAGGCTGGAGAGACTTCATCTCGGGTACATTGGACATGCCGTCAGGAGAGGCCAGTATCTGGAAAAGAAAATCATGCTTGATAAAGTGGAGGGGCTGTGAAAACAGAAGAAGACCGTCCCCAAGAATCGTTGACCAATCGCTGCAACAATGGATGGAAATGGCAACACGTCAGTGTGGTGTGGATCCTGGCAGTCTTTCTTTTTAAAAAAATTCAGTTATTGGTGGCTTATACAACTCTTATCACAATCCATACATACATCTATTGTGTCAAGCACATTTGTACATTTCTTGCCATCATCATTCTCAAAACATTTGCCTTCTACTTAAGCCCTTGTATCAGCTCCTTATTTTCCCCCTCCCTCCCCTCTCCTTCATGAACCCTTGATAATTTATAAATTATTATTATTTTGTCATGTCTTGCACTGTCTGACATCTCCCTTCACGCACTTTTCTGTTCTCTGTCCCCCAGGGAGGGGGTTATATGTAGATCCTTGTAATCAGTTCCTCCTTTCTACCCCACCTTCCCTCCGCCCTCCCAGTATCACCACTCTCAACACTGTCCTAAATGGTTCATCCATCCTGGATTCCCTGTGTTTCCAGTTTCTATCTGCACCAGTGTGCATCCTCCACTCTAGCCAGATTTGTAAGGTAGAATTGGGATCATGATAGTGGGGAGGAGGAAGCATTTAAGAACTAGAAGAAAGTTGTATGTTTCATCGTTGCTACACTGCACCCTGACTGGCTTGCCTCCTCCCCGAGACCTTTCTGTAAGGGGATGCCCAGTTGTCTACAGATGGGCTTTGGGTCCCCACTCTGCACTGCCCCTCATTCTCAATGATATGATTTTTTGTTCTTTGATGCCCGATACCTGATCCCTTCGAAACCTCGTGGTCACACAGGCTGGTGTGCTTTTTCCATGTGGGCTTTGTTACTTGTGAGCTAGATGACAGCTTGTTTACCTTCAAGCCTTTAAGACCCCAGGCACTATATCTTTTGATAGCTGGGCACCATCAGCTTTCTTCACCACATCTGCTTATGCACCCGCTTTGTCTTCAGCGATTGTGTCGGGAAGATGAGCATCATGGAATGCCAGTTTAATAGAACAAAGTGTTCTTGCATTGAGGGTGTACTTGAGTGGAGGCCCAATGTCCATCTGCTACCTTAATATTAAACCTGTAAATATATGCACATAGATTTATTTCCACATCCTCATATATAAATTTACATATGTATATGCCAGTATTTAGACCTCTATAAATGCCCTTTACCTCCTAGTTCTTTCCTCTATTTCCTTTTACTTTCCTCTTGTCCCACTATCATGCTCAGCCTTCATTTGGGTTTCAGTAATTCCTCTCGGTTACATTTGCCCTTGATCATGCCCTACCAAGCCTCTTACACCCTTCTCACCCCCTATTTTGGATCACTTCTTGGGAATTCCCAGGTCCCTGGGTTTGTTAACACCACTTCCTTTCCCCCACCTTTAATACATGTGCTAGGATGGGAAGATTTATTTGCCTTTTCAAGCTTTGATTCCTCAGATAACCCTCCAGCTCCTTCCCCTCTAGCACCTAGCCGAGTGCTCGACCACGCTGGCCTGGCCTTGAAGTGATGCGGCAGGAAGCTTGCCCTGCCAGAACGGCTCCCCCAGAAGACAAATCCGTTTTGCGTTCTTTTTCCGTTCATCATATTTCTTCTGAATTTCCTTTGATTGCTGTTTATTTAATATCTCTTCCTCATCAGAAGTCAGTTTAGCATCCCTTTTCCGGCCCAAGGGCAGTGCACAGTGGGACTCGTACCACTGGTGGTATGGTGTGCTGTCAATGGGCACAATGCAGTTCTTCACCGGGGTCTTGGTGTGGACCAGCTCATGGTTGGATGCGTTGCAGACAACATCAATGACCCTTGTCTTGCGGGTACAACACTCGGAACCCCAGGAGAAGTCCCCCACGTCCAGCCTCAGGGCCCTGTACTTCTTGTTGCCTCCTGTCCCTCGAACTGTGTGGATGCGGCTGGTGCCAATCTTAGTGTTGGCAGCCGGGTGCCCCAGCTCATACTTCCGCTTCTTGTGGTGGGCTGTCTTGCCCCTGTCTTGCAGCACATGTGCCGGTTGCCCCGAGAGATGCCCATCTCTTGGCGCTGGCTGGAAAGAGCGGCCGTGTTTCTCTGGTTGTCCTTCAGGACGCTGTGCGTCAGAACCTCCCCAGTGGCACTGGACAACACCCCGTGGGAAGTAAGTTTTTCAGAACTGTATCTATAAAATCAAAGCAATCAGAGTAAGGCATAGTCAACACTTAGCTTCTGGATATTAAAAAAAAAATCAATTCGCGCTCTAAAAGTGTTTCTCCACACTTGCCTTAACAGAATGCACTTTCAAAGTTTATCATTTGTGATGACATTAGTGTTGCCAAAGAGAAGTTTGTAATTAATATGCATGACTTCTTATAATTAATTCATGCATCAGAAGCCTGTTAATGAAAGGAAGACGTTTAACTCTTCATCCTACCCAAACTAATATTTTGCCCCTAAGAAATTTTCTCAGGGGTTGGAGAGTGGTGATTGGCCCTGTAATTGTTCTTGTGAATCAAATGGGAGGGAAAAAATTCATCTCTTGTCTCTCATGGTGCTTCAGTTATTAAGCAGAAAGTATCAATAAACATAACACAAAATGAAACCTCTTTTGAAGTTAAATTATATTTAAGGGAACAGAGTTAAAATGACATCTAAGAAGCACTCAAGTTAATAGTCTTATCTTTTTATTGTTGCTTGTTTCTTTTTGAGACCGTTTTGGATTGCTAATAATAAACCCAATTAGACGTAGCTTAAGCAAAAAAGAAGAGTTGATTGGAATGGGACTGGGGCATTCATGAGATTACTGGGGTCCTCAAGTTACATGAGAGACCGAGGTGTTGCCCCTGGACCTTAGGACGTGACGACTGGACTAGAACACGGGGAAGACACCATTTCTCCCCCATCTCTGATTCTCTCTGCGCCCTCATGGTTTGCTCTCGAAGATTGGTGTCTGCCTTTTTGGTTTCATAGGCTTTGCTTCCCCAGGGGGCATCAAGCGCGGCTGCTGCTCGGTGCTGTTTATGTATCGCCGTGCCAGCCAGCACAGAAAGAAGAGAAACACTCTTAAAACTTTGACGATCAGCAATCCTAGGCAAGGTGGTCATTGGCTCAGCTACGTCAGGGGCCATTTCTCCTGAGCCAACCAAATGTTACCAGGGTGTGGGGTCTTGTGAAAGAAAGGTTCTATGAAAATCACCATCATGTGAAGAAAGGGGGACAAAAAGAGGCGCATAAGCAATTGCTGGGCAGGACAAGAGCCCTTGGTGTCTGTACCTTTCCAGTTCTGCTCGGTTTCCAGATGCGTCCACTTTCTTCTTCTGTCCTTTCGCTACGGGCCTGGGCTCAGTGGTTCTTCTGCCTGAAATAGCCTGCCTCGTCCTTTTTTGTAGCTAGTCCTCCTTCCCCTTTTAGTGACAAAAGTCTCCAAGAAAATCTTCTGTGATCCTCAAATCCAGCTGACTACTGAGCCTTTTTGACGGGATCCAATTTTAGCGTAATTTCTCACACCAAGGCAATGACCACATTAGATGGTCTCCACCCCTAAACTAGGCCACGAAGCCATGAAGGCAGAGAACTGACTTCTTTTTCACAGCTGTGTCTTTAGCACTTGGCCAGCATTTGACATAGACAATTGTCAAATTGACATAGGCAAATAATTGTTGACTAAATGAAGGCATGGATCGGGGACTAGAGAATAAGCACATTTTAAGAGCTTCAGCAACCTGAGAAACTCCAGAAGGAATTTGAAGGTCTCTTGAATAATAATCTTTGTAGACAATTTAGATCACTTGATACATGCCAAGCATAGTGCTGAAAACTTGATGTACACTGTCTCACTTAATCTCTAATGGTTGGGCTTTAGAATTTCCATTTTACAACTGAGGCATTTAACATTCCCACGGTTCCACTGAAAATGCAGAGTAGCAAATGAAACAGGTCCTCTGCCGTAGAGTTGATTCTGCCTCATAGCAACTCCAGAGGGCCTGTAGGGCTATCAGTCTTCATGGAAACAGACTGTTAGCGCTTCCTCACATGGAGCGGCTGTGTGGTGAGTCACCAGCTGAGCACTTTCAGACTGTGCCACCAGGGCACTTTAGTAAATAGAACAGCTGGGCAGGAAACCAAACTTCAATTCCTGTATTCTTAATCATTTTCCTGTATTGATTTCTTTGTCAGCAGTCCTAGATGAGACACAAATAGCCCACATAGATCTTCCAGCAGCAGGACTCCATACGTTTCCCATTTTTCAGGCCGAAGGAATAGCGTCCAGATACCATTAACACACTGGCTTCTAGGCTCTTCAGTGATTAAACAAATTGATAAATTCTTATTACTGCTGGTAGTGAGTGAAAATGTGAGAAATAAAATTAGTGATCATATTTCAGCCATGAGGGAAAGACAAGTTATTAACTGATTAATCATTGTTGAAGTCTGTTAAGATTCACAAGCTATAATTTATGTGGAATAAAGGGGCTTCCAAATTTGATCATTATTTTCATTCTCTGGTTTTATTATGGGCCTACATAAGAATTTCCAAGGTTTGATGAATTATCTATACCTGAATGGTTCTTAATTTTAAAACAAAGCCACAGTTACCTACATGTTCTCAGTTACATTTTCCCTCAGAGTTCACACGTCTTAAAGAGCCCTGGTGGTGTAGTGGTTACAAACTGGGCTGCAATCTGCATGGCTGGCAGTTCGAAATGAAAGGCAGCTCTGCTGGAGAAAGACTGGGCTTGCTATTCCCATAAGCAGTTACAGTCTCATAAACTCACAAGGGTCACTATGAGTCAGCATTGATTCAGATGGCAGGGAGTTTGGCTTGGGTTTCTCAGAACGACTCTCTCGTTGCTTTCCTACTGTGGCAAACTTGTCAGCGATCTAACACAACGCCCGCTGCTCCATCCGTATTCCCGGGTTCAGGCTGTGTGGCAGGTGAAACTTTAGTCCATCACTCAGATGACCTGGTCCTTTTGGTGCTGAGTAAATCCAGCTCTAGCATAAGCTGATAATCCTGACATTCAGAATGGCACACCATTATACAAATGCTAGGGCTAAAGATACGCAGGTGAAACTGATTTCCACTTACGCATTAACATTTTTCACTGCAATCATTTCCTGATCTTTAATTATAAGCCATGGAATTGAATTCTTGTGTGTGTGTTTTTTTTTTTTTACTGTAATTGCCTAGAGCTTTCATTTTGATGAAAGCACAGCAAGCACATCAGCCTCCTTGGTTGATTAGTGTGCATGTTCACATCAAGGGAACAATCTCATTGTGATTAGCTACTAACCTCGGGGTTGGCGGTTCAACCCCATCTAGTGACAGACACTCTGGAAGAAAGGCTTATCAATGTGTTCCTGTAAAGGTTAACCCCCCCTCCCCCAAAACCAAGAACCTCACCTGTTGCCATCATAGGGACCTTATAAGGCAGAGTATCATGGCTCCTTAAGGTTTCGGAGACTACAAATCTTTTTTCCCCATCATTTTATTGGGGGCTCTTACAGCTCTTATAACATTCCATACATCAATTGTATCAAGCATATTTATGCATATGTTGCCATCATCATTTCCAAGACATTTTCTGCTTGGGTCCTTGATATAAACTCCTCTTTTTTCCCCCTCTCTCCTCTCCCCTCCTGTATCCTTGATCAATTATATATTGTGTTAGTCCAGGTAATCTAGAGAAACAAATTCATGGACACTGATAAGAAAGAGGTATAAGAAAGAGGTTTCTATACAAGGGCAATTGAACACTGAGAAAACATCCCAGCCTAGTCCAGATCAAGTCCATAAGTCCGATATTAGCCCATATGTCCAATTCCAATCTATAAAGTCCTCTTGAGACTCAAGAAACACATGCAATGCCACCGAATGCAGGAAGAGCTCAGGCCAGTGGGTTGGAAGTCTTACAGATCCAGTGGCGTTGTAAGCAACTCAGCACTGGCAGGGTTTTTCACGTGGCTTCTCCCGCTCCAGAGGTCCGGCTCCATCAGCCTCACCCCATGTCTTCTCCACAGGGCTGTCTTGCTGGGACTCCCACCTCCAAGGAGGAAAAACAGGAGTTCCCAGAATCCTCAGGAGAAGGCCATGTTCACACAGAAGCCTCATTGGCTATGACCCGATTGACACACTAGACTCCATCCCTTCACCCTTAATCCTCTCAAGTCCCAAATTGACACCAGGTTATGTAACTATCACATGTCTTGTTATTGTTATTTTGTATCTTACACTGCCCTTTGTTTCCCTTCACCCACATTTCTGTTATTCGTTGCCTTCACAGAGAGTATACATCTTGATCAGAGCAGACAGTCTGATCTTTCTCTCATAGAGCAGCTCTTGGGTTTGAACTCCCAACCTTACAGAGAGTAGTCCAGTGCTAATGCATTATGCCATCAGGGCTTCTCTGTAAAATTTAGATAAAAAACACAATATGATGGAGCAGTTCTACTCTGTAACCCATGAGTCAGAGCCAACCTGACAGGCTTAGTAGATGTCAACAGCAACCGCTTCCTAAGTGCATCATCTTCGACAATGTACACACTCCGAAGAGGCTCGGTTTTGTCTGTCGCATTTGCTGTGAGGGACAAATGGAGTGATCTCGGTGATGGGCTGTGCCTGGTGCACCGCGGATCCACAGCACCGTGGGCTCTCATGTTCACGGGCTTATGGAACCTGTCTTCCTTCTCAGGGCAAAAGGTAGGCCTGGCAAATGCACTTATTTTTGGAATCCTACCCATCCATCACCTGGGGATGTCCAACCTAAATCGTTTCAGCTGTGCTATTGTTTGGAGGCATTAACCAGCCCTCAGAGACCTCCGAGACTCCAATGCTAATGAGACGACGAAGAAAGCCATGGGCAGCAAACCAACTCAATTGTCTCATTTCCTCGTTAGCCAGCGGTTTCCTTGAAAGGAGCGCTTCACCGATAGCACCCACTTAGTGGATAACTTTCATGAAGTCTCTTAAAATGGGATGGCGGAAAAAACAAGCCTCTTTGCAAAGCGGGTAAAATATAACAACTTAAAAAGTACACTCAAGGAGGAAAGCAAAAAATTTTTTAAAATGTATTTGAAAGAACAAGATCAGCGATAGCTAAGTGTTTCCCATGAGAAGAAGGTCGGGGGGAAATTAATGTGTCGAGGCTTATCAGGGGATTTGTGGGTTTCATTTTTCTTCGTTTTTGTTTTACTGGTATCATTTACTTTATACTCCCACTGAAGAAGCATTTCCTATAAATAACTGTCCAACTCTTTGAGCTTTCTGTGGTTTCCCCAGGGACACAAAGTCACATTCCTTCATCCACAACGACATGAAAGTAGCATTTTCTCATTCTTTTTTTATTTTTTATTTTTTAAACATTTTATTAGGGGCTCATACAACTGTTATCGCAATCCATACACACATCAATTGTGTAAAGCGCA
>NW_022103968.1:49983831-49993172 GCF_000313985.2 Echinops telfairi | reverse complement strand
TCATGCTCAGTCCCCACCAGGATTTCAGCGCTTCCTGTTTGTTACATTCCCCTTGATCATGCCCTACCAGGTCTCCCACACCCACCTCCCCACCATTTTGGATCGTTTGTTGTTCCGTTGTCCCTGGGCATTTTCTCATTCTGTCCCCTTTACAAAGTGCTCCACTCTTCATGTCCTCTCATCAGCACTCGCCTGAACATCAGGCTGCAGCGAGACTATCTTTCTTACCATCACTGCTCCTGTGTGCATCCAAGCTGACCCCACACAAATCTCCTGTCACGCCCTTTGTCCTTGGTGAGTTCTAAGGCATGTTGTTGTTTTTCTCTCCGCTGAAGCCCCTACAGTGCAAGAACAGTTGGCTCAGACTTCTCTGTATTCTTGGAGTCTGCTGTCCTACATTCTCAATAAACATTTGTTGTTGGTATGATAATGATGTTGATTAAAAATTAGATTGCTTCACCCCCTCTCTGTGTTTTTACTCTCAAGTTTCTTGTTGTGATTAGATTCTGAATTAATTTCAGGTGTATTATAGCAATGAATAGAATCTAAATTGCTCTCCACCTTGGAAAGTGGGGCTGTGATTAGGAATTGAAATGCCGTGTATAATTCTTCCCACTGTGTTCCTTCCTTCCCTTTAAGCTAGTTTGTATCATGGCTAGAATTTTGAAAAATAGATATGGGCAGTACCAAGAACCTGCTAACAAAGTCTAGACTACGTTGTGCTTCCAGTTGATGATTAAGTATATACATCAGTATCTATCTCTACTTCTATCCATCTCCATATGTCTGTCACAGCTATATCTATACCCACACCAGCTATACCATCTATATCTACTTCTAAAGCTACCTCTACCTCTATCTGTACCTGTACCTATATCCATATCCACATCCTAATCTAGTTCTATCTATCCATCTATATAAAATTTCCCCATGAATACCAAATATCCTTCTTTCCCTCAGCTGGCGAAGGCAAGCAGGTTTCATTTACCTCTTTTCCCCACTCCTGATCCACAAGGATTAATGTAAAGCGGGAGCTGGCAAGAACTGATTTCCACTTTCAAAGACATGCTATTAAAAGTTAATGTATTTCCCTCACCAGGTTTAAGACTAATGTAGCAATAAATTGAATGAAGATGGCCCCGACTACGTAATGAGAAATCAGCTAATGTGTTTTGAGACCCTTCTGTTTTCCTTGGTGGGGGGATGGCAGGAGGCGGGCAGCGCTCAACTTTGTTCCCAAAGCATCCGCAGCGACACATGGACCCAAGATAAGACACAGTATTGCCTCTTTAGTCAACACCTGTTGCCCCCAAGTCAATTCTGATTTCTGACGGCCCTGGAGGACAGAGGAGGACTGTGTACAAGCGTTTCCTAGGATATAAATCTTTAAGGAAGCTAACTGCCACCATTTTCTCCTGCAGAGCATCTGGTGAGCTTGAACAAATGACCTTTTGGTTAGTGCTTAACCACGGTGCTACCAGAACACTCTGCCTTTGTGGTCCAGTCCCAAATTAAATCTCTTTAGCTTAATTTCTCTGTTCTTTTTGGGCTACAGGGCCCACATCCCTGAATGTCACAAACTCAACAACAACAACAACAACCAAGAAGACAGAGTGCTTCGTGAAGGAATGGCCTGACCCACTGTGGACTTCCAGTCACTTGTAGCTGTTGGTGTTGTTCCCGTCTGTCAGGCAGGCTAGCTATCTTTCCATTGTATCCCCTGAATCAAGCCCTAAAGAAGATTGCAATTATGTTTGTTTGTTTTTCCCAGAAGAGGCAAGGGTCTTTTTGACCAAGTGTCCATGGGGGTTGGTCCCTTTAGTCTGAGCAGGGCAGGTGGTGAGTCAGTCCTCTACTATAGAATGGACATTTTCAAAGATCCCACAAGCAGTGCTCCCAGGCTGTTTATTGGTTTTAGTTGTGCAGGGGTGACTATTTGGCGGGTCTGCCTCTAGCATCTCAAGTTGTCAGGAGACAAGCCTGGTAGGGGACTCCCAGTCCTGTAGAGAAGCTCTCTTGGAGAGGCCGGAGAGAGACCAAGGAAGGATGAGACTAGCCAAGGGAAAGATGGGCCTTCCTGCCCAGCACTCTGGAGGCAAGTTTATAGCCCAGCAAAGTGAAGATTGTTCCCGTGGTGGTTCCAGAAAGAACAAATCTTCAAGTTTTATGAGTACATCCCAGCAATCATAATGCTATTAAAGTTTAATCTCTGCTGTGCTCAGCAAGCAGTATCCTTTTGAAATGGAATGGGATTGCAGTCCAACTTCCTAGCATCTGTCTATTTGGCACCATGTTGAAGCTTCGAGCTGTCTGCTGCTGACTAGGGTAGGAACTCTGAGTATCTCTGCCATGTAACTCCATTTTGCCTTTCTTCTTGACAGGTGATTTTGAAACGTCTTTTCAAGGGCCACTTTATGGAGTAATTTCCAAGCACCTATCTTCTAACCGCATGCCCTAATGTTAGACCCTCTCTGTTGTCCTAGGTTCCTGTTAGACTCGCAGCAGGATTAGGGGATGATTGTGTAAGTCAGGTTTCTCTTAGTAAGATCAGACACCAAGGAACTCTGTGACATCAGTAAGAGAGAGAGGCTTATTGCTTCTCAAGGCAAATGACAAGCTTTTAAGATATTAGGTTTATGGAAAAATAGTTTAATTCCTGTCCCAATTTTAAAGCAACATTGCAAAGTCCATGAAATCTGAGTTCAATGTCTTTGTGCCTCTTGTTTTATGCACCTATATTCAATACAACCAGACTCAGCATTAAATGATCTCACAAACCATCCTTCAGAATGAAATGATCTTCATATTGTTTGTGATACTGTATATCCGCCTTTCTCAAAGCCTGGCCCTAGGTTTTAGCAGATATTATACAGCCACAGTGGTCAAAACCACATGGTATTGGTATAATGACAGCTACTCAGACCAATGGAAAGGAACTGAAAACCCAGAAATAAAATCATCAACATACAGACAATTGATCTTTGATAAGGGCCCAAAAATATTAAATGGGAGTAGACACCCTCTTCAACAAGTGGTGTTGAAAAAAATGGATATCTTCCTGCAGAAAAATGAAGCAAGACCTTTTTCTCACTCCATGCACAAGAATAAACTCAATAAATTGGCATTCTATGATGCTCACCTTCCCGACACAACAGCTGAAGACAAAGCGGGTGAATAAGCAAATGTGGTGAAGAAAGCTGATGGTGCCCGGCTATCAAAAGATATAGCGTCTGGGGTCTTAAAAGCTTGAAGGAAAACAAGCGGCCATCTAGCTCAGAAGCAACAAAGCCCACATGGAACAACATATCAACCTTTGTGATCACGGGGTGTCAAACCGATCACTGAAGACAAATGGGTGCATAAGCAAATGTGGTGAAGAAAGCTGATGGTGCCCGGCTATCAAAAAGTATAGCATCTGGGGTCTTAAAGGCTTGAAGGTAATCAAGCGGCCATCAAGCTCAGAAGCACCAAAGCCCACATAGAAGAAGCACACCAGCCTATGCAACCACGAGGTGTCGAAGGGATCAGGTGTAAGGCATCATCAGAACAAAAAATCTTACCATAGTGAATGATGGGGGGAGTGCGGAGTAGAGATCCAAAGCCCATTAGTAGGTCACTGGAGATCCCCTTGCAGAGGGGTCTCGGGGAGGAGATGAGCCAGTCAGGGTGTGATGTAACAATGATGAGAAATACAACTTTCCTCTAGTTCCTAAATGTTTCCTCCCTGATCCCACTACCATGACTCGAATTCGATCTTGCAAGTCTGGCTAGACCAGAGGATGTACACTGGTACAGATGGGAACTGAAAATACAGGGAATCCAGGGCAGATGAGCCCTATAGGACCAGTGGTGTGAGTGGCAAAACAGGGAGGGTAAAGGGAGAAGGGGTAGGAAAGAGGGAACTGATTACATGGAACTGTGTGTGACCTCCTCCCTGGGGGACAGACAACCGAAAAGTGGATGAAGGGAGACGTCGGAGAGGGCAAGAAATGACAAAATACCCATTTATAAACTATCAAGGGCTCATGCGGGAGGGGGGAGCGGGGAGGGAGGGGAAAAATGAGGACCTAATGTCGGGGGTTTAAATGGAGAGAAAATGTTTTGAGAATGATGTACAAAGGTGCTTTACACAATTGATGTGTGTATGGATAGGGATAACAGTTGTATGAGCCCCTAATAAAATGTTAAAAAAAAAAAAGTAGATAGAGATGTTAAGATATAAATAGCTAAGCCAGCAAAAAAAAAAAAAAAGAATAAACTCAAGGTGGATTGCAGACCTTGAGGTAAAACCCCAAACTATTAAGGCCGTCAATGAGGGAATTGAGACAAACCTGAGAACTTTGGTGCAGGGAACATAGGCTATCAGAAATAAGGAAGGACACAAATACAGATGAGTCACAAATTGACAAGTGGGATATACTGAAGATAAAACACCTGTGTACATCGAAATAATTCACCAAGTGAGTAATAAGAGAGCCCATGGACTGGGAAAACATCTTTAGCAATGACACATCAGACAAAGGCCTTTTTACCAAAATCTACAATGCTTTGCAAGCTTACAATAAGAAAAAAAGTAACTGCCCACTAAGGAGATGGGCAAAGGATCTGAACAGAAGTTTCACAAGGGCAGAAATCTGAATGACCAATAAACATATGAGAAAATGTTCCTGACCATTAGCCATAAGAGAAATGCAAATTAAAACAACTGTGAGATTCCACCTAACACTCTCAAAGATAGCCCAATTCAAAAAATCAGGAAGTAGCAAGTGTTGGAGCGGTTGTGGGGAGATAGGAACTCTTATCCACTGCTGGTGGACCTGCAGGGATATACAGCCATTATGGAAATCAATTTGGCGATATCTAAAACAGAGGGAAATTGAGGTACCATATGACCCAGCAATCCCCCTACTGAGTACATATGCAGAAGAGAAAATGAAACAAACCATGGCCAGATCTCTGTGCTCCAATGTTCATCAAGGCACAGTTCACAACTGCAAGGAGCTGGAACAACCCAATTTTCCATCAACAGATGAGTGGATCAAAAAACCGTGGTACTTACATACAATGAAGTACTACACAACCAAAAATATCAGCGATGAATGCATGAGCATATTGTCACATGGGAAGAACTGGAGGAAATCATGCTAAGTGAAGTAAGCCAAGTACAAAAGGACAAATACAACATGAGTCCAATGAGGTAAACTTAAAAAAAATGGGGCACAGGGGAAAAGCTCTATATACATACGTTCCTGGGGTGAGGTCCAGCTACTATGGCAGGGGCCAAACCCAATCCAGGGGTACACATGGCAGCCAACTAAATAGGAGTGGGAAAGAAATAGGAAAAAAAAAGACATGGGTAGAGGGGAGCAGGGCACTAACCCACCCAAGGGGAGGTTATTATTTATTTCTCCACAGAAGACGGAATGAGAGACCAGGCTTCAACCTGATGCGTCAAGATGTGAATACAACATACTGGCATGTTCGAGGGAACCAATAGAGAGGTCTGCAGGGCCGGCCCCAATCCCAACTATGTGGACACCTCCACCCCCCACTCCCAGAAGAATGTACTTCAGAGGACAGCACTGAAGCTACAACTTGCGGAGAGGGGCACATCTGATCAGAGCACACAGGAGAAATGAAAAGGGACAGAGAGGGAGGGGAGCACATCCTGGCCCCCCAAGCCCAGAGGATGATGTTCCTGCTCAGCACAGCCAATGCACAGAGAGGACCATAGGGCCGGCCCCACCATGGGACATGATGTCCCTCACTAAACCATAGCGCTGTGGAGGAAAACACTGTAGACACAGTGCGGGAATTGTGTACAATCTGACCCCATCACACCGGGGCGAAACACTAAGGGCAGGCAACAAAACAGCAAGGGAGGCAAAGTGATGAAATCCGCAGGGAATACAAAAAATAGACTTTAGCGACAATAGCGGCACCCCATCAGACTCGATTGTAAAACACTCGAAAAGGCCAACAAATAGACCTTTAACTATTTGTAAGCCTTTCCATTTTTGTCAGTGGTTTTCTTTTTGTTGTTATTTTGTTGATCTTGACTTCCTTTGTTGTATTGTTTGGCTTTGCCGGGCTTTTGCACTTAATAATGTCTCTGCATGTCTATCTAGATAAGATAGGTGGGATAAACAATTCAGAGATGAAAAGAACGGGACCAATGGTTCTGGGGGGATATGGGAAAAGGGGAGGTGGAAGAAAGGAAGGTGGTGGGGCGGGGAACCAAAGGAACAACAAGTGAACTAAAATCAATGGAGAGAAGGACGTATGATGCCCGGTGAGGCTTAATCAAGGGCAATGTAGCAGCGAGGAATTACTAAACCTGAATGAAGACCGAACATGATGGTGGGACAAGAGGAAAGTAAGAGGAAATAGAGGGAAGAACCAGGAGGCAAAGGACATTTATAGAGCTCTAAATACAGGCATGTACATATGTAAAAATATTTATATATAATGAGAGGGGAATAGAACTAGGTACTCATATCTACATGTTAAGAATTAAGGTTGCAGATGGATATTGGGCCTTGACTCAAGTACTCCCTCAACACAAGAACACTTTGTTCTAATAATCTGACATTCTGTGATGCTCACCTTCCCAACACAATCACTGAAGACAAAATGGGTGCATAAGCAAATGTGATGAAGAAAGCTGATGGTGCCCGGCTATCAAAAGATACAGTGTCTCGCGTCTTAAAGGCTTGAAGATAAACGAGCAGATAAAGAAGCAACAAAGCCCACATGGAAGAAGCACATCAGCCTGTGTGATCATAAGGTGTCAATGGGATCAGGTATCAGGCATCTAAGACCCAGAATAAACCCATACCCAATGTGAATGGGGAGGGGCATGAAGTGAAGACCCAAAGCCCATCTGTAAACAATGGACATCCCCTCACAGAAGGGTCACAAGAAAAGATGAGCCAGTCAGGGTGCAGTATAGCACCAATGAAACACATAACTTTCCTTTAGTTTTTTAATGCTTCCTTCCCCCCACTATCATGGCCTCAATTCTACCTTACAGATTGGAGTAGACTAGAACCTGCACACTGGTACAGATAAAAGCCCAGAACACAGGGAATCCAGGATAGATGAACCTCTCAGGGCCAACAATGAGAATAGGGATACCAGGAGGATTAGGGCAGGGTGGGGGGAGAGAGGGGGAATCGATCACAAGGATCCACCTATAACCCCCTCCCATGGGGATGAATAACCGAAAAGTGGATGAGGGGGCAACAGAGAACAATGTAAACTATGAAAATAATAATCTATAACTTATCAAGGGTTCATGAGGGAGGGCAGGCGGGGAGAGAGGGGGAAGAAATGGGGAGCTGATATCAAGGGCTCAAGTAGGAAGAAAATGCTTTGAAAATGATGATGGCAACATATGTGTAAATGTGCTTGACACAATGGATTAATGTATGGATTATGGTAAGAGATGTAAGAGCCCCAATAAAAGTATTTAATAATAATAATAAAAACCCTGGTCCTAGGATCGCCTTCAGTCAGAATCACCTGGGCAGTTTGTGAACGTCCAGCTCTCTCAGCATCACCCCAGGCCTCCCGAGCCATCAAGTTCTAGAAACCTGACCTCTGCCTCTGCATTTGTAACCAATTCAGGTGATTGGAGAACCATGCCCTTATGCAGGAGAGCACTTGGGTTGGTTGGAAGGAGGCTTTGGGAGATGGTTGCTGACTCGACTTTATACCCTGGAGCATTATGTCATATTTCATTTGCTAAGAATGTTTTCATGACGATGAGAAGAATCAGAAAGTTCCGGGTGTGATGGATAGAGATTGCTTTTTCTGGAGTCCAGACCCGGCACCCATTGTTTTCAGAGATCAGATGCAGAGTGAGCGATGAGGGTTGAAGGCTGAGGACCAGCACCCTGTTGTAAAAAAAATTAAGTTCTATTGAAACACAGACCTACTCTCGTATTTGCTATTGCCTGTGACTATTTTTGACCAGAGTGCCAGAGTGAGGTAGTTGTGACAGAAATACTACTGGCTCCCGTGTCTAAAATACCTACTATCTGACCCTTTAAGACAAAGTTAATCTGTCCTGGAGTAAATGAATTAAAGCATATGGTTTTTTGTTTGTTTGTTTTGTTGTTAACATTAAAATAGTTTAGTAATCTTTATTAGAAATATTTTATTGATCTATGCTTCACATATAATACAACTTAATCATTCAGTCTTATGAAGAATAGTTGCGCAAGCATCACCACAATCAATTTCAGAACATTGTCTCCTCCCACTCACAGTTAGTTGCTGGCTCCCCATTTCCACCCTCCCCTCTCCTGTCATGTGGCTAGGCAATTGTTAATCCAGTTCCTGTCTCTGTAGATCTGCCTATGCTGGACTCTTGTACAGACAATCACACAAAACACAAGCAGGGAGCAAAGAAACACCCAAAAGAAACCCACAAAAATGACTAGACGGAACACGGAAAATTCTCAATGGAAAAGTAAGCAGAAAACATTGAAACCGAAACAACTTTAACATGGGGCAAAAGGGAAACCAAATGATAAGGGATTGCCTTTTAACCTAACTACATCTGCCACAATCCGCTGTATAATGCTGTCTGTCTGATAGCAAGGCTATTCACGTCCCTGGACTGTGTTCAAGGGCTTCACCAGAAGCTTGGTCCACTTGGGGACCCTGCAAATGGATTTGGGGTTTCCACTGCCATCCTTATGCAAACGAGTGTTCACAAGTTAAACGCTGATACTGTTCTCTCCCTCAGATTTGGAAGGTCTTATTTGCAACCCTGGGGTCACACAGGCTGGTATGCTTTTTCCACATGGACTTCATTGCTTCACTTAAAGTAGCATTGCCAAAGTAAGTGAATGATATAATGACTGAAATCTCATCATGCTTCTAATAACAGTGATAACCAACGAAGATAGACTACCTGCTGTGTGCCAGACACTGATTTAAGTGTTTCACGTGGATTTTCTGATGCAAATAAGTCTCCTGAATCTGAATGGATTCTCAGGCAAAGCTGAGCAGGGTACCCAATATCCCTCATCACTGTAAGACTGAGAAAACCAGAACCTATGTGCAAAACCAGGAAGATAACAGGGCAGCTGACAGCATCGAGCAGTTGACCAGCTCTCCTCAGTGGACAACAGTACGGATGCTCTTCGGGTTGTTGCAGGAGAATTAAAAGCCCCAATCCCTGAGCCCTTGAGGTTCATGACTCTTTCAAATAGGTTCAGTATAATCTGAGCTTCAAATGTTTGTTCAACCAGGACAATCCATATTCTAAGGTGGTCATATTGTGTCTGTGACATCTCTGTTCTTCCATCGCGCCCCTGCCCCCACCCCAA
>NW_022103968.1:49981720-49983731 GCF_000313985.2 Echinops telfairi | reverse complement strand
CCCCCAACTCAACCTGACAATTCAGGGTTTTCAGAGGTATGCACCAGTGTGACCGTAAACCCAACTCAACCCACTGACATCAAGGTGATTCTAACTCATAGCGACGCCAACATAACGATTGGGAGGACCAGGCGGTGTTTCCATCTGCGGCCCATCAGGTCACCGGGAATCGGCACCAACCAACAACATAGCAACCTCACAGGACAGGCTAGAACTGCTCCCTGGCGTTTCCAAGACTGTAAATCTTCACGGGAGCAGAAAGCCTCACGTTTGTCCTGCAGAGTGAGTTTGAAACTTGAAAGTAGCAGCTCAAAACGTAACCACTGTACAAACACTTCCATATCTGTGAGCAAGATGTGAGTGCACTAAGCCTGTCTGGTTCTGTCCCAATGCTTTGGCAGCCTGAATCCATCTCCTAGGATGACATCCCTCCTCCACCTCCTTCCCACAATGCCCACAGCCAGCATTAGGGAGTTACTTTCTGGTAGTCTGAGAGGTTTCTATACCCAGCTCCAGGCCCCAGGCTAGCATATATTTCTGATTGTTCAGTGTAGGTGCAGCACTAATTGGTAATATTATTTTAACGCCTCCATTTTTTTTCTAACAGAAGGATAAACTGAGCCAAAGTGTTTTCTCTCTAAAGTACTTGAAATGAGAAGACAGGGAAATGGAGTCTTTAATCAATAGGAATGGAAACTTCCAGAGGATTGTGAAAACAGGTTGTGACCTGGATCGGCTCTGAACAAGACAGAGATGAGTGAAAGCCGAACCGGAGCGAGCAGCAGATGCTGGTGGGACCGCGATGAGGGAGAGTCTATCAGTACAGAATCTCAGACACAGGAGAGAGAGGGTGATGGCCCATGAGAGGGGGTCAGGGAGGGCAGTTGGTCTTAAGAGCCACCTCAAACCCAGACTCTTTTCTACTTCTAGGCCCTAGAGATGCCTAAACCAAGCCCCCTTTCCCCAAAGGAATGACCAATAGTCATTCATTCTGTTTAAATTAAACCAGAACAGGAGACCAGAGGTTATCCTTTAAGTAGGACCGGTCCATAAGTATCTTTGCTAGTGTGTGAGAGACTGGCCCAATTTCATAGGAGGTGGGCCTCCCTGGAGTGAAGTTAGGTGAGGTCAGTAACTGGGACTCAGAAACCTTCTTGTTATGGCTCCCCTTCTTATTATGACCTTGTTTCAAGGACGCGCCTGTGAGCATGAATTCTCACACTTAACAACCAAATGGACATTTAAATGATAATGAGACTATTACGATTTGCCAAATGAAAAGCCTCAATTTAATGCATTTTCTTTTGAGGGCACTACTTAGAAAATAAAATTATAGTTCATTTTAAGTGAGCTAAGTCTAAGGGCAAAGACTCTTAAAAGTACCACGGACTGCCGGAAGAGCAAACAAGTCTGGGAAGGAAAGACGCACAGTCTGAAGGCTCTTCTGGGACTTCGCCTCACAGAGTTTGGACATATTACGAGGAGCAGGCAGTCCCTGGAAAATAACACCCTGCTCGGTAAAGCAGAGGGTAGGACACTGGGGAAAGCCCTTAATGAGAGGGACTGACAGCGTGGCTGCAACAATGGGTTCAAACAACCATGGGAGGATGGTGCAGGATCAGACAATGCTTCATTCTGTTGTAGGTAGACCAGTCCGAACAGACTCGGTGGTGCCTGAAAACAAAAACCTCCAAGGGGAGTTGTGGGATAAGCATGGGACTGCTGATTGCAAAGGTCTGCAGTGCAAATCTCCCAGTCCCTCCAGAGAAAGCTGCCTTCTTCCATGAAGATTTCGTCTTGGAAATCTTAATGCGCCATTCTACTCTGTCCTATAGGGCTGCGATGAGTTGGCAAAAGCTAGATGGCGGTGGGTGGATAAGTGTAAGGGACAGTGGAAAATAATCAACAAAAACGATTTAAAAAAAAATAATTATTTTATTAGGGGCTCATACTACTCATCACAATCCATACATACGTCATTTGTGTCCAGCACATTAGTACATATGTTGAC
>NW_022103968.1:49957506-49981111 GCF_000313985.2 Echinops telfairi | reverse complement strand
TTGTCATCTTACAGGCTGGTGTGCTTCTTCATGTGGGCTTTGTTGTTTCTCAGTTAGATGGCCCCTTTTATCTTCCAGCATGTGGGACCCCAGATTCTGTGTAATTTGACAGCTTGGCACCATCAGCTTTCTTCACCGCATTTGCTTATGTACCCGCTTTGTCTTCAGCATTCGTGCCGGGGTAGGCTCATGTGCTTCTTCCTTGTGGGTTTTGTTGTATCTCAGTTAGATGGCCCCTTGCTTATCTTCCAGCACGTGGGACCCCAGATTCTGTGTAGTTTGACAGCTTGGCACCATTTCTATCACAGCTTTTATATGGATGTGTGAGTATTGTAATCAGGACTATACCATGAGTATCTTTGATAGCAACTGTGAGACTAGTTCACATCCATAGGGAAATAGAAATATAGAACCACATAGACACATCATATCTATAAATGCTTACTTTCTGGGAAGCTGAACAGACTTGGCATGACTGATCTGAATCCTTTCAAATCACTACAAAATGTACCCAAATTAGAAGTACCAAAGACAGAAAAAGAGATTTTTGAGTAGAAATATTGATGAAACAAGCTATTCCATACATAATGCAGTTTCAAAATGATACAACATTCAACCCAACCTGTCACCCTTCCAAAAACGTCCATTGCCAACAAGTGGATACTGACTCAATCGATGTGATACAGGGTTTCAGAGACTGCAAATCTTTACAGGAGCAGACAGCCTCCTCTTTCTCTCAAAGAGCTTCTGGTGGCCTTAATTCTAGGACCTTGAGGTTGGCAGCCCATACGTCTAACTACGAGCACCACTCAGGAGAGAAAAATCCCTTAGCCCAACATTTGAGGTCTTCTGGGATCTGCCCCAATAAAATTCTTCATCCTCTCTTTTCTACTCTTTCTATGCCACTGTCTTAAGGATTGCCCTGGCACCCTCTGGCATTGAGTCGATGCCAACTCATGGTGACCCTACATGGCAGGGTAGAACTGCCGCTGTGAGATTCCAGGACTGTAATTCTTTATGGGAGTAGAAAGACTCATCTTTCTCCCTTGAAGCAACAGTTAATGGTTTCCAACAGATCCATGCATCTCCACTATGCCACCAGGGCTCACCCTGCTACACAGAAAACCTAAGTCTCAGAGGCTCAGAGGATGGACACTCTATGGGTCCTTCAACTTCCCCTTCCTCTACTCACTCTTCTAATACTGAATTTCTGGGGTGAAAATTGTAATTTTGATAAAACTTTACACAGCATATCAGTTTTTGGTTCAATAATCCGAACACATATTGTTTCATGACATTGATTGTAGTCCTTTGCAATACAGTAACAGTCATCTCATTTCTCAATGTTTAACCATGTCTGCTCTAAGGCCCTCTAGTGGCTGCTCACTGACTGCAAGCTCATAGTTTGAATCTACCAGCTGCTTCTAGGGAGAAAGGTGGTTTTCTGTTTCTGGGAAGACCTCCAGCCTTGGAAACCCACTGTGCCAGTTCTCCTCTGTCCCATAGGGTTGATACAAGTAGAAATGGATTCAACGAAATTGGTCATTTTGTGTATGTGTGTGTTATTCCCTTTTCTTGCCTATTCCCCCCCCCCCCCTGCCTTCTACCCTTTTCCACTGGGCAAGCGCTGTCCTTTTAAAGCTCAAATTGTTGACTGTTCTTAGGAATGCATACCGTCCCGGCATACTTGTTCACCTTATAGACCTACCTGTTTTTTGGCTAGGAGCACTGGTGGTGTAGGGTTCCCTGTTGTACAGCTAACCGCAAGGCCAGCAGTTCAAAACTACCAACCTCTCAAGGGAGAAAGGTGGGCCTTCAACTGCTGTAAAGATTTACAGACTCGGGAGCTCTCGGGAGCTTCTACCCTGTCCTATGGGGTTGCTGGGAGTCGCAATTGGCTCGATGGCAGTGAGAATGACTACAGATGGCACCAACTCGGAATTAGTACTGCATTTTACATGTCTCCTCCCATCTTTGAATATGTTACATTGTAGACCAAGGTACATGTATTAGCTTTGCCAGATATTTTTTCTGTACACTTGGAATCTATAAGGGTATATATATATATATATATATATATATATATATATATATATATATTTCCCAGGATTCCTGTTCATATGCACAGGCTTACTCCAAACAAAACATGTGTAAACATGCCTCTGTGATCCGTGGATGTGCTTGACTTAGTCTCTATAAGGGTATATATATATATATATATATATATATATATATATATATATATATATATATATATATATATATTTCCCAGGATTCCTGTTCATATGCACAGGCTTACTCCAAACAAAACATGTGTAAACATGCCTCTGTGATCCGTGGATGTGCTTGACTTAGTCTCATTACAGCCAAGCTATAGCCACTGCCACGCTGCCTTTGCATTAGTATGCCTTCAAACAGAAGCTCCAGCTAGGGCACTGGCTGCATCATTAAACTGCTAGGCCAGTTAAATTTGAGGCAGGGAGTGCAGCCCAGAAGGTCACAGCAACTGTTTGGGGGGATCCTAAAGGGATAATACTGATGGATAGTTTTAGGAAATTGAAAGCTTCCTTGGTGACAAAGGGGCCAGGAAACCTGTGCTGATACTTTTTCCCTCCATCACCATAACACACCTGCTCCTTCCTCAAGGGGACTAAAGGCTGTCCGGCACGCACTTCCTTGGGAAAACAAAACTTGTCCCGCTTGTTCAGATCAGCTCTGATCTCGCCCCCTCACACTTCTTTTTGTTGACAAACGCAAAGCAAATCCAGAAGGAGCTAGTATTTGGGCCCCTTGAGGATGCCAGACCTGCTGCTCTGACTTGGTGCAAACTGGAGAGCACAGCATTATTTGGGGAAAGTTTAGAGGGATAAAAACACCACTTTCAGAAATGTAGATACTTAGATGGAGGATGTGTCGACCAAAAAAAAAAAAAAAACTTCACAATTATTGTGTATTGTGTAGAACAGTTGTCTAAGCTACCCCATCAACAATTGTCTTAACAATTGTGTACAATAAGTTTTTATGGCTTTGTAGCATGCCTGGCAAAGCAGAGGGGCACACAGAGAAGAAGCTCCTCCGGGAGATGGATTGATATCCTCTACATCAATGGGCTCAGACACAGGAACATTGTGAAGATGGCGCAGGACCGGGCAGTGTATTGTTCTGTTGCGCACAGGATCACTCTGAGCCAGAACTAGCTTGATGGTACCTATTGAAAACAGTCTACATCTTCTCCCATCTCTCCACCGACACCCAGTTAATCCTTATCCATTCTTAGACTACTGTTTGAAAGATACTTCCTCCAATCTTCCTGGACCTCTCAGACTAAGTCTGGTGCTTTATCATTCAATGTATCCATGGCATTTATACAGATCCACTGCCATGGAGCCGACTCTGACTCACAGGAGCCCCATAGGACAGAGTAGTCCTGCTCCCTAGTGTGAGATTGTACATCTTCACAGGAGCGCCCAGTTGCATTTTTCTCTCAAGGAGAAGCTAGTGGATTTAAACTGCTGACTATGCTGTTAGCAGCCCAGTGCACAATCCACTATGCCTGTAGGACTCCTGTACTTATAAGTTATAATTATATATTTATGCACACATTGATTCAGTAAATGTCTGTTTATCACTCTAGACCATCTGTTGTTGCAGCTAGCTGCATTCCGGCCAAGTTTGAATCATGGGTGCCCCATGCATACAGTATAGAACTGCCCCATAGGTTTTTCAAGGCTGGGGCCTTTTGGAGTAGAACACCAGGAAGTAGATCGTGGTGTCTCTGGGTGGGCTTGAACCATCAATATCTTGGGGAGTAGAAAGCCCATCTTTCTCTCACGGAGTCCCTGGTGGTTTCAAACTGCCGACCATGGGGATCACAGCCCAAGGTGTAAGCACTAGACCACTAGGGCTCCTAGTCAGTGGTGAACCGTCTGTGTCACCAGGGAGTCCTCTAGAGCAGCTGAGATGGTGTGACGTGTAGAGAGCCCGAGGATTGAGCCCTAGAAATGTGCTGAGTCCGGGTTGGCACACCGGAATTTCGACATCTGCTAACCAACACACAGGTGAGTCTTTGCCTCAGGCAATCTGAGAAACACTGCTTTAGTTCTCCCAGAAGTTTGCATTTAACTGTTCTGGGACAGAGAACTGGCAGAAGGTGGAAGAGACAGAGCTTTCCAAACGCGGGGTCTGTTTGAGTTGGAGGCAGCCTTGTCCTTTCCCCACCATCTGTTGCTCTTTCTGATGCAGACGGATGAGCACATCTAACTTCCAGGCAAGAAAGAGAAGTCAGGGCAACAACTTTTTCTCCTCGAGGCCTTAAATCTCACCAGTACTAACCAAAATTCCCTTCTTTTCTCTCTAAATGCTGCTGGTTCGCATCATCTTCACTTCTGGAGTCTGTTTGGGCTGAGGTCACCTTCACCCCCATCCTGTGGACTCTAGGATCCCCCAGAGGTTTGGGAGAAAAGAGTTTCTGGAGAGATTATTCGCTGTAGCGATGAGCACCAAGCCAGTGCTACAGAAAAAAGCCTTTTATGGAGATACATGCTTGCTATTATTTTCCAAGTCTCCCCACCACCTCTATCTCCCTCCTAATGAAAACAACCACACCAATTACCTGGGGCCCACAGACTTAGCTCCTGGTGACCGCTGGGTGCCTGTGTAGAACTGTGTTCCATGGGGTTTTCAAGGACTGGTTTTTCGGCAGTGGGTCACCAGGCTTTTCTTTGGAGACACCTCAAACCAGCTTGAGGTTAGAAGCCAAGCCTCCTCATCCTCACACAAAGGGTAAATGAACACATGTAGGTGACAACAGGAGAAGATGGAAATGCACCACGAGGCAGGCACACATCCTGAGTGTGTCCGATCCCTTCCACCCCATCACACCATCTACCCATAAACAGATTTCAAAATGGAACACCAAGCTACAAAACTATTTTTAAAAAGTATTTCTGGTAAAGTGTTCTTTTTTTTTTTTTTAATGTATTCTCACTTAGGGTAGATATTGAATGAGTCTGCTTAGGATTGTCTTTGTTTTTCCGAAAACTGATGAACATTGTAACCTAAACCAAAATTTTGTTTGTTTTGTTTTTTAACTTTACCCATCATCACTAATAACTGGGAATTAGTTACATGTAAAATCATGGGACATTTATTTCAAAGGAAATAAGTTTTCAGGAATCACAACTATCCTCTATATCAGAATATGTGCCAAATAAAGGAATCAACATACTGGCTTCAAAAAACGCTGAGCCATTTTGCCTTGTGTCTGACTTTTCTCTTCCGCCAGCAATTACCCGCTTTTTCCTCTGCAGGGACAGTCAAGTGCAATTCAGGCTTCATTCCACTTGGGGTCAGCATTGTGCTCCTCATCCCAGCTGTCTTCCTGGTTTTGCAACTTCAAAATGTTAATTTGGGCACCTCGGTAGAAATAGTAACAAAACGGGAAGATGTGAAGGTGATCTGTCCCCGTTGCTGTCACCTCCTTCATTGTCCGTGCTCATTAGGTACACATTCACGTTGTAGCAAGTTTAGCCAATGCATCACAGTTTTGTCTAAGAATCCTCTTCAAATAGCTTCTGGATTTTCTTCCCCCCACACAAAAGCTTTTGAGAGATCATTTTTCCCACCTGCATACAATGATGTTGAAAGATAAGCCAAATTGGGGGCCCAGGTGGTTAGAAGGCAGGATTTTATTTCCAGTTCTTAAACCCTGTTGTATTAACAGAATACATTGGGTTCCCCCCCGCCCCACCTTACAAGAGAAAACTTATTATCAGTTGTTTGAGGTATCAAAAAACCCCCAAAACATCCAAAAATAAAACAAAACCCATAACACAGTGGTTTCATCCTTGGCTGCACGTTCAAATCTTTCAGGGCTAAAAACAACTCCCACGCTAAAACTATAACCTAGATCAGAGATTAACATGATGGGTGTGTGGGCAATACGGGTGCAAGCACTTTTTTTAAAGCTCTCTAGTCTCCCAATGTCAGGATGGACAGACTTGAGAACCAGTGACTTCATGGCTTGAAGGAAAGTCCAGAGAGCTAAAGCAAACTGCAAACACAGAAGTCCAGAGGTGAGAAATCAGCACAGGAGAGTCACTAAGAGGGAAATTCCACACTGCTGGGTCACAGAAAGCATGTCATAAAGATAAGTAGGCAGAGATCCACTAGGTTTGGGGGAGTTGTGGGCTTTTGGTTCACCATGGTGGAGGTCAGCTAGGGTCTAACCTTAGCCCCACCACCATCTTGGCCAGAGTTTGGATTCTTTGGCCACCCCAAAGACTCAACACAGTCACAGCTTGCCACTACCCAGGGTTTAAACTTCTCCAGCCTCATGGTCAGGGATCAGGACTCAGCTATATTGTGACTTTTGTCTACCTCTCTTCTCTTTTTCTCCCCACAGTCACAGCAGGGTCATTTATTTTGGTTGTTTTCTTTTTCTCTTCCCTTTTCTCTCACATGCTACTGCTGACCTTCAGGCCACACCTATTAGCCTTGGGGGAGCTCCACCCTCTGTAGCATAACAGGAGGCTGGGGAAAGCCCACCCACCTTCCTTCGGGGAAAATCCCACCCACCCACATGCCCTCTGCAGCACTTAACACATGAATGGAGAAATCCCGCCCACCTTCTTCTGGGGGAAGTCCTATGTGCGTGGCTTGGGGAGCTCCTGTCTGTCCTCTGTGGTTCCACGTGAGTCTGGGAACTTCCTCCCGCCTGCCGTAGTGCCTCACACTGCCTAAAGCAGCTTGGCCAACACTCTCCAGTGTTTCACGCTAATGCAGGAACCTCAGCTAAACTTCCGTGGCAATCTAGCTAACCAGGGCAATTCTGCCCACCATCTGCAGTTCTCCACTCCAAGTCAGGCACAGATGCCTGCCTTCTGTGGCACTTTCATTGCAGCACACCCCCAAACACCCTCTACGGTGTCCCAAGCTGCTGTGGGCCATACCATCACAGCTCCTTGTGAGATCGCTCAGTGCAGCAACATATATTCACAGGTCCACAACCACCCAACCAACGAGCATGCCTTGAGAGGACCATCCAACTTGACCTCCAAATAACAGAATACTGGTTGACTAGGGAAAGAGTGAAGCCACAGGATGATAAAGTGGTAGGCCAATCCCATAGTGCAATTGGCTGCAGGCAGTTCAAAGAAGCATTCCTAGGAGTCTCCCAGAGAGAGCCCAGTGCTCTTTGAAAAATGCTCTCTGGGAAATGGCACTGGGCTCCCCTAAAACAACACTATGCAAACATCAATCAGCCCCAATGACCTCAAGGAAAAAACAGGAGAAACAAAAGGCAATGTCAGAAGATGCCCTGAACCTAACAACGTGCATAGGAAAAGCAGACATTGATCTGCCACAGAAAGAAGTTTTTAGAATGCTGCTTGGAGTCATACAGAATCTGAGGGGAACAATACAGAAAAGGGATGAAATGACCCAGGAGATAAAGACCTTACACCAAAGAGAAATATAAGAGCTTAGAGATGAGATAATAAAAATCAGTAGCAAACTCGCAGACTTCACCAAATGACTGGGAGAGGCAGAGAACCACACCAGTGACCTAAAGGACAACTAAGTAAATGTTTAAAACCATGAACAAAAGTCTAATAAGATCATCAGAGACGCTGAAGAAAACCTAAGAGCTATGTCTGATGCCACGAATAGGAAAAACATCCGAATAATTGTATTACTGGAGGAAGACACAACAAAGAAGTCATCTGCAACAATAGTGAGAGAATTCTTGGAAGAAAATTTCCCAAGCTTAATGAACGAGAACCAGGCAATCATTCAGGAGGCTGAAAGGATAACAGCGAGACTGAATGCCAAGAAGAAGTTACCAAGGCACATAATAGTTAAACTATCCTACTTTGAGGAAAAGGAGAAAATCATGTGAGCAGTTAGGGAAAAATAATCAGCCACATACAAAGGTTCCCAAATAAGAATATGTGCTGACCTGCCAGCAGACACTATGAAGAAGAAGAGAGAGTGGAATAACATATTCCAAAAACTGAAGGAAAATAATGCAAACCCAAGAATACTCTACCCAGCCAAATTATCTGTCAAGATAGATGGAGAAGTAAGAGTCTTCCCAGATAAGGAAAATCTATCTCAAAGAATACGTTAAAAGAAACTCAGCCCTACAAAAGATCCTTGCCGACCCAATATGGGCAGAAGAATAGCACTCACTGAGCACAAATAAGAGACCACCACATAGAACAACCTTACCCAGAGGGCAACAGAGAGAAAACAGCCCCTAAGATAGCATTGGGTTAAGGTGGAAAGAAGTCAAGAATAAACCACCTACACACATACATATGCACAACACACTGATAAGAAAGGGGGGTAGTAAAACACCCAACACAAAAGGTATAAGATGACATCACAGAGTCCACAGATAGATGGATGTAATAACCCTGAATATCAATGGAGTGAACTCAGGCATTAAAAGACTGTGGCTAGCAGACTGGCTTAGAAAACACAACCCATCAATCGGCTGCCACAGGAGACACATTTCAAGATTACAGACAAAGATAGACTGAGAATCAAAGGCTGGAGAAAAAATACCAAGCAAGCAGCAATTAAAAAAAAAAAAAATCAGGGTTGCAATCCTGATCTCGGATAAAATTGACCTCAAAGTGAAAACCATAAAGAGATAAGGAGGGACACTACATAATGCTCAAAGGAACTGTAGACCAAGAACCACTCAGCATTTTAAACATATATTCCCTGAATGAGAGACCCACTAAATATGTCAATCAAATTCTCCAAAAATGAAAAAGAAACCACAGGTTCAACAATTATAGTAGGTGGCTTCAATATGCCACTCTGAAAAAGGTAGATCACAGGGAAAGAAACTCAGCAGGGAGGTTACAGATCTAAACACTACAATTAGACAATTTGACCTGATAGATGTTTATGTAGCTTTCCACTCAAATACAAAAAAAATTCACATTCTTTTCAAGCTCACAAGGCACATATTCAAAAATAGACCACATGCTGGGGCATAAGTCGAATCTGCATAGATTTAAGCACATTGATATCATACAGACCTCTCTCTCTGACCACTGTGCCATAAGGCTGGAAATTAACAAAAGGAACATGAGAAAAAAAGCCAAAAATTGGAGGATGAATAGCTCTCTATGGCAAAAGGAGTGTATACTGCCCCAGATCAGAGATGAAATTAGGAAATTTCTAGAAACCAATGAGAATGAGAACATGGTATTCCAAAACTTATGGAACATTGCAAAGGCAGTTATCAGAGGAAGTTTCATAGCAATACATGCACACCTGAAAAAGAAAGAGAGATTTATGATTGATATGCTCGCACAAAATTTACAGCAGCTAGAGCAGAATCAACAGGACAATCCTACTAATAGCAAAAGAAAAGAAATAATAAAAATCAGGGCTGAGATTCAGGAGAGGGAAAATAAGAAAACTATGGAAAAATTAATGCTGCTAAAAGTTAGTTATTTGAAAGGATAAACAGAATTGAAAGACTGCTCGCACACCTAACCAAATAAAGGAGGGAACAAATTTCAATACCAAGGATGAGGGATGAAAGAGGGGATATTACAACAGACCCTAACACAATCAAAGGATATTACACAGTACTACAAAGGACTGTTCTCCAATGAATTTAAAAACTTGGAAGACATGGACAAATTCTTGGAAAAACAATCCCTCCCTAGACTATCCCTGATGGATATCAAGAATCTCAGCAGACCCATAGCAATAGAAGAAATAGAAAAGTTTATCAAGAGATTACCAACAAAAAAATCCCCCGGAAAGATGGCTTCACAGGAGAATTCTACCAAACATTCAGGGAAGAACTGACACCCATCCTACACAAACTCTTCCAGAACATAGAAAAAGACAGAAAACTCCCGAACTCTTTCTATGAAGCTAGTATACTCTGATGATACCAAAACCAGGCAAGGATCCCACAAGAATAGAGAACTACAGACCAATATCCCCAATGAACATCACTGCAAAAATCCTTAACAAAATATTGGCCCATAGAATACAAAAAAATATACAAAACAAATAATTCACCATGACCAAGTGGGAGTCATACCAGGGATGCAGGGATGGCTCAACATATGAAAGACCGTTAGTATCATTCACCACATTGACATGAAACAGTATAAGAACCACATGATAATATTAATAGATGCAGAAAAAGCATTTGACAATATCTAACACCAATTCCCATTTAAGACACTCAAGAAGATAGGAATGGAAGGAAAATTCTTCAATATAATACAAGCTATGTATGGAAAAACCTACAGCCAACATGGTAATCAATGGAGAAAAGATGAACATAATCCCACTGAAATAGGGGACCAGATAAGGATGCCCCTTGTCCCCGTTCTTATTTAACATCATACTGGAGGTCTTAGCTAACAAGCATAAGGCAAAGAAAAGACATCAAATCTATTCGCCTGGGGAAGGAAGAAGTGAAATTCGTTATTCGCAGATGATATGATTTTATACATGGAAAATCCCAAAAGCTCCACCAAGGGAGTCTTGGAAGCAATAGAAGAATATTGCAGAGTGGCAGGATACAAGATCAAGAAACAGAAGTCTTTCAAACTGCTATACACATCGGGCAAGACCACAGAAGAGGGGATCAAAAGGTGGAGCCCTGCACAAAAGCCAAGAACAAATACAAGTATCTAGGGATATACCTGACTAAAAAACCAAAAGATCTGTATGAGAAAAACTATGGAACACTATTACAAGAAACCAAGAGTGACCTCAACAAAAGGAAGAATATACAATGCTGGTAGATTGGAAGATTCTATATAGTAAAGATGTCAGTTCTGCCCAAGGCACTATATAAGTTTAATGCAATCCTGATACAATTACCATCATCTTTCTTCAAAGAAATGAAAAAACTGACTACGAACTTCATATGGAGAGGAAAGAAGCCCAGAATTAGTAGAGAACTCCTTAAGAAGAAGGACAGAGTTCGAGGGCTTGCTTTATCTGACTTTAGTACCTACTATACAGCCACAGTGGTCAGAACCGCATGGTATTGGTATAATGACAGATACTCAGACCAATGAAAAAGAACTGAAAACTCAGAAATAAAATCATCAACATACAGACAACTAATCTTTGATAAGGGTCCAAAAAATATCAACTGGAAGCAGATCAGCAAGTGGTGCTGGAAAAAATGGATATCTACCTGCAGAAAAATGAAGCAAGACCCTTTTCTCACAAGAAAAAACTCAAGGTGGATCACAGACCCTGAGGTAAAACCCCAAACTATTAGGGCTATCAATGAGGGAATTGAGACAAACCTAAGAACTTTGGTGCAGGGAGTACATCAGCTATCATAAATAGGGGAGGACACAAGTACAGATGAGTCACAAATTGACAAGTGGGATATACTGAAGATAAAACACCTGTGTACATCTAAAGAATTCACCAAGAGAGTAATAAGAGAGCCCATGGACTGGGAAAACATCTTTAGCAATGACACATCAGACAAAGGCCTTATTACTAAAATCTACAATGCTTTGCAAGCTTACAATAAGAAAAAAACTAATTGCCCACTAAGGAGATGGGCAAAGGACCTGAACAGAAGTTTCACAAGGGCAGAAATCTGAATGACCAATAAACATATGAGAAAATGTTCCTGATCATTAGCCATAGAGAAATAGAAATGAACACAACTATGAAATACCACCTAACACCCTCAAAGCTAGCCAATTAAAAAAATCAGAAAGCAACAAGTATTCGAGGGGCTGTGGGGAGATAGGAACTCTCATCCACTGCTGGTGGACCTGTAGGTATGTACCGCCACTATAGAAATCAATCTGGTGATATCTAAAACACATGGAAATTGAGCTACCTAATAGGAGCAATCCCCCTCCTGGGCATATACACAAAAAAGGCAAGAAACAAACCATGGCCAGACATCTGTGTTCCAATGGTCATCGTGGTGCAGTTCATAATTGTAAGGAGTTGGAAACAACCCAAATTCCCATCAATAGACAATGGATTTAAAACCTGTGGTACATACATACAATGGAGTACTATGCATCCCGAAAAAACATGATGAAGGCATGAGGCACATCGCTGCATGGAAAGAACTGGAGGAAATTATGCTAAGCGAAGTAAGCCAAGCACAAAAGGACAAGTACAACATGAGTCCACTGAGGTATCCTTAAAAAAACACAAGGGGCAGAGGGAGAAAGCTACTGTATACATACATTCTGGGGGTGAGGTCCAGGTAGTATGGCAGGGGCCAGACCAAATCCAGGGATACATATGGTAGCCAACTAAAAAGAGGGGGGGAAAGGACATTGCAGCAGTGGGGAAAGGTCACTAACCCACCCAAGGGGAGGGTGTTGTTTATATCTCCACCGGGAAGAGGGACCAGACTTCAACCAGGTGCACCAAGACATGAATGCAACATACTGGCATGAAGCAGGGCACCAATAGAGACGTCTGAGGGGCCAGCACCAATCCCAACTACATGGACAACCCCTTCTACCCTCAGAAGAATTCACTTCAGAGGATAGCACTAAAGCTACAGCTCAGGGAGAGGGACATATCTGATCAGAGAACACAGGAGCAAACAAAAGGTGAGGAAGAGAGAGTGGAGCACATCCTGGCCCACCAAGCCCTGAGGATGATATTCCTGCTCAGCACAGCCAATGCACAGAAAGGACCATAGGGCTGGACCCACTATGAGACACGGCGTCCCTCACTGACCAATAGTGCTCCTGGGGACAACACTGGAGACAGAGCAGGAATTGTGCCTGATCTGACCCCACCACACCGAGGCAAAACACTAAAGTTAAAGTTTATTGTGCCAACCTGGCTGCTAAACACCTGTGGGGTTAATTGAAGGGTGGAGAGATAAAAGGTTCCGTGAGCCTTGCCTTTCTAGTTCTCGGGTCTCTTGCTTTCTGATGGTCAGACGAAGGTGCAGCTGCTGGCATCAAAGAACAAAAAATCATTTCATTGTGAAGGAGGGGGAGTGTGGAGTGGGGACCCACAGCCCATCTGTAGGCAACTGGATATCCCCTTACAGAAGGGTTGCAGGATGAGAAGAGCCAATTCCCAGGATAGATGAACCCTTTAGTACCAGTGGTGAGAGTGGTGATACTGGGAGGGTGGGAAGGAAAGGGGGCACCAATTACAAGGATCTACATAAAACCTCCCCCCTGGGGGATGGAAAACAGAAAAGTGGGTGAAGGGAGACCTCAGACAGTGTAATATATGACAAAATAATAATTTATAAATTATCAAGGGTTCATGAGGGAGGAGGGAGCAGCTAGGGAGGGGGAAAAATGAGGAGCTGATGCCAGGGGCTTAAGTGGAGAGCAAATGTTTTGATGATGAGGGCAATGAATGTACAAATCTGCTTTACACAATTGATGTATGCATGTATTGTGAGAAGAGTTGTATGAGCCCCCAATAAAATGATTACAAAAAGAAAATCAACAGAAACTGACTTCAAGATGTCATAGATGTTGGTAATGATCTGATAAGGTTTTTAAAGCAGTCATCTTAAAACTGCTTTATGACTTAGGTGATATTTATACACACAAAGGTTTGAAGATAACCAGTTTAGGGAATTTGGGCGTTTTTCCAGAGATGAGGCAGTTGGCCAACTCGGTTTTTGCTTATTAAAACTCTAAGCATTTCTGTGAATACTTAAGACTACTTTGTGTTAAATATTTCCTGAATGTCTCTAACTAGTTTCCTGGCAGCCCTTTTTAAACCTAAGTAGATCAAATAGTGGCGCACACACAGACCACAAGGAGAGGGGTAGCTCTTTGTAGACCCACTCCAATCATATTAGTCTCGTACCAGCTGCTGTCTGATTGAAGCTACATCCCTTAATAGAGACCACAACGTCCATCCCTTCTTTTCATTCCTACTCATTGTAGCTCCCACACCCCAGTTCCACCCTTTGTATTATTTACCTCACTGTCAGTTTAGGGAAGTTTGGCGGATGGTTCCCTGTCAGGAATTTCCATGACATCCGGTGGGAAAGTGGGGAAGACTGCGAGAGTGAAGGACACCTCTTTTTCCTCTTTCAGTACTGTCATGTTCAATGGAAACTCCAACACTGCATTCCCACCAGCCTTCCCAGCTCCATGTCTCTCTAGTCCTCCATGAGCTTCCATCCCATATTTCATTCTACTGTTTTTCCATTGGTCCCTGTGGTAGTGAAATAATTTGTGTCAACTTGAAGGTATAAAACTGTAGGGGTGTTTTATGTCAGGTCTATCAATCGAGTCATAGCCTAATGGTTCCTTCTTGTGGGTGTGGCCTTATAATAAGGAGGGTTCTGGGAACCTCCCCCAACCTTCCTGTGGCAAGTCATTCTGAGACTGGCCAGAGCCCTGAAGAGGTGTCCACCGCCATTGGATCCACAAGACTTTGCACTTGTTGAGTGGAAGTGGGAGAAAAGAGGCAATAGAGAGGTGGTTGAATCTGACTACTAACACCCATGGACTTGGTTCACAGGGACTAGAGGAGAGATGAGAGCCAGTTGGCTGGTCTGAAGTTTATAGAGTTATGAAGAACCTGAACCTATGTCATGACCTAGCCCAAGGGGTCTAGGGTTATTGAAATTTGTGAAGGGGTCTATGGTCACAAGGCAAGGTGTCCAATGGGCACCCTTGTGAGGCTAAGTGAGGCAGCTCACATTGAGTTGACCAGAATCCCCCCAGATGAAGATGTGACTTTTGAGCCTGTGATTTAGTGCATATTTCTGGTGACTTTATGCATGACCTATCCTGATTTGACTTTGTTTATGGGTGGGGACTCACAAGGTTCCAACTGGAATGAAGATTCTTCACATCAAAGACTATGCTTTCTCCTCAGAGCACCAATTGATATAAATGGGCAGTATAGAAATTTGATACCCACAATTGGGTATAAAGGCTGGCTTCCAAACTTCCATGGGTGGAGGGATATATTGATAGAATTATAGGATTATGGTGTAGGTGCTCACATAACTGCAATTATTAGGCATAGAATATTTTAGTTTTGTTCAGTTATAGAATATTATGTGTAAATGGGGCTGGCACATTTTGAGTTGTATGCATTTTAGTTTTATCCTGTTAGGTGCAAATATGATTTTATTATTGTTTTGTTTACAAATTATGTATGGCTAAAGAGTTGTGTAAAGGTGTCAAGTTGACAAGAGGTGGTCTGTGGTAGTTCACAAAATTTCATATTAACTTGAAGATATAAAAGTGTAGGGATAGAGTCTAGCCTGTCAGTCAGGTTACAGCCTCCTTGTGGGTGTAGCCTTCTCATAAGCAGAGTCCTGGGACCCTCCCCTCCCCCACCCTCTGCCTTCACTTTCCTTCTGGTGAGCCACTCTGAGACCAGCCAGAGCCCTCGAGATGTGTCCACTGCCATTGCATCCACAAGACTATGCACCCACCAGCCTGTGATATTCCTGCATTCTGAAATAACTGCTTGTGACTGCGTGAGTCTGAAGAGGGACTTATGGACTACTATTGGACCTATGGACTTCAGTTGGAATGGGATGGGCTGTTTTATTGATGTATAATTACTTCTTGATATAAAGCTCTGTTTTACATGTATAAGAATGTCCTTGGATTATTTTTCTCTAGTCAACCCAGCCTCAGAGAGTTCCAAAGTTCTAATATAAAATGCCAAAGAAAGTTTGGGACTAAATTTTCTAGTGAAAAATGAATAGATTTTTGGGGTCCTATTTAATCATAAACTCACTGCCATCACATCAATTCTGACTCATGTTATTTTTAGGTGCTATTGAGTCTGTTCCAACCCAAAGTGACCCTGTTCACAACAAATGAAACACTGCCTCAAGGTCTACAGTTAAAAACCACCAGGTGCTTCGTGGAGAAGGAAGAAGCATTCTGTGTCCATAAAGAGGTACAGCCTCAGAAACCTACAGGGCCAGTTTTACCCTGTTCCATAGAGGCATCATGAGTCATATAATCATAAGTCCCATGAGTTACATATCATAGGGTCTCTTTCCTCCTTAGGATCCATAAGAAATGAAAGGTGAGAATGAATTCCCCCTTTCGATTTTTACTATTGATGGCATTAAAATCATAGTTTAGAAAACCTTGAGAGGGCGCTATGCTTGAGAAGAAGAGGAAGGGCCTATCAACATATCTCATAACGTCCCTCTTTTAGGAAAAAGCTATTGATCTTTTGTCTCTCTCGGAAGACCACAGTACCTGTGAAAGAAAAGATGTCTTGCAGCCCGCCTGACCCGGCCTCCTTAGTGACGGGAACAAATCACCAATGACAATAATGCTTGTTGACGTCTCTAGGTCACGCTGCTACACAGGCGCCCTGTATTCCCAGCCCAGACACTCACTGCCTTATTTGATTTAGGTGGCTCTGGAGACGGGACATTATGTTCCATCAAGTGTTCTGTTTCAAGCTGTAAAATGTTGCTCAAACAAAAGGATAAATGGCCTTAGCTTAAGTCTGGTCAAGCCTCATATCTACTTATGTTCCCATTGACCCCAATTCTCTGAGGCAATCAGCTGTTCTTTCAAGATCTGGACAATCTTCCAGAGAGGAAGCTGATGTCAAATTAGCCTTATACTGGATAATATCCCTACGCCAGCCAGACTTTACAGGGTAAGTTAAGCATGTCTACATCATAAAGAAACTTTGTTTATACATAATCTCAAAACTCACTTGCTATAGAGTTGATTCAGAGTCATAGTGAGCCTGTAGGACAGGATAGAACTCCCCTGTGGGTCTCTGAGACTGTAACTCTTTACAGAAGTAGAAAGCCTCGTTTTTCTGCGGCGGGTGGTTGGTGGTTTAAAACTGCTAACCTTGGGGTTAGCAGCCCAATGCATAACCACAGCTCCCTTTTTGTTTATTTATAGAGATGCCATTTTCAGTGAAAGCTCCTAATGGGAGTAGGCAATCAATTGTGTTGAGGCTTTTTGATCTGTCTTTGCCTGGTTTCTCTACATTTACTTATGGAAGGATGAGTCTTTATGGCAATCTGCCCCTTCTTTCCTATCAAAAAGGTCCATGTTTTGTTGAACCAGTGGCAGCAATAATTATGAATTCCCATCTGAATGTCTTCTCTGCTATCATTAGGTGAATTTTCAGAAAAATCAAGAGATTGGAGGAGTTTTGTGGTCAGATTTTAAACGATCACCTGCAGCTTTAAAGATGGTTTAGTAATGAATTAGGCAATGTAATGATCCCGGACTTATTAGGAAATGTGTTCTACTGAGAGACATAAGGACATCGTGGGCTAATGTGATCACATAGGAGATGAGAGCATGCGTGATGAGTCGTGTGAATAAAATATAACTTTTATACTGTGATGGATTGCTTCCAGAAAAAGCTACAATCTCTTTTGTAGAGAGTTTTAAGGTGGATTCTAGAGAAGTAGGAGCCAGTTTTCAACATTATAAATGGTCCATCCACGTGTACAACTTGCCGAATGGAGTACCCAGGAGCCAATTGTGAAACCAAATGACAGGGGAAGCTCACTGCCATCATTCAGAACAAGACTAGGAGCAGACTGCAAAACAGACCACCCATCACTCACAGGCAAATGCAAGTTGAAGACAATTAAAATATGCCCTCAAGAGCCAAAGCACATCCTTGAGTATACGCCACCTGAATTTAGGGACTATCTCAAAAATAAGTTTGATGTGTTGAACACTAGCGACCAGATGAGTTGTGATATAACATCAAGTACATCATACATGATGAAAGCAAACTGTCATTTATAAGACAGGAATGAAAGAAACAGAAACCTGATGGCTCTGAAGCTTGTTCTTGAAGAGTTAAAGCAAACAGAAGAAATGATGAAGTCCAAGAGCTGGACCAAAGATGTCAAAGAGTGGTGTGAGCAGACAAAGACAAGTCGTACCATGCAAGGTGCAGAGACCTGGAATTCAAAAGCACAAGGGAGGAACAACCTTCTCAAGAATGAAAAGACAAAAGCACTTAATTTTGCTTCTGTGGAACCCGTCCACAAGACAAGCACACAGGACAGATGAGCTTCATATCTTTTCATGACATGTGGCAGTTACATAATTTCTTCCCAATTTATATACTAGTGTCGGGGTGATATTTAACCTGTCAATCAAGTCACAGCCTGAAGATGCCTCTTTGTGGGTGTGGCCTTCTCTTAAGGAAGGTCCTGTGACCCTCCTTCTCTCTCTCTCTGCCTTCACCTTCCTCCTGGCTACCCCTGGTTACTGCAAGCCCTGTAATGAGGCCACCACCACTGGATCCACATAACTTTGCACCCATCGGCCTGTGCTCTCCCTGTGTTCTGCACCATTGCATGTGGCTGCCTGGCTCCAGTATGTGAATGGAAGCTCATGCTTTCTCCTTCTTCCCCTCTCCCGTTCTCTCCTTGTCTCCCTTGCACCCTTCTCCTTGTCTGACCCACAGTTATTTTGACATTAGCCTGCAGAACTCTTCCGCCCACCACCTGAACAGCAGATTTTGGATGCTCCAGTCCCCGGAACCCTGTGTTCTCCAGGGTTCTCCAGCCTGCCACTGCTTCTACAAACTTGGGTCTTGCCAGCCCCATATTGTGTGATCCATGTCCTTAAAGTAAATCTCTGACTTTTCTCTTTATATAAACACACACACACACACACACACACACACACACATTTCACTGTTTTTGCACCTCTATAGAACCCAGCCTTAAGACATCAGCCAATGAATGGTTTCAGGTATAGTCTGAATTATTTGCCAGGTGAACGTTACCCAGAGGTGAGTTGTCTGTTTGGCAAATGCAATTTTAAAGATAAAAAGGCCGTGTATTCAGGTTGGGTTTCTATGGCATAATATGAAGAGTTATGGTAAGGCCTATGGTCCACGGTGATAAAAGATGGAAGAAGTGAGATCCAAGGGTTGGAAAGAAAAATGGGTCCTTTTGTCCATTGCTCTTCTCACTCAGGTCAGCATGCTTTATTTGTTTAAATAAACCCTATCATCATCACCCATTACAGGACTCAAAGGATGCGTTTTTCTTTATACTTCACCTTTGCCTTCTGAACAATTGATATCTTGTCCTTGAGTTCCCTCTGAGGAAACAGCACTTCTCGCAAAACATTCTTTTTTTTTTTTTTTTAATCATTTTATTAGGGGCTCATACAACTCCCACCACAATCCATACATACATCAATTGTGCAAAACGCATTTGTACATTCGTTGCCCTCATCATTCTCAAAACATTTCCTCTCCACTTAAGCCCCCGGCATTAGGTCCTCATTTTCCCCCTCCCTCCCCACTCCCCACTTCCTCATGAGCCCTCAATAATTTATAAATTATTATTTTGTCATATCTTGCCCTGTCCTACGTCTTCCACTTTTCTGTTGTCCATCCCCCAGGGAGGAGGTCACATATAGATCCTTGTAATCGGTTCCCTCTCTCCAACCCAATCTCCCTCCACCCTCCCAGTATCACCACTCACACCACTGGTCCTGTAGGGATCATCCTCCCTGGATTCCCTGTATTTCCAGTTCCTATCTGTACCAGTGTACCTCCTCTGGTCTAGCCAGACTTGCAGGGTAGAATTCATATCATGATAGTGGGAGCGGGGAGGAAACATTTAGGAACTAGAGGAAAGTTGTCTTTTTTATCATTGCAAAACATTCTTAAAAAAGCACAGCTGAGATCATACTCCAGGGCTAAATGATCCCCAAGTTCTCTTCTTTGTTCTAATTTTATTTATGTCTGCTGCTGTTTAAATTTTTTTTAATTAAAAGATCATTTTATCAGGGGCTCTTACAGCTCTTAAATGATCCATACATCAGTTGTATCAAGCATATTTGTGCATATGTTGGCACTATTATTTTCTAGATATTTACTTTCTATTGAGCTCTTGGTATCAGCTCCTCTTTTTTCCCTCCCCCCCCTAACTGACCCCTTGGTAAATTATTATTATTTTCACATCTTACACTGACTTCTGTCTCCCTTCCCCCAGGGTTTCTGTTGTTCATTCCCCTGGAAGGGGGGTTGTTTATGTGTCAATCATTGAGATCAGTTCCTCCTTCCTCCCCTTTGCTCCCCACCTTCCCCTTCCCCTTGTGGTATCAATACACCTATTCCTATTCCTGGATTCTGTGTGTTGTGAGCCCTTATCTCTTATCTGTACCGGTGTACATGCTCTGACCTAGCTTGTAGTGAAAGGCAGTACTGGGGTCATGATGGTAGGGGGTGTGGAAGCTTCAAAAAAGCAGAGGAATATTGTGTGTTTCATCGGTGCTTTCTTGCGCCTTGGTTGACTCATCCCTTCCTTGTGCTCCTTCTATGAGGGGATGTCCCATTGTCTACAGATGGGTTTTGGGTCTCTGCTCCACCCCCCTCATTCTCAACAATAAAGTTTTTTGTTTGTTGGTTTGTTTTGGGTCTTCTGATGCCTATTACCCCGGTCCCAATGACACCTCATGATCACACAGGCTGGTGGGCTTATTGATTCTCTGCTAGATAGTCACTTGTTTAACTTCTATCCTTTAAGACCCCAGATGTTATATCTTTTGATAGCCGGGCACCATCAGCTTTCTTCACTCTATTTGATTATGCACCCATTTTGTCTTCAGCGATTGTGCCAAGAGGGTGAGCATCACGGAATGCCAGTTTGTTAGAACAAATTGTTCTTGCATTGAGGGAGGAGATGGGCAGAGGCCTGAAGTCTGTCTGCTAACTCAGTGTATTGCCATATAAACATATTTACATAGGCCAATACCTTTATTTTTATGAATTACATATGTACACATATGTACACACCTATGCTTATACCTCTATCCATAGCTTTGCTTTTTAGGTAATTCCTCTGTTTCCTTTTACCTTTCTCCTGCCCCACCATCATGGTCACCATACTTCTGCCTCTTAGTAATTCCTCTCAGCTCGATTGCTGTTGCTCCAACATACCCAGGTCCTCTACATCCTTCTTGTTGTTTATTTTAATTCCCTAGTTGTTCCCCTGTCTGTGGGGTTTGCTCACTGCTCCCTTTCCCTGCCTCCTTCTCCAAGTCCCTCTGGGACCGTTGGTCCCATTACTTTCTACTCGAGCGTGCTACCCATGGCTATCTTTTATAAATAGGCAGACCAACAACAACAGAGACCAAACAAAAAGAAAACAAGAGATCATGAAACCATAAAAGTGGAATAAAATGAGTCATATGCAGAAAAGAAAAATAACATTTTTGGCTTTCACTGTCTATATTTCCATTTGTGAGAAGTGATACAATTTTTAGTTGTGCCACATGGAACTGTACACATGGCCAATTAGAGTTAGTGGTATATTCTGAACTTTAAAATAATTGACATACAATGAGCAGCACATCACTACTACTTGTATAATATTTGTTAAGTGTTACAAATATGTGCACAAATAAGACCATCAAAAAAGATAATGAACAAAAGCATGACTTCTAACCATCTCTTGCATCTTGTTAATTTCTCCTCCACCCATCATGCTCCCCTTCCCTTGAAGGCAACCACTGGTCCACTTTCGTTACTGTAGATTGGTTAGCATTTTCTATAATAATTTAATGTGCATGAATATGTTTGGAATGTACTCTTTTGTTTCTGACTTCTTTCATATATAAAATCATTTATATATGTGTCTATGCTCCATTCATCAGTTATTCATTATGTTTATTTATTATCGATGGATTTTTGGGTTGTTTCCAATTTTAAGCTATTGTAAATAAAGTTGCTATGAATATGCATGCACAAGTCTTTGTGGTTACATGTGTATTCACTCCCCTTTGGGTAAATGCCTAGAAGTGGGATGGCTGGAACTTCTGACAGGTTTATCTGGAATTTAAAAGAAATCGTCAAAATGTTTTATAGTCCTACCAAGCGTGTATGAAAGGTCCAGGCTTTCAGCATCCTTGACAACATTTAGTGTGGCTAGTCTTTTTTCAATCATTCTTGTATGAGTGTAATGTTATCTCATTGGGGTTTTGTTTGGGTTTTCCTAAGAGCTAATCATTTTAGACATCTTTTACATATTAGCCAAACACATACCTTCAAAGCAAAAATGCCTTCTCAAATATCTTTCCCTACTTATTGGCTTCTTCTTCTTCTTAAGTTTGAGAGTTCTTTAAATGTTCTTGATAAAAGTCCCTTACCAGAAATGTGATTTAAAATATTTCTCCCAGTCTCATTCCATTAACAATGAATTTTGATGACCAAATTAAACATTTTTAAAATAAAGTACATTTATCCTTGTTTTTTTCCTGGGCTGTGATTTCCCCCCCTGATAACTCTTTAACTAGTTATTTACCAGGTTTATTGTTCTCTGAGAATTGTGGTAGCTTTTGGTTCCATTAACTTTATCTATTGTGCTCATTGCCGATTTTGTTAATTTTGGCTCTGCTTTTCTCCTGTGTCATTTCAATTTTATCTGAGCTTCTTTGATTTGTGTGTGTGTGTGTGTTTAAAGGTGGGATCTATGTACCTAATCTAAGACACCTCTTCTTTACAAATATAGGCATTTTTGCGTTGCAAGTTTTCCTCTAAGTACTGCTTTACCGGTATTCTTAACATTTCAATGTGTTTTCATTTTCAGTCTGCTGACAGTAATTTTTTATTTCTCCTTAGCTCTATGAGTTATTATTTAGTCCAAATATTTGGGAATTTTAGATATAGCTCTGTTATTGACTACTAACGTGACTTCCTTGTACGAGAATAATCTTTGTAAAACTTTAATCATTTTACATCGATTGTGATTTATTTCAGACCTACCTCAGATACGCTCTATCCTGGCAAACATGCCCTGTTTCCTTGAAAAGAATGTGTATTCTGTTAAGCGGAGTGTTTTAGAAATGTCAGTTAGATCCCATTATATAACATTCTATACATTCAATTAGGTGGAGTTATTCAGGTGTTCTATATTTTCATAATTATCTATTTGTTATTGTAATTAGTGAGAAAGGGTTATTGAAATTCACAAGTTTAAGTATGGATTCATCTATTTTTTTTCTTCCATTCTACCAGCTTTTGCTTCATCTGCTTTGAAGGTCTGTCATTAGATGCGTACACAGTTAGGGTTGTTATAGCCTATGAATGACTCCATTCTTTTATTGTTCAAACATAGCTTTATACCTGATTGCTTCCTTTGTTCTGAAATCTACTTTGTCTAATATTTGTAGATAGAGCTGCTCCAGTTTCTTTCGATTAGTCTTTTTCATCCTTTCCCTTTTAATCCATTTTCTTAGTAATGCATGTACATTTCTTTTTGTCAGCTTTAACAATTCAGTCTAATCTTTGCCTTATGATGACACTGTTTGGATAATCTGTTTGTAAGGTCCTTATTGCCATGTGCTTTTGAGCCAATCCCTCCTCACGGTGGGTCCTGGGGACACAGCAGGACTGCTCCATGGGGCTTCTTCGGCTGTGTAGACTGCCAGGCCTTTCTCCTGGGAAGTTGCTGTGGATTCAGATAGTTGGCCTTTTGGTCAGTGACTGAGCATTTACCCACGGTGCCACCAGGCCTCCTGTCTTATTGTTTTTTTTTTGTTTTTTTTTCTTTTTTAACATTTTATTAGGGGCTCATACAACTGTTATCCCAATCCATACACATATCAATTGTGTAAAGCGCATTTATACATCATTT
>NW_022103968.1:49943148-49956298 GCF_000313985.2 Echinops telfairi | reverse complement strand
CACCAGGATTTCAGCACTTCCTCTTTGTTACGTTCCCCTTGATCATGCCCTACCAGGTCTCCCACACCCACCTCCCCACCAATTTGGATCGCCTCCTGTCTTATTGTGACAGCTAGTTTTAAACCTACCTGCTTGCTGCTTTTGTTCTATTTGTCCTGTCTGTTTTCATGTTCCCCCTTTCATGATTTCCCCCTGACTTCTTCTGTGTTAACTATGTTCATACACCTCCTTTCTTCTTCTTATATACGGGTTAAAACATAAAAGTACAAATTGCACCACCCATAAAGTATCTTGTGTTATCTTAGTGAGTGTTTTAGGGTTTATCAAATACATCTTTAGCTTGTCAGAATCCATCTTGAGGTGCTGTAATACAACTTCACATAGAGCAGTTGGCTTTTTGATTTTTCAGCTCAGAGACTTTATGTAATTGCTGTCGTATATAGTATGTCTATACATGTTTGAAACCCCATGGCACATTATTATTTTGGCTTTCAGCTACTCATTAAGTAATAAGAGAAAATGACTAGCTATTCAGCTGTAGCTACATTCCCAGTGCTATTCTCTGTGTGGCTCTAGGTTTCCATCTGGTATCATTTTTTCCCCCTCTTATTTGAGTGACTTGCTTTAACAATTTTTCTAAGCACAAGTCAGTCTGATGATAAATTATTTAAGTTTTTATAGGTCTGAAAACAATTTTTATTTCACTTTTGTTTTCTGAAAGATGTTTCATTAGATAAGCAAATGTAAAAAGCCTTTACCCCCCAGTATTTAAAAGTGTTGCTTCTCTTTATTCAAACTTGCACTGTTTCTAATTAGACTTCTGGCATCTTTTTCTCAGTTCCTCTGTCTAGAATATATTGCTTACAAACTGATTGCACTCTCAAAAAATTGCTATATGTAAAAATTAAAGATTCCATTTTTTCTATGGATGGTGGATATATTATCCATTATTAAGCCTAGTGCAGCCTAGACACAGAGTTTGTTAGTTCACTCGTGCAATACATATTTATTCAATACCTGCCGTGTATCATGATGTGTACTGAGCACAAGATGCCAGAAGTTAAATAGATAATAGTTCTTAATCTCAAGGAACTCACAATCCATGGGGCTAATAAGTCAATAGTAATAATAATTGTTTATTAATCCAAAATACTATTTTTCTTCAATCACTAGCAAACATTAATTGAGTTCCAATCATGCTTCAGGATCTGGAAGACATAGGGACAAACCAAAGATGGGGTCGCTGCGCTACCCTTAACTTGATGGAGAAGACAATCTAGACAGCGATTGCATGCTTTAATAAGCAGAAAGGCAGAGTGCTTAGGCATATAAAACATGGCACTCTAAGCTATCAGGGAGATCTTTACTTGAGGAACAGAACTAGCCAAGTGAAACAAGGCAGATGCCAAGGGTAGCTATGTTCAGATGTAGTGAAACTTGTATGTGCAAACCCTGAAGAGGGGAAGGAATGTGGCTATAAATGCACCGAAGGATGACCAATGTGAGTGGAACAAAAAGGGAAGTGATGAGTAGTGATCTGGAGAGAGAGAGAGAGAGAGAGAGAGAGAGAGAGAGGGAGAGGCGGTGTTAGGGTAGGAAAACAATGAAAATAGCAGATTTGCCTTTTAACATGATACTCTGATTGTACTGTGATGTGATAACATGTGAGAATAACTTTGTCTTTAGGAATATATACTGAAAGATTTAGGTGTAATGGGTCATGATATATGCCATTGATAGCATATGATTCTGAAAAAAAAGTACATAGAACTGTATGTATGATAGGTGAGTGAGAGAAAGAGAGAGACAGAGATAGAAAGACAGAGAAAGCACAGATAGCACAAAAATGCAAAAATGTATGTGAACATTCTTTGTACTATTCTTTGCATTTAAAATTTGATACCATATAAAAATAACATTAAAAAATCAACTTGATTGGGGTCCAGAGAAATGAGTGACTATGGAGAGAAGGGTTAGGGGCTGTATAAGTCAGCAACAGGCAAGAGACATAAGACTGTAGCAGAGAGAAAGAGAATCACTGGAAGAATTAGCACTGGGTATGGGGTGGGTGGGTGGGGAAGCATTGTTTCCATTCTATGTCATTCATGATTTCTTTCCTCGTTTTGAAAATCTAATCTCTTTTCAATCCCATAAAAAGGGATCCCTTATAATTAAGTCCATTCTTCCTGATGACACATGAATTATGAATCTACCCTGGAACCCAACCAATACAGTATGAATTAAAATTGAATGAGGAATGATTTATCAGAAAGATAATAAACAGGTGTATTAGTCTAGGTACTAGGCAATCATTCAGGAGGCTGAAAGGCTAACAGTGAGACTGAATGCCAAGAAGAAGTTACCAAGGCACATAATAGTTAAACTATCCTACTTTAAGGAAAAGAAGAAAATCATGAGAGCTGTTAGGGAAAAATAATCAGCCACATACAAAGGTTCCCAAATAAGAATATGTGCTGACCTATTAGCAGACACTATGAAGAAGAAGAGAGAGTGGAGTAACATATTCCAAAAATTGAAGGAAAATAACGCAAACCCAAGATTACTCTACCCAGCTGTATTAGTCTGGGTACTTTGGAGAAACAAATCCACAGCAACTCATGTATAAGAGAGCTTTATGTAAAGAAAGTGTGCATCACGAAAACATCCCAACCCAATGCTGCCCAAGCCCACAAGTCCAACATTAACCCATTAACCCAACACCAGTCCACAAAGTCCTCCACCTCACAAAACAGAGGCAATGATGCTGACTGCAGGAGGAAAGCTGAGTCAGTGAACAAATAAGCATCTCAGCACTAGCAGGGGTCTCCACATGGCTGCTCCAGCACCCAGGGCTGCATCGGGATAGGTCCATGTGGCTTCTCCTTGGGGATGTCTTGTAGGAAGTCAATCTTGCAAGCTGTAGCAGGGAACTGCTAAGGCAGCTGCACCCTGGTGCGACCATCACAAAGCAAGAGACCCGAGAACTAGAAACGCAAGGCTTCACCACCCATTTATCTCTCCGCCTTTCAATTAGCCCCACATGTGATTATCAGCCAGGTTGGCACAATTAACTACCTCAACAGGTTTACACTAATATTAATAAAAACATGTATCCTATTTGACATAGCCCAATAAATGATGGAAAGGAGGAGCCAAATTAATTATGTAAGTGTAAATTGGAAACAGAACTGAATTTTCAGGTCAATTCTCTGAAAGTAAGAAAAGGTAAATCAACGATAATTATGAAGGTCAACCCATCTCGGGACCTTGTGGAGTGGACTACAGGGGCAGTAAAGTCATTCATTTCAGTGGTCACAGAGTGTGATAGTTAAGGTTTATTGTGCCAACCTGGCCAATGAACACGTGGGTTTAATTGAAGGGCACAGAGATAAATGGCTCTGCAAGCCTCACCTTTTTGGTCTCTTGCTCTCTGATGGTCAGACCAGTTGCGACTGCCTTAGCTAGTTCTCTGCCTCAGCTGGCAAGGCTCACTTCCTGAAAAACATCCCAGAGGAGAAGCCACGACCTACCCCAATGCTGCCCTGTGTGCTGGAGCAGCCACGTGGAGACCCCTGCCAGCCCTGAGATGCTTATACACTCACTGATTCCGCTTTCCTTCTGCATTTGGCATCATTGCGTGTGTTTTGTGAGATTGAGGAGGACTTTGTAGATTGATGTCGGACACATGGGCTAGGGTCGGACTTATGGGCTTGGACTGGACTGGGTTGGGATGTTTAATGTACAATTCACCCTTTATATAAAACTCTCTTTTATAAAACTCATATAAAATATGAGTTTCTCTAGTCTACCCAGACTTACACACAGAGCATCACAGTTGATGGATCTCACCCTCTCCTACTCTCCCGAGAAATTTCTAGAGTGAGCTATAATAACAGTAATAAGTATCTCTTTTCTTCTCTTATTTTAAAAATGTATTTTTATTTAACCCACTATATCCCAAATACCATTATTTCAACATGTTACCAATTAGCCAATGAGCAACATATTTTTCCACATTAAGCCTTTGCCTGCTAATGTGTACTTTACCTATGAAACCCAAAAGTCCACTGACATGGAGTTGATTCTGACTCATAATGACCTTAATGGACAGAATAGAACTGGCTCATAGGGTTCCCAATGTTGTAAATGGTTATCAAGGAAGACTGCCTCCTCATATTTCCCATGGAGTGGCTAGTTAAATGCTTAACGCACTGTGCCACTAGCACATCCCACTTCAAACTAGTGACATTTCAAATAGCTTACAGGTGCCAGCCATATAGACAATTCAATCAACACCCCAGCAAGCTTGTGGGGAGGGGGGAAGCAGATTTAAGAGATGATGCTAAAATCAGTGGAGATGTAAAGAATCTTGATGATTCAGCACAATCTTGTCAAAGAAGAGCAAAATTGGAGGACTCACACCACCTTACTTCCAGCCTTGCTGTAATGCTACAGTAATGAAGATGGTGGAGGGTTGCTGCAAGGACAGACCCTGATATCAATGGAAAGAACAGAGTTCAGTAGCACAACCATACATTTATAGTCAATTAATTTTCAATAAAGATATCAAAGCAATTTAATTGGTTAAAGGATAGACTATGTGCTAGAAAATGGAATATATTCCTTTCTCCCCTACCTCACCAGTAAAAATGAATGCATTTAACAGGATGAACCACATAGAACCTTTCCTCACATCATACAAAAATGAACTCATAGTACATTATGGACTTAACTAGTGGGTTGTGGTACATAGAGGGACTGGATGAGAATGCAATGCAGCTAAATCCCCCAGGCTCATCTGGAGTCTGGAAAGCCGACTCCAGTGGGGGAAAACACTTACAGTTATGAGGTATAAGTAAATCTTAATACACAGTCTCATGACTGAACACAGTCCCTCCAATCATCCCCCCACCCCCATAAAGGAATTGTCATAAATGACCTACCGTAAAAGTGGAATCATTCCTGTGTCTGACTCTACACTATGCTTGAAGGTTAATTGTAGATGAGAGCATCAAGTTCTATAGCCCATTTTACCTTACAACGTAGCAAACCCTCTTCTACTGTCTATTGCTGATACTGATCATAGGTTGCTCCCCTGGAGAGGACTCAGGGGCATTCAAGCCCAACTAGCACTAGGTCAAGATTATGACTCATTTCACTGCGTGTTCATTATATTACCTGCTTATGATAGTTCCCATTGATGACATTATGTGTTCACTGTACGACATGTATGCCTTTTGAAAGCTCTGTGAGCCCCATTAGATAGACCCATTGGCAAATACACTCATGCTCTCAGTCCTGGGATAGGGACAAGGAGCACTGTGCCCCACTGTCTGTCTGTCTGTTCTATTTTCCATGATCACAAAGTCACTCCTGAGGACCCATTCACCTGTTGGGGGCCCATACCCCGAGAGTGGGTCAGCACCAATCTTGACCTTTGCTGTTTCCAAAGATACTCTTCTGAGCGGACGCTGAGCATTATGGCTAGGGATTTCACCTTCTCGCTCCTACCCTTCCTAATGGACTGTCAGTAGAGGGCACGCACCATATCCTCCTTGGATTTTTGCTACTTTCTAGCAGTTCAATTAATATCCTGGCCTAGAAGGTTCTCGTTAAATGCCTATTGTGTGAAATAATGATTCTGAAATATACATGATTCTGAAATCTTCTGTGAATATCACAGTAAAATCATACAAATTGAAGAAACTTCAGAGACCTTTTAAATTCCTTCTGATTTGGAAAAATGAGAGATTTAAGACCCAGAGACCTTAACCCAGGTCACACAAGTCACGCCGGTTGCTGGGCTGACCTTGGAAGCCTTGTCTCTAGACCCTTCCTGTGAGGTGCCTCAGGAAGACGGGACATTTCTGTCTACTAAAAGTTGGTAGTCCATGACGTGATCTCCACGGAATAGACCACAGTGGAGCAAAAGAAAGGAAAAGCCACTCCCAACAAAACAAACTCCCTGCCACTGAGTCCCTTCTGACTCCTAGCGAACCATTAGGACATAGTGTGACTGTTCTGGAGTGTTTCTGAGGCTGCAGACCTTTGCCAGAGCAGACCGCCTCCCCTTTCTCCTGCACAGTGAAGCACGCCCAGGACAAATGTAGCAGCCACAATGCTGCTAGCCAAGATGCCTTCCAATATTAGAAAACTTTCTGCTTAGCAAAAGCATCCCTGCAGCGATGACAGAGGTTTTTCAGTAGGCTTAACAGATATTACTGAAGGACGTTAATGACACAACAGGGGAGCTCTCCTTAGACATTGTGCAGTTTCTTCCTCACGATTGTCATCCTGATGCTGTTATACCTCAGCATTTGGAGGATTCTACTAGAAGTCTCTGTGTAGAGGAGTCTGGAACAATAAAGATTTTTACGTGGATAATATTATGGCTAATATTCAGAATCATGCAAAGTGTCTGGAAGCACTCAGAAAAGTTTTTAGGGAGCCAATTACTGGAAAAAGCTGTGAATATACAGCAAAGAGAGTGTTTCTTTCTTCCTGTGTGTGGGTGAAGAAGAGAGGGCAGGAGGATGGAAGCAGCCATGGGTGAGAATCAACATCCTCTGAGTATTGCAAGGAGAAGGAGGCAGAGTGGGAGATTCAAATCAGGAAATCAGAAAGTTAATCTGAACCCCAAATAAGGTATGACAGAATCAATTCTGCTCAGAGATAGAGAATTGGGAACACTAGAAATAACACGTCTAAAGTGATTTACATATCAAAGGTAGTACCCCTACTAAAAAAACCAGATTTAAAAAAAAGCTATGTATATAATTTTTTAAACAAAACAACCTCATCATATTCAAAGTACTCTCCATTACATTTAGTATATTTGTCAAATCTGCTATACCATTATAGGAAATATTTTTCAAACTCATCTGTTTGGATGGCTGACAGCACCTTCCTCATTTTTCTCCTCACCTCTTCTACATCATCAAATCACTGTCCTTTCATGTCCTTCTTCATTTTCAGAAACAAAAAGAAGTTGTACGAGCCAAGTCTGGTGAGTAAGGTGCCTTGGGCAAGAGAGGCATGCTGTTTTTTTGCCAAAAACTGGTGTCCTGAGATGGTTACATGAACAGGTACATTGTTGTGGTGGCAAAACCAGTCCCCTGTCTGCAAAAAATCAGACCTTTATTTGTGGCACACTGTTATGCAATTTTTTCAGAACCTCTAATTAGAAAGCTTGATTAATAGTCTTATCTGGTGGAATTAACTCCAAATAGACTACGAGTCAACATTTTTGCCCATTTTGGAAGGTGACAGATGTCCAGAATGAGGTTTGTCATCAATCAACATTTCATCTTTTTTGAAATGAGAAAACTACTTGTACACTTGAGTTTTCCCCTTAGCACAGTCCTTGTAAGCTGTGTTCAACATCACAACAGTTTCTTCAGCATTTTTCTTGAGCAGGAAACAAAATTTCACAGCACCCTGTTCTCTTAAATCAGCCATCACAAAAAACAAGGCTCGAGCAAAACTGATTTTATGAAAAAATTCACTGTGACCAGAGAGAACCTTTCCAGGTGATGCCACTGGATGAACGAACTCAGAGCAAGTTGCTTGATGCTTCCTTGGTAGGATAAATGAATACTACAGAACTCCACCCTGCCCAGCACAAAATTCCAGTTTTTGAGGGGTATCCTCTCAAATGCAAGTATCAGTCTACCCCTGCAGATAACAATGGGTGGAGCGGAGGTTGTACAAGTTCAAGTGGAACTTGCAGTACCTCTGTGAGACTTGATAGGTTTCTCTCAAGCAATAAGTGTCTACTCCTGAGTACCACTGGATTCATGTGGTTGAAACACTGAGTTACTTTCAACAAGCCTCCCCCCCACCCCGCCCCAAATAGGCATTTGGGACCATGATTAAATTTTGTTAAGTGGCTGGATGAGCTTGGGTAAGCATGTGGTCCCAAGTTCGCCTCATTAGGTTTCCTCTAACAATGGTGGTTCTTGGATAAGTTAATGGCCTGCCTTCAGTGCCAATTTTCTTACCATGCAGTGCAGTAGACCAGATGATCTCAGAGGTCTTTTCTGTTTCCAACACTCTATGGTGTCTTCTCTGCCTTTTCTGTGATCCTGAAGCTCTCTGACTCAAACATCATGCCCTACCTAACTTGATGAGTTAGTTAAAGTTTATTGTGCCAACCTGACTGATAAGCACATGTAGGGTTAATTGAAGGGCAGAGAGATAAATGGCTCAGTGAGCCTCGCCTTTCTAGTTCTAGGGTCTCTTGCTTTCTCATAGTCATACCAGGGTGCAGCTGCCTTAGCCAGTTCCCTAATTCAGCTGGCAAGGCTTATTTCCTACAAGACATCCCAAGGAGAAGCTACATGGACCTACCCCAATGCAGCCCTGGGTACTGGAGTAGCCATGTGGAGACCCCTGCCAGCACTGAGATGCTTACACATTCACTGACTCTGCTTTCCTCTTGCAGTCTGCATCAATGCATGTGTTTTGTGAGATGGAGGAGGATTTTGTGGATTGGTGTCAGACATATGGGTTAATGTTGGACTTGCGGGCTTGGACAGCACTGGGTTGGGATGTTTTGTTGATGTGCACTCACCCTTTATATAAAACTCTCTCTTACACACATGCATTTCTGTGGATTTGTTTCTCTAAAGTACCCAGACTAACACACTTGATATAGTAATTTAACTGCTGGCAATTGATCTGGTCTCTAAAATCCCTTTAATCTCACTAAGTTATTTCCCATCCCTAAGTCACCATCCTGCATACTATTTTTGTTTCCATAGATTGGAAATGGTTTGGCTATTTAACAAAATCCTTTCTACTGGATTAGTTTATTTGTATGTTACCCTCCCTAATGAAACAAACAAATGGACAAACAAAAACCCCATCTTGTCTAGCATAAGAATTATAATGCTGTAAATGTCAGGCAACAATATAGAGGTGTGTGTGCATTATTCTTGGAAGATAGAGCACCTGTTATCAAGCAGGCCCAACCTCCCAAGTTGCTGCCAATTGGCAGTACATAAACATAGAGATCCCACCACTGATCTTGTTTGTTGAATTTTGGTGGCATGTGTGTTGCTGTGATGCTGGAAGCTATGTCACTGGTATTTCCAATGCCAGCAGGGTCACCCAAAGTCAACAGGTCTCAGCAGAGCTTCCAGACTAAGAACAGACATCAACAAAGGACTCAGATCCCCACTTTGGAAGAGGGAGCTGCTGAAAACTTTATGCACAGCTTTCAACCATTGTCAGAGACTGAAGGCCTAATGAATTGAAGCAGAACTTTGTTGGAGACAGTGCAGAGAATGGGGCCCCTGGGTTGGCACTCGAAATGTGACTAAAGAGGAGCTGACTTATCAGAGCGGAGTCGACCATGGTGACACGAATCTGCTAAAGCCTGTGGGAGTGGAGTCTTTGAGATCTTCCTTTGCTGGAGGGCATAACTGAAAGTAAAGAGAAACAACTGCAGACATCGGCTAATGATCGGAACTTGGAATGTATGAATCTAGGAAATTTGGAAGTCATCAAAAATGAACTAGAATGCATAAAGATCAATAGCCGAGGCATTTGTGAGCTGAAATGGAATGGTACTGGCCATTTTTAATCACAAAATCATATTTCTTACTATGCCAGAAATAATGCGATCAAGAGGAATGGCGTGGCATTCGTTGTCAAAAAGGACATTGGAAAATCCATCATGCAGTACCATGCTGCCTGTGATAGGATTACATCTATCCACCTTCAAGGAATCCAATCAATACAACTATTATTTGAATTTATGCACTAATCACTAAAGGGAGGGATGAAATTGAAGATTTCTATCAATGATTTCAGTTGGAAATCGATCAGACATGCAATCAAGATGCATTGATAATTTTGGCAATTAGAATGCAAAAATTGGGAAAAAGGAAGGAACAGTGGTTGGAAAATATAGACTTGGTCATAGAAATGAAACTGGAGGGCACATGATAGAATTTTGTAAAACCAACAATTTGTTCATAGCAATCACCCTTTTTCTTTTTTAAAAATTGTCATTTTCTTGGGGGCTCTTACAGCTCTCATCACAATCCACATATACTTCCATCGTGTCAAGGACATTTATACATATCTTGCCATTATCATTTAAAAATCATTTCTTTCTACTTGAGTCCTTGGTATCAGTTCATTGCCCCCTCCCCCGCCCCTCCTCCCTCATGAACTCTAGATAATTTGTAAATTATTTTTTTCATGCCTTACACTGACCGCTGTCTCCCTTCACCCACTTTTCTATTGTTTGTCTCCCTGGGAGGGAACCCCCTCCCATGTTGATCATTGTGATGGTCCCCCATTTCTCTCCCCACCTTCCCCTTCCCCTCCTGGTATCACTACTCTCATTATTGGTCCTGAGGGTTTTATTTGTCCTGGATTCCCTGTATTTCGGGTACTTATCTGTTCCCGTGTGCATGTTCTGGTCTAGCTGGATATGTAAGGTAGAATTGGGGTCATGCTAGTTGGTGGGGGGGGACCATTAAAGAACTAGAGGAAAAACAAAAACAAACAAAAAACTGATATCAAGGGCTCGAGTAGAAAGAAAATGCTTTGAAAATGATGATGACAACATATGTACAAATGTGCTTGACACAATGGATGAATGTATGGATTGCGATAAGAGATGGAAGAGCCCCCAATAAAAGTATTTAGTAATAATAAAAAAAGAATTAGAGGAGCAAACACCCTTTTTCAACAACACAAATCATTATTTTCCCATGATGAACTTCCCCAGATCAAATACACAGAAATCAAATTGACTACACCTATTAGAAGAGATGATAAAGAAGTTCAATATCAGCTGCTAAAACCAGGCCAGGGGCTGACTGTGGAACTGACTATCAATTGTTCATGTAAATGAACTTCATTCTGGATAAAGCTGAAGAAAATGAAAACAAATTCATGAGAGCCAAAACATGCCCTTTAGTCTGTCCCGTCTATCCCACCTGAGTTTCAAGAACAGCTCAAGAACAGACTGGATGCATTGGATACTAATGGCAGAAGACCCGATGAGCTGCAGTAGGACGTGAAGTAAGCGAAAGGTCAGTACAAAACCAGAAATGAGAAAAGATCAAAGTGGATGTCAGAAGAGACTCTGAAACTAGTTCTTAATCACAGAGTAGCTAAAGCGAGTGGAATAAATGATGGAGATATGACAAAATAATAATTTATAAATTATCAAGGGTTCATGAGGGAAGGGGGAGAGGAAGGGAGGGGAAAAATGTGGAGCTAATGCCACGGGCTTAAGTGGACAGCAAATGTTTTGAGAATAATGAGGGCAATGAATATACAAATGTACTTTACACAATTGATGTATGTATGGATTGTGATAGGAGTTGTATGAGCCCCTAATAAAATGACTTAAAAAAAAGAAAATTTAAAGGGCAGCTCTAGATGACAAAGGCAAATATTATAATGAAATGTGCAAAGATCTAAGAATTTGAAAACCCAAAGGGAAGAACACACTCAGTGTATCTTAAACTAAAAGACTCAAGAAAAAGTTAATTCTCAAGTTGCCATCTTGAAAGATTCTATGGGCAAAATATTGAATGATGTAGTAGACATCAAAAGAAGATGAAAATAATACACAGAGTCACTGTACCAAAAGAACTAGTCGACAGCCCACCATTTCAGGAGGTAGCATCTGAACAAGAACCAATGACACTGAAGAAAGATGTTCAAGCTGAACTGAAAACAGTAGCCAAAAACAAGGCTACAGGTTGATGGATACCAAATTAAACATTCCAAAAAGCTGATGAAGTACTGGAAACGCTCATATATGCCAGTAAATTTGGAGGACAGCTGCTTGGCCAAATGTTGGAAAGAGATCCATATTTGCACCCATTCCAAAAAAGGGGAACCCAACAGAACAATATCACTGATATTACATGCAAGTAAAATTTTGCTAAAGGTCATCAACAAGGGTTGCAGCAATATATTGACTGGGAGTCATCAGAGTTTCAGGTCGGATTCAGAAGAGGCCATGGAACAAGGGATTGATGTCAAACGGACCTTGGCTGAAAGCAGAGAATATCAGCAGAATGTTTACTTGTGTTTTGTTGACAATATCAAGGTATTAGACTATGCGGATCATAACAAAATATGAATAACTTTGAGAACAACGGGGACTTGTACATGGATCAAGAACCTGTTTTGTGACCAGAACAAGGGACTACAAGGGATTAAATAAGGAAGGGGGTGTGACAGAGTTGTATCGTCTCACCATAGGTATTCAATCTGTGTGCTGAGAAAATCATCAGAGAAGGTGGTTTATCTTAACAAGTATCAGGCATCAGGATTGGAGGAGGGCTTATTAACAACCTGCTATATGCAGATGACACAACCTTGTTTGTTGAAAGCAAGGAGGACTTCAAGTACTTGTTGACGGAGGTCAAGGATTTCAGCGTTCAGTGTGGATTAAAATGGAATATCAAGAGGTCCAGAATTCACCCACTGCCCTACAGGGGACAACGCTGGAGACACAGTGTGGGAATTGCGCCCCATCTGACCCCACACTAAAGCAAAACACTAAGGGCGTGCAACAGAAGAGCAAGGGGAGCAGAGCAAGGAAGTCCCGAGGGAGTTCCAAAAATAGACTTTGGGGCCAGGGCACCCCATCAGACTCAACTGGGGCCAGGGCACCCCATCAGACTCAACTGGAACACACTCCTAAAGATCAACAAACGAATCTTGAACTATTTACAGGCTGTTCTTTCTTTTTTATCATTGGCTTGTTGTTGTTTTCTTTTGTTGCTTAGTTTTGCTCTGTCTTGTTTTTGTGCATATTATTATCTCTGTAGGTCTAGCTAGATAAGATAGGCTGGATAAATAATCTGGAGTAGAAATCAAAAGGACCAGTGGTTCCAGGGGAACATGGGAGAAGGGGAGGTGTGGGAGAAGGGGAGATGGAGGAAAGGAAGAGGTGTTAACAAACCCAGGGACGAGGGAACAACAAATGATTCAAAATTAGTGGTAAGGAGGGTGTAAGAGGCCTGGTAGGGCTTGATCCAGGACAATGTAACTGAAAGGAATTACTGAAACCCAAATGAAGGCTGAGCATGATAGTGGGACAAGAGGAAAGTAAAAGGAAATAGAGGAAAGAACTAAGAGGCAAAGGGCATTTATAGAGGTCTAAATACAG
>NW_022103968.1:49921114-49942314 GCF_000313985.2 Echinops telfairi | reverse complement strand
AATAATAATTTATAAATTATCAAGGGTTCATGAGGGAGAGGGGGCGGGGAGGGAGGGGAAAAATGAGGAGCTGATACCAAGGGCTCAAGTAGAAAGCAAGTGTTTTGAGAATGATGATGGCAACAAATGTACAAATGTGCTTGGCACAATGGATGGATTATGATGAGTTGTACAGCCCCCAATAAAATGATTTTAAAAAGTCCAAAATTCTCACAACAGGATCAACAGTTAATATCATGATAAATGGAGAAAAGATTGCAGGTGCCAAGGATTTTGTCTTGCTTGGATCCACAATCAATGCCCATAGAAGCAGCAGTCAAAAGATCAAAAGATGAATTGTCTTAGGTAAAAATGAGGCATAAGACCTATTTAGAGTATTGGAAAGCAAGGATATTACTTTGAAGATTACGGTGTCCTTGATCCAAGCCATGGTATTTTCAATTGCCCCATATGCATGTGAAAGTTGGACATTGAATAAAAAAGAATGGATGTATTTAAATTGTGGTGCTGGAGAAGAATATTGAAAGTATCTTGAACTGCTGAAAGGACAAACCTGTTTGGAAGACGCAAGGCCAGAATGCTCCTTAGAGGAAAGGATGGTGAGGCTTTACCTTAAATACTTGGGCCATGTTGTCAGGAGAGACCAGTCCCTGAGGAAGGACATCATGCTTGGTAGAGTAGCGGGGCAGTGCAAAGGAGGAAGACCCTCCAGGAGATGGATTGAGAGAGTAGCTACAAGCATAGGAGCTATTGTAAGGATGGCACAGGACTGGGCAGTGTTTCGTTCTGTTGTACATAAGATCACTATTGATCGAGACAAACTCGATGGCATCTAACAACAATAGATGTATGTCAGATCCAGACAATTGGACCAATTGTGGCTACAACACTTGAATAAAGTAATTTTTCAAAGTCAAGGATAACTGACATCAGTCTCTTTGGTTACAGAAACCTAGTCAAATTAACTCAGGTAAAATATGCTTATGAATTGATGTTGAGTGTTATCAAGAGAGGCCAACCAAAATCAAACTCACTGTCATGGAGTAGATACTGACTCATTGAAACCCTGTAGGAGAGAGTGGAAATGTCCCTGTGTGTTTTTAAGACTGTAACTCACAACAGGAGTAGAAAGTCTATCTTTCTCTCAAGGAACAACTAGTGGCTTCGAACTACTGACCTTGTAGTAAGCAGCTCAGTGCATAACCATTCTGACACCAAATCCTCTCTTCAGAAGAAGCCAGTCTCTGGAAAAGGACATCATCTTTAGTAAAGGAGAGGGCAATGTAAAAGAGGAAGAACTTCAATGAAATGGATGGACACAGTGACGTCAGCCTTTACAATGGTGAGGATGGTCCAGGGACTGGCAGTGCTGTCTTCTGTTGTATTTAGAGTTGCTATGAGGTGGAACCAACTTGATGGTACCTAACAATAACAGCACAGTTATTGTGTATTAAGGAAAAAAGAAAAGAAAAACGAGGCAATATTTAACTCCGGGAGAAACAAACAAGTTTCACAAGAAAGAGAAGGTAATCTTAGTACTCGAAGTGACTTAGTTGCTTCAATGTTTATAGAATCATAATAATGTAAACAGGAATTCCCAGGCAGTGTAAATGGTTAAGTGTTGCATTAACCCAAAGATTAGAAGTTCAAACCTACACAGAGATGCCTTGGGAGAAAAGCCCAGGAATTGGCCTCTGAAAGATAGGTCACAGATACTGAGAATCCTGTGGAGCACAGTTTTATTCAAACACACATGGGGTTGCTGTAAATTGGAATGGACTCGCTAGCAACTGATTAGGTTTTAATAATGTAGACAATAAATACTGATTTGGCCAAAGATGGTGAGATAAGTAAATTAGGGCATGTGAGTAGTTACATAATCTGGTGTCAATTTGAGAGGATTACAAATGAAGGTGTTGAGTCTGGCCTGCCAATCAAGATATAACCAATGAGGCCTCTGTATGGGCATGGCCTTCTCCTGAGAATTATAGGAACTCCTGTGTTTCCTCCTTGGAGGCAGGAGACACTTCCCCGACTGAGCTCACTCCCTGAGAGATGCTCTGCTGACAAGACATATGGCCCTATGCCCTGGGAGCCGGAGAACACACATGGACCTACCCTGATGCAACCAGACCTCTGGAGCTGGGAAGCCACGTAGAGACCCCTGATGCTGAGATGCTTACAGTGCTACTGGCTCCATAAGACTTCCAGTCCAGTGGTCTGTGATCCTCCTGCACTGACTGGGCATGGTTGCATGTATTTCATGAGTCTGGAGGGCTTTATACATTGGTATCAGACATATGGACTAATATTGAGCTTATGGACTTGATCTGGACTGGCTGGGATGTTTTTTCAATATTCAATTGTTCTTGTATATAAACCTAGTTCTTATATACAAAAAATAAAAAGATTTGATGTCGAATGAATGTTTTTTGTTGTTAGGCATCTTTGAGTGAATTCCAACTCATAGTGACCCTATGCACAACAGAGGGAGACACTGCCCGGTCCTGTGCCACCTTCACGATTATTCCTATGTTTAAGCCCATTGTTGCGGCCTTTGCGTCAGTCCATTTTGTCTAAGTTCTTCCTAGTTTTCACTGCCCCTCTACTTTATCAAGCGTGATGTCCCTCTCCAGGGACTGGTCTCTCCTGACAACATGTCCGAAGTATGGGACATGAGATATTCCTATCCGTGCCTCTGGGGAGCATTCTGCCCATACTTCTAGGGTAGGTGTAAATGAATGCATCAAGGGGTGAGTGAATGAATGAAACTAACTTCTTAAAAATTAAGCCCCCCCCAAATAAATAAATAAGCCAACACGACAGAGGAGGAGATGAAGAGAACTTTGTAGAATGTGAAATAAACCAGACTTGGTGGCTTGTACCTCCAACAGCAAGCTTCCGAGCACCTTGCGGCCACAGCCCCTAAGTCTTTCCATATCAGTGGTTTACTCTCAGTATTACTCAGTTAAGAATCCCTGATGGTACGTACAGTGGGTCAAAACTCAGGGGCTCAGACAGGTTGGCAGTGTAAGCTCGCCAGCTTCTACGTATGCAACAGTCTGCATCTGTTAAGATTTGCAGCCTTGAAAACTTGCTAGCACGGTTCTGCTCTTTCTCGTAGTGTTGTAATCTCTCCACTGTAATTACTCACTGTATGGCTCATCTTTAATAGGGCTTACTTCCTACTCTCCAGTCTTCTTTCTGTCCACTACCAGCAGACTTCTCCCCTCCCTCCTGCTTTCTGCTTCTCCTTCCTTCGGCTTGCAGCAGTCTTTATTCCACACCCCAAATTTCCCAGGAGCCTTGGTTAAACATCCTTGGAATGTTAGTCTGATTGACTCAGGTTATTGTTTGGTGTACGGCCAAAAATCTTTGGCCAGACTTTGTGTCAGCTGTGGCTGAGGGGGCCTACAGGAGTTGGTATGACCATGTGGAAAAAATGTCACCTACTCTTTAGCAGAAGCTGAGGGGTTAGGAAGAAGCCCTGATAATGCAGTGAACTATGAGTTCAGTTGCTAACCCCAAGGTCAGCAATTCAAATCCAGCAGTCACTCCACTGGAGAAAGGCAAAGCCACCGCCTCCTGCAAGTATGTAATGTCTCATTAACCCAAAATGGCAGTTCCACTCTGTCTAGGAATCGGAATAGACTTAATGGAAGTGATTTGGTTTTTGGTTTGTTGGGTTTGGGCTATCAACAAGTTTGGACTGCTGGCAGCAAGGTCTGCAGTTCAAACCCAACAGCTTGCTCTGCAGGATAAAGATGAAGCTGTCTACTTCCAAAAGGATTTACAGTCTTGGAAACCCAATATATGGTCGCTATGAAGTCGAATGGACTTAATGATAGCGGGCTTGGATGGGTTTGTTTGGATGGGAGGGAGAATCTTCCTTGGAAGTAGATACAGCAATGCAAACACAGCAGCTGCTATATCTGGGGGGAGCTTTATAACAAATCCAAACATTTTCAATCTTTGTCTCATTTCCCTCAAACAGCAGCATTGCGAAGAAGGCTTGGCAGAGATTATCTCTATTTGGCGGATGACTAAACAGAAGTTCAGAGAGAACATGATTTGTAGAGTTAGGCAAGGTCAGCAACTGGTTTGCATTGTTAATATGTTTCTTAGCCTGAGAATATTAGAAATAGCAAAATAGATTCTCATCCAGAAACTTACAAAATTCAAACCAAACTCACTGCCATTGAGTCACTCCTAACATGTAGCATCCAGGTAGGACAGAGTAGAACTGTCTCTTGTGGATTTCCAAGACTATGAATGCTGATGGAATTAGAAAGTCTTATCTTTCTCCTGAGAGTGGTTGGTGATTTGAACTATTAACCAACTCATAACCCAGCAGAAAACCAGGGCTCCTCTTTTATCCAACTCATATCAAGCATTCTATATTCTAGATGAGTGAAGAACCAGAAAGATGACAATAAGCTGTCCATTATGAAATTTATATTTTTCTGAAACAAAGTTAGTGATCTCACATTTTATTAAATGGAAACCTTTGGAAAGTATAAGGAGCTTGGCCTGTAACAATGCTAGATACTTTACAGCCATTTCCCCCTTCCTTATCCCAGGTTCCCTACCCCTTAAAAAGACATAAGTTGAGGTCACAGAATAAGAACAAAATGAGTCTATTTCTGAATTTGTCAAGAGTCTTGGGATATTTCCAAACTTGTCGAGAGTCTTCAGCTCTGCTGTGTTCTTGTTAAACCAGAACAAGGTTGCGTTGATCGCACATGGGTTCTGACTGATGTTGTTTTAAGGAAAGTCGTCCAGCTTCTGCAGAGGAAAGAAGTCTTCAAGCCCTTTGAGCTCCAGCACAAAGTCCATCCACTGGAAGGCGAGAGGAGCCTCCTGAGAAGTAATCCAGCCAAGTGAGCCTGTGATTTTCACCACAAAGAAAGGTCATTACCGATAATGTGGTGCAAACACTTAACAGGCTCGGCTGCTAACCAATAGGTTGGCGTTCAACCAGAAATGCATCGAAAGAAAGACCTGAAAAAATACCCACTAAGACCTAATAGAGCACAGACTTACTCTGACACACATGGGGTCTTAACAGATTGCAATCAACTCAACTGCAACTGGTTGGTTCTCCTTTTTTATATGTACAGGCCTGAGACCCTCACAAGTCCACCACCGACATAAGTTCGGAGCAGTTTTAAAAGCAGGGAGGAAGATTTCTCTGTTCAGGCTTTCCCCTCAAGGAATGTGGTTGGAAATGTGGCCACGACATCTGTGTTTTTAAAAAATAATATCTTACGACGCCACTGTGAATGACTGCAGCCTTTCCTCTTTTAGGCTTTTCTTTCACACGTGCATGGGACATAGAACGGTGTTCTTTGATGCCAAAGAGCAGGAAGCTCCTGGGCTGAAAGCAGGCAATGTCTGAGCGATTGCACACCTATAAGCCAGTGCTCACTGCAAAGCTGAGATCGCTTGTAAAATTTGAACCACACAAGAGTTCAGAGGGATGCATCAAAAGACACTTCATCTGATTAAAAAACCGAATATTTGCTATAATCTAGAGAGCAGGGTGCTCAACAGTTTGAAACAACTTGGGAAGGAAAACAATCTAGAACATTCTTAACTTTGGCATATGAGCAAGAAGCAAATGAAAAGGAAGTGAAAGTGAAAGAAAGCCACGCGGGCAAAAAGAAAAAAAGAAAGAAAGCCACACAGGTTGTGGTCAGGGCCCTGGATTCTGGGGTTCTGCTGGTATCTAGTTTTCTGAATGAACTTCTCAAATTAAAGTGTCTTTAACAATCACATTAAAGCCTAGAATTAGGTGATCTCAAAAGTCTCTTCTAATTTACTGATGTGAAATTCATGACAAGAAAGCCAATTCTGGTTGTGACCACAGTTTCTCTTTGTCTCATTGCACCTTCTGAGATCATAAGTAAAACCTAATTAGCTGGTGTGGAGAAGGTTGTTCACAGTGTATTCCAATCATCCTGAACATCTTGTTCTGTTCTTCTAATCATCTCTCTTATTTTTTCCCTTAGGAATTTGGGGACTCATACCTGTCACACTTCATCAACTGGATGTCTAGAGGAGAGAGACCTTTTTATAAATTGGAATGGCTTTTTAATGTGTTGCAAAATGTATTTAATTCTAGGAAATGAAAAACCATTCTAATTTATACAATCCTTTGCATAATAATTCAAGTGCAGCAAGGATTGCTTATTGGATCTCAGGGAAAAAAAGGTAGAGGAGAGCTATATTTATGTACTTATCTTGCCTTTAAATTATGCCCCCCACCCCTCCATTTTTTCCCTAAGCCCTTTGGTTGCCATAGAAACTGGCATGGCCTCCAACAGAGACTCCACTGAGACTTAATTGCATTCTGAGTTTCATAAACTCTCTATTAACCTTTGCCTGACAGATATATATATGTATGGTGCAAACTAAGGTAGATTAACAGTTTTATTAACAGTTTATGCACTCAGGTTTCATGTGTCCAATACTCCTTTGCAGCCAATTAAACATAAATAATTGTGGTTACATTACAGTTGATGCGTTTCTGTTTTTTTGAAAATGCCAGATTTAATATATGCATGCCTAAGAGGCAGGAACATTTCTAAGAGAAGATTTAGAGTAGAAGCTAAAACTGTGTAGATTTAAAAATATATTTATATAGGCTATATCTACATATCAATCTATGCATAATATACATTTGCTATGTATTGGACATTGTACTAAGTATTGTGTGATCTCATTTAACTTCCCCAGCCATTCTATGTGATTTTTGCTTATTTATAGCTGAGGGAAATAAGACTTATAAAATATAAAGCCCCAGAGCTAAGAAATAGCAGAACTGGAATTAGAATCCAGACTCATTCCACAAGTCATCAACATTCCATATGTATCCATTTGGTTGATTAACTGGTGATGTCTCCAGAACAAATCTGGAGACTATGCACAGAGTTCCAGAGAAAGTCTCCCTTTCCAGTAAAATCCTCTCCCTCTTTGTCTCCCTTTTCCTCTCCTTCCTTTCCCCCCGACTCTTCCTCCCTCCCTTCTCCCAAGGAGCAGCTGGTAGTTTAGAACTGCTGACCTTTCCCTTCACAGCCCAAGTCAAAACTCATTGTGCTACCAGGATTCCTTCATTCACATGTATGATCAAAGGCTGCTTTCAAGGGTTCCTTGCAAGAGGGGCGAATGTGAGAGGAGGAAGGAGACACAAACACTTAATTACAACTAAATCTTGAAGGTTACAGAGCAGTTCATCAGTTTTCTACTCAGCAATCATATACATTTTGTGCCAACTTATCCATTGCTATTCCCTCAATGTGGCATCATTTATCCAACTTCCTGCCGTGTTTCCTGCTTGCTTTCCTCCAGGATACTTCTACACTCAAAGACCTATTAGTCTGAATGTAGACAAACAAATCCGCCTGTGAGAAATACAGTCAGAATGCTCCTTAGAAGCAAGGATGGAGAGACTTCCTTTGACTTATTTGGGACCTGCTCTCAGGAGGGACCTGGCCCTGAGAAGAACAGCATGCTTGGTAAGCTAGAGGCTCAGGGAAAGAGGACAGCTTTGAATGAGACAGACTGACCCAGTGGTTGCAACAGCGGGGTCCACCATGGCATCAATTGTGAGGAGGGTGCAGCGCCGGAGGGTGCTTCCTTCTCTTCTCCATCAGGGCACTATGAGCTGGAACCAGCTAGTCAAACCCGGCAACAATAACAAAGACTTACGAAGACAGCAACAAGTATCAGCAACGTACAGCTCCCATCTCAGGACCCTCTTACACTCCAAGACAATCGATTGAATGTGAAATGATGGTAAGATATTTAAACACGAGCCATTTTTTCTAAGGGCCAAGATACAGGCCATTTCTACCCCTTCCCTCATAGCTTGCACATGCATTCGATATAGAGGGATATAGCGGGATGGATCTAAGTAATCAGCTCCTCTGGGGCTCAGTTCACCTCTCAGGTTGCCTTTACGTTTGTTATCATCTTGTAGCCCAGGTTTCATATAACGGAGAGTGGCCTGGAAAGTAGCCAGAAGCTAAACTCTTCTCCCTAAGGAGAATACATCAGACACACCCATATTTTTCGCCCTTTAATCTCTGCCGTGGAGGAATAAACTGAGTACTCTGGCAGTCTAGAGATGAGAGCCCAGTCTTTCTTTGGGGAGACGAGGCTGCACCAGAAGCTGACCTTGAAGGACGAGTAGGTGTTTTACAGGTGGCTAGTGGGAGACAGACCTTCCCAACCAAAGGAGCAGCATATGCCAAGGACGCAGGCTGGAATAGGCAAGGCGTATGTGAGAAACAGATGACTTTTCTAAGATAAGCCTCAAAGATGTAAAAGCAAGAGAACAATATGAATCGAGCATTTTTAATTTAAAGACAGAAAACGGAGCTCAGAAGATCAGAGGGAATTTAGTCCAAACTTTCCTCCTTGACTCTCAAGTATTGGAGAAGGAGCCCTAGTAGAGTAGAGGTTATCCATTAGACTGTTAGCCACAGGGCAGCTGATTTCTCCCCTGAGAAAAACAGGGTCTTCTACGCCCATGAAGAGTAAAGTCTTGGAAACTCACCGGGACAGTTCCACCCTGTCCTATAGGCTTGCTATGAGTCCAAATCGACTCAATGGCAATTTGACTTTTTGTTTGTTTGGTTTATCAAGTATTAGAGACCCAAACATTGTAACCAAGTATATTCTTCTTCAAGACAACTTGCTTCACGAACTTTCAGCTACTTTCTCCAACCCTGTTCAAAAATCCTGGGTCCTGGGGTCTGCCACTTTTAGGGAAAGGTTGATTTAGCATCAATTGAGAGATAAAGACTTTTGAACAGTTTTTGTATAGATAAACTCATTAATTATGTTTAATCAACCAATTTAATAGAGAACAAAAAAATCATACATAGCTCTTATAGTTTCAGCTCCGTGATTCATAAAATTAGTTATTTTTCTGTTGTCATAGCCTTTCATTGAACTATTTTGTATCTCCCACTCCTACGAGATCACCAATCCCTTCATATCATCTATGGAAAAAAGTAACAAACAATTTTCTGATCATTTTGGCCATGAGACGTTTGACTTGTTTGATAGTCCAATCTCATCTGACTCAGAATTTTTCCCTGTCATCAGTCAGACTAGGGACTTGAGAGACTGTAGGGCATAGTTGTGTTTGTTGGTGTGGTTGTTGGTGTTTCTAGGCCACATAGAGTCAGTTCTGACCAGAGTAATCTCATGTACAACAGAATGAACCATTGCCTGGACCTGTGCATCCTCACAATTGTTATTATGTTTGAGCCCATTCTTGCAGCCACCGTGTCAAGCTGTCTCTTTGAGGGTCTTCCTCTTTTTGGATGCCACTCTGTTTTGACAAATATAATATCGTTGTCCAGGGACGGGTCTCTCCTGAGGGCATGTACAAAGTCCATGAGATCAAGTCTCGCCATCCTTGCTGCTGAGGGGCATTCTGGCTGTCCTTTTCCCAACAAAAAAAATGGTTCCTTCTTCTGGAAGTCTATCATATATTAAATATTTTCTCCTGATACCCGAAATCAAATGCATCTATTCGTCTCCAGTGTTCAAAATAAATATATAAATAAATGAAGTCTCATCGTCATCCAGTTGGTTCTGACTCGTTGCACCCTATAGGACAGAATAGAACTTCCCCTTTGGGCTTCGGAGACTTCAAAGCTTTATGAGAGCAGAAAGCCTCCTCTTTCTTTGGCAAAGGATCTGGTAGGTCTAAGCAGGCGAGTTTTTGGTTGGCAACTCAATGCAGAGCCTACTAGACATCTAGGGCTCCTATGCAGATGAGGTGATTACAAATACAATGGCCTGGGCCAGGCACAGCTGTGTCCTTCCAGTGACATGTTTGTACTGCAACACTGATGAAGTCCTTTGCAGCAGACTTGCTCAATGTAATGCATCATTTGATGTTCTTCTTTTTATTAAAAGATCACATCCGTACATATGTTGCCATCATTCTTTTCTAGACATTTACCTTTTTTTTGAAAAAAGCTATTCTTGCCTTTTATTAGTATTTTTCCCAAAAGTGAGCCATATATAATGCTATCTCTATTCTACTTCCTTGAGAAAAATACTAGTTAGAAAATTGACTTATTAAAAAGAACATTCACATATATGACAAATAGTTTGGGTATGTTAATTCTATTATTTGGGGGCTTTCGGGGTGGACCTAGTAACTAGGTTTTCTAAAAGCTGACACATTGCAAGGTCACATAACTGATGTTTGACTGGAGTTACATAACTAAGTACAACATAACTAAGTGTAATATAACTACACAGTACTTTAGAATACCCCCCTTGTCAATGACAGTTGATTGGGTTCTTATAAATGCTGTGCATGTTAATCCAAGGAAGAACTTTTACTAAATTTATAGAAGGGTGATATCTAAATCTCCTTAAAAAAAACTACTATTGGTGGCTCTTACATCTCTTACAATCCATACATTCATCTAGAGTGTCAAGCACATTTGTACATAAGCTGCCATCATCATTTTCAGCGCATTCTCTTCCCACTTGAGCCCCTGATATTAGCTCCCCAAGACATTTACCGTTTTTTTTGAGCCTTTGGTATCAGCTCCTCTTTTTCTCCCTCCACCCCCCACCCTCATGACCCCTTCATAGTGGGGTATGTGTATGTGTGAGGAAGCCTCAAGGAACTAGAAGAATATTGTGTGTTTCATAGGTGCTTTATTGCACCCTGGTTGACTCATCCCTTCCATGTGACCCCTCTGTGAGGGGCTGTCCTATTGTCTACAGATGAGCTTTGGGTCTCTGCTTGGACCCCTCTCATTTTCCACAATATGGATTTTGTTTGTTGGTTTGTTGTGGGTCTTCTGATGTCTGTTACCTGATCCCAATGACACCTCATGATCTCATAGGCTGGTGTGCTTCTTTTATGAGGGCTTTGTTGCTTCTCTGCTAGATGACTGCTCATTTAACTTCAAGCCTTTAAGACCGCCAGATGCTATATCTTTTGATAGCCGGGCACCATCCGCTTTCTTCACCACATATGCTTACGTACCCATTTTGTCTTCAGGGATTGTGCCGGGAGGGTGAGCATCACAGAGTGCCAGCTTGTAAGAATAAAGTGTTCTTGCATTTAGGGAGGGTGTGAGCAGAGGCCTGAACTTGATTGCTCATACATGAGCACTGATCATCCAAGTAAATGAAATTCTTAACAATTTCAATATTTCTTATGATATTGTTTATTGGTCCATTTGTGAGGATTTTTTTGTTTTCTTTACGCTGAGATGGAATCCATACTGAATGTTGTGTTCTTTGATCTTCAAGTGCTCTTGACCTTCAGCAAGCAAGGTTGTGTCATTTGCATATCGCAGGTTGTTAATGAGCCTTCTTCCAATATTGATATCATGTTCTTCTTCATATAGCACAGCTTCTTGGATTATTTGTTCAACAGAAACATTGAATAAGTATGATGAATGGATATAATTCTGATGCGCAACTTTCTGATTCAAAATCTTGTTTTACCTCCTTGTTCTGTTTGAAATACTCCCTCTTTGTCTATACTCCCTCTTGTTCCACATGGGTAAAAGGAAATATTCTGCAATTTCCATCCCTTGAAATGGTATTCATTATTTGTTTTGATCCAAACAATTGAATATATTTATGTAGTCAATAAAACTCAAGTAGACATCTTCCTGGTGTTCTCTGCGGATTCATCTGATATCAGTGATGATATCCGTTGTTTCATATCTGAAGATGTTATTTCTCTATATAAACCTTCTCTGAATAACCCTGCGACCTTAAATTTACCCAATGTCAAAGAAGCAGTTTTGAATTTTCAAATAATTCAGATCATGTTCCTCTTCAATGTTATTTGAGTTTGAGGAACAAACAAGTCTGAAGGGGAGGATCAGGACTGAATAGGGTAATGTTTCCCAGTGAAATTGTCCTAGCACAGCCCTGGCTATCTACTAAGAATGACCAAATTCATTGTCTTGAAAGAAAAAAAAATGGTCTAACTTTCCTGAAGCTAGTTTAAGAAAAATAAAAATATTTTATTAGCATTAATTGTTTACCTTCTAAATTAAAACACCCCACTGAGTCCTTTTGGTGAGGCATCCAAGTATGTTCCTGTAACCAGGTTACTTATGGTGCTAAATAGATTTCTAATGAGAAAATGTTCACTAAAGGTGATTTTAGTTTTAGCCCCTAAAATCTTAGTATTTCTTCATCTTTTAGAAATAACACCACCAAGACAGTTTTCTGTCTTTTCATCATAAATTGTGAGTGATAGCCATAAGAGACCAGGCAAGTTTAATATAGAATACTATTGCATATCCTAGATAGTAAGATTGAAACTTCACTATCTAATTTTTATCTAACTATGATTTTGATACTTGACATACTCTTCTCATCTGGAATTTGAAGTCATAGAGCAAAGTTCTATAATCAACAGAGACAGCACAAAAGGACTTAAAATAGATGTGGTTTCTATTCATATATATCCTTGTGTAAACCAGGAATTTAAAAAAGATTCTCTTCCTTTTTAGCCAAAGACCCAAGAGGTAGGAGGCCAGCATCTGGGACAACATCAATTACCCTTTAAGAAAGGGTTGGTGTATTTCCAGCAGTCTCTGGCTCCTAGCAGGAGTTTTCAGGATCTAGAAGAAATAGCACTGTCTTCTTTAAGAATAAATACCAAAGAAATGCATCTCTATCATTGGAATAAAATCTGAAAATGCGTTTTAACCTTTTCAAATTAGATTTTTTAGATGGAACAACTTGGATTTATGACTGGATCTATAACAATCTAATTTCTCGTGGAATCATATCTGTTTCTTGAGTCCAAAGCTTACAAAATGATACGGCAAAACCTTCATAAATGGAGGCTAAAAATGTATGCTTTATCCCACTGTTGGGATCTTTTTTCTTCTTACCTATCCTCAGACTATGGCTTAAATTCATCATCATAGCCAATTTTTGCCTTATCAACCCCTTATTGAGAATGACACTCTAAGCCAACTAGACTTAGCAGATTTAGCAAGAACTTCCACCTGACAGCACAATACATAGTTTACTTCAATCCATATGGATCATTCTCCAGGGTTGATCATATATTAGGTCACAAAACAAGTCTTGGTAAACTTAAAAAGATTGAAATCATACAAAATATTTCCTCTGCGCTCAATAGAATTAAGCTAAAATCAATAACAGAAACAAAACAAAACACAATTGGAACAAGATGAGCTTATAGAAGTGAAATAACACACTATTCAACTGCCAATGGGTCAAGGAAGAATCCAAACAAGACATCACACCCTTCTCAGAGACACATGAAAATGAAAGCATGATATACCAGAGCATATAGGAAGTAGCCAAGCCAGCACTCAGAAAGAAACTCAGAGGGCAGCAATAAATAACCTGCACAGAAGAGTTACCCTTGGTAGCTCTAGGAACTATGAAGAGAAGAGAAAACTAAGTTTCAACTCAAAACTCAGACTCACTGTCACAGTAGGTGCTGACTCATAGCAACCTTATGGGACAGAACAGAACTGTCTCTGGGTGAGTTTCAGAGAATGTAACTCCCTATGGCAGCAGAAATCCTCTTCTTTCTCCCAAGGAGTGGGTCGTGGTTTCAAACTGCTGACCTTGTGATTAATAGCCCAATGGATAACCCAATACGCCACTAGGGTTCCCTAAACTAAGTCTAAATCTACCAAAAGAAAGAGCAGAATATAAATAAATAAAATTTAAAAACAGAAAAACAATGGAGAGAATCAATAAGAGCAGAAGGTGGTTCTTTGTAAAGATAAGTGAAATTTAGCTTGGTTGAGGAGAAAATATGCAAATAACCAAAATGAAAAATGAAAGGAACTCATTCTCATTGGCCATGAGAATGGAAGAGTTGGACGGTGTCCAGCTACTTTCAGTGAACATTTTCATCAAAGTTTCGATAGAGGAATCCTGATCAAGAGGTGGAAAATCAGAACAAAATTAGAAATTCTCCTGGACGCTAGATTTTCTGGAGCTATGGAAGCTGAGTGAACCCCAGAAACTCATACCCTGAGATAGTCTTTGAACCTTAATCCAAACATATCCCATGATGTTTACTTCAAGTCAAATCATAGGTTAGCTTAACTAGTAAAAGATGTCTGATTTGAGCATTATGTTCTCTTAAGAACTGTCTATATGGGACCAAAGTGACAATAGTAATTCCAAAAGTTAGAAACTTGAAGGGTGGTGATTTTATGTTACCAGAGGAGGAACAATCCATAAAGGGAGGGTGCGAAGGGGTGTGCGCTGGGAGGATGTAACCAGTGCCACTGAACTGTACATGCAGAAATGATTGCATGGTGGTATGTCTTCCTGTGTGCATTCTTAACAACACCCTTTTAAAAAGAAAAAACCCCTGAATATTATGTGCGTGAATTCAGAGCAGTATGTATAAGGAGTAAGACATGGTTCTTCGTTTTATTTTTTCACAAAGTTTATTATGGCTTTGGTGACAATTACACAATAGATTATCATTTGATAATTTCTATATAAATGGTTTGATTCCATTAAGTATATTTTTCATAATGTAAACATTCTGAGGGTTCTGGTTCTAGTACTCATTTCTCTGCCCCCTTATATTCTCATCTTTGCATTAGCATACTTGTGGAACTTGGTTAAGTATTTTTTTAACTTTTATTATTGAAAAAAAACTTTTTATTGTGACTTGAGTGAAAATATACAAATTGTTTTTTCATTCAACAATCCATACGTTCTTTGTTTCCTATTATTGATTGTAATCCTTACAATACCACAGCACTGTTTGCACTTCCTCTCTGTGTTGCTAATTTTTTCTGATCCTTCTTCCCTATCTTTTGCTGCCTTCTGAATTTTATCCCTGGGAAAATGCTGTCCTTTGGATCTCGGACGGGTGCTCGTTAAAGGAGTGCCATCTCTCTTTCATGTTATTGTTCACTCCCTGTGTCTGTTTATGATGTATTGTTTGGCTGAATGTTGGGTCATGGTGCTGAGTTCAGTTCCCAAACGGAAATGAGACAAAAGACTGTATTGTAGACCAATAAGTCAGGTGTTTTTATGTTTTTTTCTATATTTTACTCCTATTCTATTCAGCACCCTGTATGGTGACCCCTTTCAGAAAGTTTGGTAGTGGTAGACTGGCACCGTCTACTTTTCCTCGTCTCAGGGCCATGAATGCTGAGGGTTTTGTAGTCTGTAAGTCCATTGGACTAATTATTTTTAAGTGTCTTTGATTTTCTTCACTCTTCTTTGTTCCTTATGGGGAGAGATCACCTTTGATGGGCACTTGTAAGCTTGTAAGTCTGCAATTGCTACTCACCAAAGTAGCATGTCGAGCCGTGTCTTTGTGAACTATATATTAAATTAATTGACTTGAAGGACTTAGCTCTTTAAAGGCATTTTACAACTTGGTTGGTGGTTTCAAACTGCTGTCCTGGAGGGTAGCAGCCCAACATGTCACTGCTATGCTGTTAGGGCTCCTCTTACACAGTTTCCATCTTTTCTGAGCGTTCCATTTCTAGTACTCTAGCTTCTCTGCCCCCTTATTGCCTCATCTTTGCTTTAGAGTAATTGCTTAAGTTGGTCTCATATAAGTATTTTTTAAACTTTCATTATTTTTTAAACTTTTTATTGTGATTTGAGTGATGCTTGATAACCATATAAATTGTTGCAGCTGTGAATGCCCCACGGGCTGATGTGCCAGTTCTGCTGAGCGTTGTTTCACTGCCTGACACAATACCTGGCTCTTAACAGTCCCTCCAGAAATATTTGTGGGAAAGAGGAGTCACTCATAACAGGGTAGATGCACATGTTTCTGTTCATTATCTCTGCGCTCTTGCAACTTGTGCCACATAATTTAGCACTTGATTACATGCCATATGGCATTGCTCGCTAATGTGTGTCATTTTATCATCCAGTCATCTACATTACCACCGTGACTAGGCAAGTAAGAGAAAGAGAGGATGTGCGTTACACGTTTCTGGGGCGATTGTGCAGTGATTGTGCACATCACAAGTCTAATGTGATGACATGACAGACTCTGCAGTGACTCTAAACTTTCTGGGGTTTGGGGGAGTAATTTAAGTGTATGCTAAGAATGCAGGAGAACACAAGCATGGCAAAATTCATAGACCTTGGACTTAGGACTTTATATTCCCATTGGGAAGATAAAATAATGAAGAATGCTAGCACTTGGTAGGATTATCCCTGCTTTGTGCCCACAGCTGGCTTTGTCATCCCATCATGGCATGCTTTCTTTAGCTTTATAAATCAGTGGTTCTCAAACTGTGGGTCGCGACCCCTTTGGGTGGTCAAATGACCCTTTTACAGGGGTTGCTTAAGACCATCAGAAAACTCATATTTCTGATGGTTTTAGGAACCGAGATACCACTCCTCTGTCTCCAGGTGGATCTACCCACATGCAGATACGCCCACATATGAGTACCTGGCGTGATGACATCATCGTGCCAACCCCATCACATACACCCCATACAAATACAGGTGTATTTGACAGGGCTGGCACCATAATGTACCTATGAGGAGCAGTCACACATGTGTAGAGCGCAGCTACTGTGTAGACCGCAGTTGCTGTGCTGAAAGCAGCTACTCGGTTGAAAGCAGCAGTATTGGGGGTAAAATGACACTTCATTAATTATAATTACTGGGTAAATGTAAAATCATGTACTGTAAAATTATCAACTACTACAAAAAATATCTGTACCACGGGAACTTAATCTTGATGCTGATCAGCCTTTTCATATTCAGCTGAGGTTGATGTGAATACTGTTCCCTTGTGATAGTAACAGGTAGATGAAAAAACAACAACACAGAGAATGGTAAATCATGGGAAATTTTAATGAACTCTATTGACTGAACTATGTCATGCATCATCTTTAGTATTATTGAAGTTATTGTTATATATTATTTTCATTAGCAAACCATCCCATGAAAATGAATCATGTAGAGAATAATGCTAAGAAAAGAAAGCACAGTGAAGATTTTTTACAGTATGGTTTTACCTCAATAATTAGAGCAGGAATTGAGAAACCACAATGTGTTATTTGTTGTGAAGTTCTATCAGCCGAATATATGAAGCCGGACAAACTGAAATGTCATTTTGATAGCAAGCGTCCGAGCTTTGCCGGCAAGGATAACAACTATTTTAGAAGCAAAGCTGATGGATTTAAGAAAGCCAGATTTGACACTGGTGGCAAGTACTATAAACAAAACATAGAAACCATTGAAGCTTCGTATTTGGTGGCCCTCAGAATCACCAGAGCAATGAAATCTCACACCATTGCTGAGGATTTACTTTTGCCAGCAGCCAAAGACATTGTTCAAGTTTAAATTGGAGACAAATTTGTTAAAAAATTGAGTCTAATTTCCTTATCTAATGACACTGTCTGCAGAAGAATAGATGACATGTTTGCTAATATTTTGAACAGGTAATCCAGGAAATTAAATCTGCTCCACTTCCAATATTCAGCATCCAGCTCGATGAATCTACAGATGTTGCAAACTGTTCACCGTTACTGGTTGACGTGAGGTATATTAATGATGGTGACTTTAAAGATGAGTTTCTTTTCTGCAAATCTCTTGAAATGACAACTACCATGTGTGATGTATTTGACACAGTTGGTTCATTTATGAAAGAGCCTAAGATCTCTTGGGAAAAGGTTTTTGGTGCTTGCACAGATGGTGTTCTAGCTATGCTAGGATGTTGATCTGGATTGCAATGTTTGGTACTGAACGAATCACCAAAAGTCATTGGAACTCACTGTATGATTCATCTGCAATATTAGCATTGAAGATGCTGCCACAAGAGTTACAAGAAGTAATGAAAAGCATAATAGATTCTGTCAATTTTGTAAAGGTGAGCACTTTAAATAGTTGATATTTTCGCAACTGTGCAAGGAGTTGGATGCACCGAATAATGCTCTGCTATTTCAGACTGAAGTGAGATGGTTGTCCTGAGGAAAGGTTTTAAAATGTTTTTTTGAGCTTTGTAATGAACTTAAAACTTCTTAAAATCAGAAATCAAGAATTCAGTTCAAAGCAGTTTTCAGTGACAAAGTGAACTACAGAAAATAGCTTACTTGGTTGCCATCTTTGCCATCTTGAATGAGTTAAATTCATCACTGCAAGGACCAAATGCAACATGCCTCAATTTGTCTGAAAAGATCCAATTATTCCAAATGAAACTTCAGCTTTGGCAAAAAAATTTAGATGAAAATAAAATTTGCATGTTGCCTAATTTATTGGCTTTCTTTGAGGAACCTGACATTGAACCAGACAAAAGGATTATGATGATAATTGCTGTGAAAGAACATTTGCACATGCTTGCAGATAAAATTTCATTGTACTTTCCAAATCTACCTGACACCCCATTTATATTTGCCAGAAACCCAATACAGCCAAGGTTGAAGATATTCCTGAGACAGCACAAGATGAGTTCATTGAACTTATTAACAGCGATGCAGTGAGAACTGATTTCTCTACAATACCAGTTATAAAATTCTGGATCAAATGTTTGTAGTAGTATCCTGTTCAGTCTGAGACTGTTTTGAGCCTTCCTCTTCCATTTCCAATAACATATCTTTGTGAAACAGCGTTTTCCAGCTTTTTGTTATCAAGTCTAAATACAGTAGACTTGTTGTGGAAGATGATCTTTGTTGTGCTCTTGCAAAGACTGCCCCGAGAATTTTTGATTTGGTGAGAAAGAAACTATCTCAACCTTCGCACTGACGTTAGCTTTTTACACATACTGTCGCAAAATATAGCAGTGTAGTTTACTATTGTTATATTAAGACTTTTACTCATGCTACACCATGCTTCAAAACAAAATTTCATGGATTTGTTATTAGAAATAAATATTTCACAATATATAATTACATGTTGTTTTTGTGATTAATTATGTTCAATTTGTAACAATGAAAATACATTCTGCATATCAGATTTTTACATTATGAATCATAGCAGTAGCAAAATGACAGTTATGAAGTAGCAATGAAAATAATTTTATGGTTGGGGGTCACCACACCATGAGGAACTGTATGAAAGGGTCGCAGCTTTAGGAAGGTTGAGAACCACTGTTCTAAGTCGACTTTGTGTCCCTCCAAAGATAAGTTGAAGTCCTCCTCTATCAATGTGAACTTGCTTGAAAATAGGGGCGTTGAAGATGTAATTAGTTAACATGAAATCATGCCAGCACAGTTGTATTATGCTGTGGAGTCAATTCCAAATCACAGTGACACTGTATGACAGAATAGAGCTGCCCCATTTCCTAGGCTGTAATCTTCATAGATGCCTATCGCCAGGTCTTTGCTTCTAGGTACTCACAAATGGTTAAAACCGCCCTCTTGATTAGCTGTCAAACACTGCCTATTGTAGAATCAGGACGCCCCAGAAAGGTAGGTTGGGCCCTAAGCCATGATTACAAATACATTATAAAAAAAGAAGAGACACAGAGATGAAAAGACAAAGGAGATTGCTGTGGGAAAATGAACTTAGTTGATGTGCCGCTTCTCTCCATAGTCTTTGTAACTCCTACCAAACGACTGGGTGGGATCACGAAACAAAGGCATAGAGGACTCTAACTCAGAGACTGGTCAATCTTGCCATTCTACTGGGTGTAGAAGTGAGGCACCTCAGAAGCCGGAACAGAGAACCCTGTGACTATCAAGAAAGAAGAGCCACCGGCTAAGTGCGTGCGAGTTCCATTCCTGATGTGGTAGAAGCAACAGAGGCACCACTGGTTAACACTGGTCTGAGTAGGGCGGAGGCCAAGGGGTTATGTGGCAGAGAGACTGAAGGCCAGAGAGAGTCTTGGCAGCTGCTATAGTTTAGAAAAGGCACTGCTTTGGGAAAAGGCTGTACCCTTAATGTTTTCTGATCCTGTCTTGTATTAACCTATTAACTTCCTAGTAAACCTTGATAATGAGTACTGTCTGTGAGTTCTTTGTGGCCTTGTTACAAATGATTAAACCCAGCAGAAAAGCAGAGTGATGCAGCACGGGGCAACGGGGTGGATGTTGATGTTTGGTGCCACAATGGGTTAGAGAAGGCTGGAGGCTGGAGGCCTGTTTGACTTCTGTCTCGTGGCAGTCAGCTTTGGGCTAGTGTGGAGTTGGAGTCTGCTTCCCCCTGTGTAGCTGGAGGAGGTTAGAGCTTCATATGAAGATGAAGGCAGAAATTAGAATTATGTTGCTACAAACCAAGAAATATCTAGGACTATCAAAAGTTGGAAGCAGCAAAGAAACCTTCCCTGTTGGACACTTCATAGAGAGCATGGCCCTCCAACAGCTTGATTTCCTACTTGTACCTCCAGAACAATGAGACCACAATGCCTGTTATTTTAATCCACCCAATATTGTCAGGGCAGGCCTAGAAACCATGACGATGACCAACTGCAACCCTGGCTTCAGACAGCCAAAGAAGAAGTGGAAGGCAGGCAGTCAAGACAGAAGAAGTCAGAAAATGTTTCATAAAGAAGGTGAATGGACAGGAACACAAACTGCAGCTCCACACACTAGGACTCTACTCCAGCTGTAACTCTTATTGCCTCTGACTGGACGCCTGGAGTGTCGGCCCTGACTTCGCCTTCAGCATCTCTCAGGGAGGGCTGCAGCAACAACTTCCTAAAATACAGCATCTTTGAAGCAGAGACTACCAGGATGTTGTTACGACTACTCTCCACATTGCAGAATCCTCCGGGCAGCTGGCTAGCTTCTGTGTGGAGAACAGAGCTTCACGTTGTCTGGGGCCCATCTAATAGCTGAACATTGCAGAAATTGTCTCACCAAGGTTTGATCCTTACTAGGCTTTCACAGCTAGACAACCTTGTCCTCTATGCAAGGATGAAGTCTTCCCTCTCGACTGCGAACATTATTGGCCGAGCTTCTAATTCAGCTGCCCTCAACCTTTAGTCACGAGCTCTACTTTAGACTTTGCTGTGTCTCAGAAGTGGATAAGATAGCCTTGGAATAAAGATTGCAAACAAATGTCAAGATTGTTGAGAAAGAAACAAAGCTGCCCCCCTCTCACCCCCCAAAAGGGGAGAGCTCTTTCTCTGCGTTTATTTGCTTTCCTTGGGGAATGTGAAGGCAGTGCAGTGCTGTCTAGTGGGGTTTTTCCCCATTGTTAATAGTATTGCTGTGACTTAGAACTGACTCAATGGCACCTAACCACCACCACCACCACCA
>NW_022103968.1:49908427-49920821 GCF_000313985.2 Echinops telfairi | reverse complement strand
CCACCACCACCATGTCCACCACCACCACCATACTCCTTTGTGTGTTTGTATCATATTTTGTTTATTCATCCACGCACTTAGATTGTGCCCATCTTTTTGCTCTTGTGAGTAATACAGTGATGCACACGGGTACGCATGTATCTGTCCCCATCATGGCTCTTATTTCTCTAAGGTATCTACTGAGTGGCTGGATTGCTGGACGGGCTTTTTTGTTTAAATACAAATTGAAAGCCCTTGTGTTGTTTAAATCCATTCACCTGATGTCATAAGCGGCCTGGCTTGGAAAAGAGGCCTTCCTGACATTTGCAAAGAGTGGAAGCAGAATTCCATGGACATGGACATTGAAGCCAGAGGAAGGCGGTGGCAGAATGAAACCCAGGAATGATGCTAAGATCATCTCCACAAGCCCAAAGTACACACTGAAGTGGTTTGCTGCGCTAGGCTGTCCTGGGGAGCCGAAAGTGAAGCAGACCCTCTTGGAGCCCACTGAAAAGCTGCAACAATGGGAAGCATTGAGCTAACAGACCTCCCACCAACCCGTACCCCACAAGATCACCACTCCCTCCCCACCGCCACATTCCCCCCACCCCACACAAAAAATGGTCAGTTCCCTTCTGGGCTGGTTTGACCTTGAATGTAATAATTCAGCTAATGGATTAATTTTGGAATACCACAAATGATGAAACTAATGTTTCATTTTGATCTTTTATAATAAAGATCGATTTGCTCTCCAGATGCTAGTCTGTAATAGACAGGGTCAATGTCAAGTAAGGACTTTTTGATGATTTTACTCTAGGGCTCATATTGAAGGAGGTCTAACAGTATCACTTTTTGCATCTGTTATTATCAATGAGTTTATTCTAGCTGGGAAAAAAGATGTATCTATTTTCTGCCAGGTTTATTGTTGTGAACAGTTCTGGGGAAAGAGAAACTTTCTATAGTCTATTAATGTTTTCCAGCTGTGCCCCTTTGTAAATAGCGTTTTCATGGAAAATAGTATTAGTGATTTTTTTCTAATACCCCTTTGGCATTTAAAGAAAAAAAGGGTTGTCAGTTTTCAAATTTTCAGAAAGGTTTTAAAATGATGATGAATCTCTCTCCAGCACACATAATAGTATTGTTTTGAGGGGAATTTTAAATCTTCAAAATCATTTTCAGACCTCACAAAGAACCTTTCCTGGTGGCTCCTACACATGACCTACCAGCCAAGGACTGATAATTTATGCAAGAAGCCTTCTTTATGTTTCAAACGGCTTTAATGAGATAGAATTTATATGCTGATTTGTCATGTATTCAGAGAGTTGTGCAACCATCACAACGATCAATTCTAGAATATTTTTATCATCCTAAAAAGAAATCCCACACCCTCTAGCTATCACTCCCCAGTTTGGTCATGCTTCTAGTCGCCTGGCAACCATGAATTCATTTTCTGTATTTATAGATTTGCCTATTCTGGATATTTTATATAAATGGAGTCGTATAACATATACCCCTTTCATTTAGCTCGGTGTTTTCACAAGTTATCTATGGTGTGGTATGCATTAGTAACTCAATACTTTTTACAGCTGAATAATATTTTATTGTGTGCTTGTACCACAGGAACCAGGATGGGGCAATGGGTTAAGCTTTGAGTTGCTAACCAGAAGGTTGGTGGTCTGAACCCACCAACCATCCAGCAGAAAAAAGATGAGGCAGCTGCTTCCCTAAGGATTTACAGCTTAAAAAACAGACCTGCTCATTGATCTCCCTCTTGACCCAATGTATAATTATTCTAGTTTTTAACATTTTCTTCTTTATTATCAATTGGTTTTTCTTTTTTTAATTGTACCATTGTTGTTGGACAGTTTGTATTTGGTGTTGATTTTGTATGATTTTCTGTATATGAGACCCTGGTGAGGTAAACCTATTGAGACAACAGTGGGATCAGTAGATTCAAAGGGATGTGAGAGAAGAGGCTGGCAGAAAATGGGGAGCTAGCAACAATGAGTACAAGAAAGAAGAAATGTCCTGGAATTGATTGTGATAATGGGAACCCATCTCTTGGGGAATAAGCACAACTCTTATGAATGTGCTTGAACTATTGAAATGAGTTATATGTAATTTGTTTATCTATGAAGTTGTTAAAAATAAACTATGCATATATAATTTTTGTTAGATGCCTTTGAGTTAGCTCCACCCATTGTGGTCTTATGTATGACAGAATGCAGCGCCGCACTGTCCGGGGCTCTCCTGACAATTGTTCCTGTGGCTGAGTCTATTGGTGCAGCCACTAGGTCCCTCCATCTCTTCAAGGGCCTTCCTCTTTTTCGCTGCCTCGCCATTTTACCAATGATGATGTCCTTTGCCAGGGACTGGTCACTCCTGACAACATGTCCAAAGTATGTAAAGTGAAGTCTTACAATCCTTCCTTCATCGAGCACTCAGGTCTTACTTTTACAATACAGATCAGTTTGTCCTTTTAGTGGTCCATGGTACTTTTAATACTCACCCCCAGCAACACAATTCAAATGCATCTATTCTTCTACGGTCTTCTTTATTCAATGTCCAACTTTCACATGCATATGATGCAATGGAGAATACCATGACGTGGGTCAGGTGCACCTTGGTCCTCAAAGTAACATCCTTGATGCTTAATACTCTTAAGGGGTCTTGTGCAGCAAACTTACCTAATGCAATGTGTCTTTTGATCTCTTGACTTCTGCTTCCATGAGCATTGGTTGTGAATCCAAGTAGACAAAATCCTTGGCAACTTCAACCTTTTCACCCTTTATCTATAGGTAGCAATGTTACCTATTGTTCCAGTGTGAGGATTTTGGTCTTTCTTACATTGAGTAGAAATCTACACTGAAGGCTTAAATTCTTGATCTTCATCAGCAAATGCTTCAAGTCCTCCTCACTCTCAGCAAGCAAAGGTTGTGTCATCTGCATATGGCAGGCTGTTAATAAGCCTTCCTCCAATCTCGATGCCTCACTCTTCTTCATATAATCCAACTTCTCTGATGTTTTGCTTGGCATATAGATTGAACAAATATGGTGAGAAGTTACATCCTTGCCACATACCTTTCCTGATTTGAAACCTTGTCATATTGCCTCGCTCTATTCCCACAACTGCTTCACACCAGTTATGGGTGTGCACAATGAAGTGTTTTAGCACTCCCATTCTTCTCAGAGTTGCCCACAGCTTATAATCCACGACATGCCTGTCAGTTTGTCCTACTGTGGTGGCTTGTGGGTTACTGTGATGCGGGAATCCTTGCCACTAGTATTTCAAATGCCTGCAGGGTCACACAAAGTGAACGGGTTCCAGTGGAGCTTCCAGACTAAGAAGGGACAATGAAGAAAAACTTGGCTCCCCACTTCAGAGGAAGAAGCCACGGAAAATTTTAGACACAGCTTCAAAGTGTTTTCAAGTACTGAAAGCCTAAACAAAGGCAGTAGAAATATTGGCAGATGGGGCCCTCCTGAGGCACTGGATATGCTAGGGGTCTAGAAATGTGAAGGAAGAGGAGATGACTTTGTGTGGGGGTCGACCATGGTGACATGAATGCAGGAAAGCCTGTGGGAGTGGAGCCTCTGGGGTCTTCATTTGCTGATGGGGACCAATGCTAGGTAAAGAGCAGCAGCTGCAAACAATAATCTTCCAATGACTGGAACTTGGAATGTGTGAAGTATACATTCAGGAAACTTGGACGTGGTCAAACATGAAATGGAATGCATGAAGATTTATATCTAGGCACTTGTGGGATGAAATGGACTGTTATTGCCCATTTGGAATCAGAAAATCATATGATTTACTGTGCCGAGAATAACACAGTCAAGAGGAATGGTATGGCACTCATTGTCAGAAAGGGTCTTGCTAAATCTACCGTGAATTACACAGCTATCTGTGATCGGATATATCTTTTGCCTTCAAGGAAATCCAATAATATAACTATTATTCAAATTTATGCACCAACCACAAAAGCTAGTGATGAAGAAAGCAAAGAATTCTACCAATGACTTCACTTGGAAATTGATCATACATGCAATCAAGAAGCATTAATGATTATTGGTGGTTGGAATGGAAAAGTTCGAAACAAAGAGAAAGGAACAGTAATTGGAAAATATGTACTTTGTGATAGAAATGAAGCTGGAGGTCATATGATCAATTTTGTAAAACCAACAATTTATTCATAGCAAATACCTTTTTCCAACAATGCGAAAGGTGACTATGTAGATCGACTTCCCCAGATGGAATACACAGAAATCAAATTGACTACATCTGTAGGAAGACATGATGGAGAAGTTCAATATCAGCAGCTAAACTAGACCAGGAACCAACAACAGAACAGACCATCAATGGCTCATATGTAAGTTCAGGATAAAGCCGAAGAAAATTAAACCAGTTCACAGGAGTCAAAATATGACCTTGTGTTTATCCCATCTGAATTTTGAGAGCATTTGAAGAACAGATTTGATGCATGAACACTAATGACAGAAGACCTGATGAACTGTGGGAGGACATTGAAAAAACAGAAAAGAAAGAAAGACCAAAGTCAATGTCAGAACTTGCTATTAATCGTAGAGTAGCTGAAGGATGAACTCAAGAGCTGAACAGAAAATTTTGAAGGGCAGCTGGAGAAAATAAAACCAAAATAATAAAATGTGCAAGGCCATGGAATTAGAAAATTAAAAGGGGAAAAAGCACTCATTATATCTGAAACGGAAAGAACTCAAGAAAAATGTTAAGCCTCAAATTTTGAAAGCTTCTATAGGCAAACTATAGAAGGATGCAGGAAGCATCAAGAGGAAATGGAAAGAATACACAGTCACTGCACCAGAAAGAACTAGTCGACCGTCTACCATTTCAGGAGGTAGCGTATGAGCAAGTACCAATGGTGCTGAAGGAAGGAGTTCAAGTTGCTCTGAATGATTAGCCAAAACAAAGCTCCAGGAATTGCTGGAACACCCACCGAAATGTTTCTGAAGCTGAAGAAGCACTGGCAGCACTCACTCATCTATGCCAGGACACTTGGAAGACAGATACTGGCCAACTACCTGGGAAAGACACATAGCTATGCCCATTCCAAAAAAAGGTGAACGAAATGTTCAAACTATAGAACGATATCACAAACAAAATTTTGCTTAAAATCATCCAACAAAGTTTAGAGCAGTACATTGACGAGGAACTGACAGAAGTTCAGGCTGAATTCAGAAGAGTAGGATTAAGGGACATCATTGATGATGTCAGATGGATCTTGACTCAAAGCAGAGAATTCCAGAGAGATGTGTACTTATGCTTTGTTATCAATGCCAGGGTATTCAACTGTGTGGTTTTATATCTTTGTCTATGTCTATGAGGTCTACTCTGCTCCAAAGAGTATTTCTAAGTTGGAATAAATGCTACAGTTGTAGGTTTGAGGGTTTTTTGTTTGTTTTTGCTTTGGCTTAAACCATATTTTATGTATCTACTTATCATTTGATTGACATATGTGTTGTTCCCACTATTGTGAACAAAGATACCATAAACAGTCATGCGCAAATTTTTATGAGTATAGGTTTTCCCTTTTCTTGGGTGAAATTCCACTTATAGGAGTGGCATGGCTATAATCACATTGTGTTAGGCCAGCTTGACTAGAGAAGCAAATCCAGTGACACTCAAATACGTGTAAGAACGAGCTTTCTATCAAGCAATAATCATGTATCGGGAAAACATCCTGGCGCATTCCAACTCAAGTCCATGAGTCCCTCTTCAGGCTCACGTAGCCACATGCAGTGATGAAGAATGCAGGGATATCGCAGGCCGGTAGGTGCAAAGTCTTGTGGATCCAATGGTGGTGGACTCTTCTCCAGGGCTCTGGCAGCAACTAGGGTCTGCCAGCAGGAAGGTGAAGGCATAGAGACGGGGAGGTTCCCAGGACCCCCCTTATGTGAAGCTCACGCCCACAAGGAGGTACCCTCAGGCTGACCTGATTGACAGGGTAGACTCCACCCCTCTACTTTTACATATCTTCAAGCTGACATGAAATTACGTACCTACCACACATATTAACCTTTTGAGAAAGTATCACTCTTTTCCAAAGTGGTTGTACCATTTTACATTTCCACCAACAGTGTGTAAGAATTCCAACTTGTACCCATCCTCATCAACACTTGTTATTACCTATATTAAAAAAATAATAGATCTGAGGCATTTATAGTGGTAGGTACTTCCTACCACTTTTTAGAGTGTTGAGATGATGCCCTTAAGCTAAGATGGATTCTGTGTCAGTGAGAGTGGAAAGTGAATAGCACTGATCCAGCACATTTCCACTAACCATGAACTACAGAAGAACAGTGACTCGGTTCATTGTTCCGTCCTGAGCATACAAAAACGTCCTAGAACGTAGTAACGTGTGCTTGTTGAGTAAATGATCAAATGCATTTTGAGCTCCTACTTATTGTGTGCTAGTACTAGTATGGATGCTCCCACCTTTCAAGATTTTGTACCATCCTGACGGAAAGAGGATGCCATTACTTTTGGTAAAAAAGAAGAACATGAAAATATTAATAGAGAGAGGTACATGTTGAGGATGTATCCATTTTTAAACCACTAAAATGTAGGTAGTGAAAACCAAGGCTCCTTTGGGTTACCTGATTTATAAAGTCTAGGTCCTCCCAGGTGAGGGAAAACCTACCAGTCTCCCAAATCTCACTGAGAAAAGTGACCTTCCATGTAACCTGAACCTCTTCTAATCTTATGGCACAGTGTTAGTCATAATTAGAGCCTGCTATCTCACTGCTTTCCTTTTTGGAGAATGTTGGTCATTGACTCAGAGTATAATTTGATTCTTTTCAATAATTTAAGGTTTTAATGATTCACTTATTCTGACCATTTTCTCTTTCTCCTTCCCTTCCTCTTTTTTCATCACTTTCCCCTTCTTTCACATTTCCCCCTCTTTTTCTTCTTTCTATATCCATGTGCATGTGTATCTATAATATCTGTACCTGTACCTATCCATCTATTCGTCCATCCTCCCATCTCTCCAACAATACCTCCTCCAATTGTAAGATACATTTTAAAGAATATTTTGGAGATTTAATACATGAGACCACATTTAACATCAAAGTGAATATGACATAATTTATTAAATAATTATCTTGCTGATGACTAATAAGTTTTCTTTCTATTTTTGCTGTTATAAATCATGCTTCAAAAGAGACTATTAATGACTTTTCCCCAATTTTTTTTAAGATAGCTGTCTAAATGAGATCCTGGTCTTTAGGCTTTCCTCTCACAGCGACTCAGAGACTTAAGTGACCTCCATGTCATGGTTGACCATCTCCTGGGAGGGTCTTTGAGTCTCCTAATTCAAACCAGTCCAGGAGGGAGTAATTGAAGATAATACTGCATCTTAATCACATCACCCCCAAATGACATCAATTTTTCTATTTACCTTTCCTCGATGAGAACTTGAGGATCCAATTATACAGTTTCTGACCGGCCAGTGCCTTCCCAGTGATAAATGTATAATCTAAAAGGAAGACAAGAAGGTTGGGTAGGCAGGCTCTCTTCTCTGCCGGTGATAGCTTTTTAGTGGTATGATGACTCTTCATTTTGATGACTTGGTACATTTTACCCTATAGTCCCCCACTCCTTTGAAATATTATAATTCATTGATTTCTCATTGTTAAATGATACTTATTTTTCCTTTAGTCAATTCCAATAATCAATCACTAGGGCTTGTTTATTATATGTATACTTCATGTGGCTATTATTATTTTCATAGGGAATTCTATATGATTCATTTTGTTTGGATGTTCACACCATCTTAATAAATTATTATTATTTTTCTTAATAAATTATTTTAATATATGTTACTATGTGAGACAATTGGTTGAGATGTTATCAATTATAGAATATAAAGTGGCATCATCTAAAGGGATCAGCTACTTTATTTTAAAATGATTAAAATTATGCCGATATTCGAAAGAATTGCTTTTCTTAAATTTAAGTGAAGAACTGCAAAAATATCTTAGCTAAACTATAAATCTTATTCCAAATGAACAATAACAGTATTATCCAAAATTATTATCATTTACATTTTAAATTTTTTACTGAGCTACTTACTTTGTATAAATATGTTGTGGCTATCAAGAAATATTATAATTAAGATGTCATGCCTCTAAATGAATTGCTTAGGGACTTATTTTATTTTAAAATCTCTAATCTTGAGCTTTGACTTAAAATACTTGCCCTGATTTCTTCCTCCCAAAAAAAGAAAAAGAAATACAAAAAGATAAGTGTTTAAAACGTTAATATTATTGTTGCAATGGCAGTTGAAGAAATGGCAAACATTTTTGCCCAGCCAAAATGAACCTCAATTCTGGTAGATCTAATCCTTATTATTTTTCCTTTGGGAAATTGAAGGTATTTAATAAAACTTAATGAGGAACAAGAAATTTTGTCATCAACTATAGATGCTTAATTGGAATATCTTCTAGATGGCTGACCAAGTAAATGTTACAATGTTAGCAAGAGAAACCAACGAGACAGAATAAGGAAAATGTGAAAGATTTATTAATTCACTTGTTAATTCACTAAACAAATACTTTTGAGCACCTACTATGTACCAGATATTGCTCTAGATACTTGGGATGTATCATGAATGAAGCAAGGGTTCATGCCTTTATGAGGCTTATATTCTAGGAGGGGCAATAATTAGCATAATGGGTAATTAAATTACATAGAAGTTGAAACGGGATACTGATGTAGAGTGTGGTAGTTATATATAATATGTTGTCAATTTCAGAGGATTATGAGTGAAGGGGTAGAGTCTAGCCTGTCAATCATTGTATAGTCAATGAGGCATCTGAGTGGGCCTGGCCTTTCCCTGAGGATTCTGGGAATTCCTGATTTCCTCCTTGGAATTGAGAGACACATTTTCTGTCTGCTCACTCCCTGAGATACGTTCTACTGACAGGACACATGGCACTATGCTGACAGACCCTGTGCCCTTGGCCCAGGAGGAGCCATGTGGAGTCCCCTACCAGTGCTGAAATGCTTCTACCCCCACTGGATCCACAAGACTTTGCACTCACTGGCCTGTGATTTTCCTGCATTTGATGTCAGTGCATGTGTTTCATGAATCTGAAGAGAACTTTTTAGATTAGTATTGGACATATGGGCTAATATTGGACTTATGGACTTGATCTGGACTGGGTTGGGTTGTTTTCTCAATATTCAATTACTCTTGTATATAAACTTCTTTCTTATACTCATACGAGTGTCCATGAATTTGTTTCTCTAGTCTACCCTGACTATGAAGCAGTCAAAGGTTCATCACTTTATGAGGCTTGTATTCTAGAAGGGGTGACATTAGCATAATGAATAATGAAATTACATAGAAATTGAAATGAGATACTGATGTGGAGCCAAGATGCGCACTGTATCTGGGGATTCTGAGTGTGTAGGAGATGCTACCATTTAAAATGAGGTGGTTAGGACATTGCTATTGCTAGGTGCCCTTGAGAAGGGTCAGACTCATAGTGACTCTACACACAACAGAACATGGCCCAGTCCCACACCATCTTCACAAATGATGTTATATGTGAGCCCAGTTTTGTAGTACAGTCTCAGTTTATCCCATTGAGGGTCTTCCTCTTTTCCCCAATTCTCTACTTCACCAAGAATGGTATGCTTTTCCAGGGACTGACCGCTCCTAATAACATGTCCAAAGTGTGTGAGAAGAGGTCTCATCATCTTCTCTTCTAAGGAGCATTCTGATTGCACTTTTGCAAGATAGATTTGTTTGTCCTTCTGGCAGTCCATTCATTGCCAGCACCATAACACCAATGCATAAATTCCTCTTTGTTCTTTCAAATTTAATATCCAACATTCGCATGCATATGAGGAGATTGAAAACATCATGGATTGGGTCAGGCTCACCTAAGTCCTCAAAATAAGGTCCTTACTTTTCAACGCTTTAAAGTGGCCTTGTGCAGCAGATTAACCAAATTCACTGTGTCATCTGATTTCTTGACTGACTGCGTCTTTTAAGCGTTTATTATGGATCCAAGAAAGATGAAATCCTCTCTTCTCTGTGTATCAGGTCCGGTTGTGAGAGTTTTTGTCTTCTCTCATTAAGTTGTCATTCGTATGGCAAGCTGCAATCCTTGATCTTCGTCAGCAAGTGGTTCAGTCCTCTGCATCTATTGATGACATCAAAAAGAAACAGAATACAGGAAGATTGATATTCTAGGTCTTAGTGAGCTTACATGGACTGTTATTGGCCATTTTGAATCAGAAAATCATATGGTTCACTGTGCCATGAATGAAAAATTCAAGAGGAATAGTGTTGCGTTCATCATAAAAAAGGACATTTCAAGACCTATTTTGAAATACAATGTTGCTTTTGATAGGATAATATATATACGCTTATGAGGAAGTCCAGGTAATACAACTATTATTCAAATTTATGCATAAAATACTAAAGCAAGTTTTAAAGACACTGAAGAATTCTACCAACTGTTCAGTTTGAAATTGATCAAACACATAATCAAGATACATCAATAATTAAGAGTAATTGGAATGTGAAAGTTGGAAATGTAAGAGGCAGGAGCAGTAGTTGGAAAACGGAATCTTAGTGATAGAAATGAAGCTGGATATCCTATGACAGAATTTTGCAAGGGCAATGACTTCTTCATTGCAAATACACTTTTTTTTCTAACAACATAAATGGTTACTGTACACATGGACCTTCCCAGATGGAATATACAGGAATCAAATGGACTGTGTGAAGAGACAATGAAGCAAATGGGGTTAAGAAAGTAGATTGTGCCTGGCTATCAAAAGATACAGCGTCTGGGGTCTTAAAGGTTTGAAGTTAACCAAGCACCCATCTAGCAGGGAAGCAACTAAGTAAGCCCACATCAACGAAACACACCTACCTGTGTGACAATGAGGCGTCGACAGGATCAGGTATTAAGTATCAAAAAATCCCAAACAAACAATTATATTAAAGTGAAAGAGGGGAGCTGGAGTGGAGAACCAAAGCCCATCTGCAGACAGTTGGACATCCCCCCACAGAAGGGTCACAAGGAAGGGACAATTCAGCCAGGTTGTAGTAGAGCACCGATGAAACATACATCATTCTTCTAGCTCCTAAATGCTTCCTCCCCTCCACTAGCATGACTCAGCTCTGCCTTAAAATCCGGCTAGACAGGAGTACACACATTGGTACAGATAAGAGCTCTGGACACATGGAATTCAGGGCAGAGAAAGCCCTCAGGGACAGTAGTGGGCGTGTGATATCATGAGTGTAAGGGGATGGCGAGGCTTGTCTCATGCCTTTTGGACATGTTATCAGGTAGGACCTAGAAAAGGACGTCCTGCGTGGTAAAGCACAAGTCAGCAAAAAGGAGGAAGACCATCAAGGAGATGGGTTGGCACCGTGACTATAGCAATGGGCTCCCACATAACAATTTCGAGAATGGCCCAGGACTGGGCAGTGTTTCATTCTGTTTTACTAAAGAACGCTCACTAAGAGTCAGAACCAAGGCAATCTAACACCAACAACTGCAGTATGCAGGCACCCTATTCAGGCACATTATACAGGGTCAATGTTGGATTAGGAAAATATGCAGGGGGTGAAAGTGCTTGTATTTTGGATGTGATCTGATAGAATCCACACCATTTCCTTTTGGATTGGATAGGAAGCACGACAGAGGGAAGAGTTGCAACGTTTATGAGCGCTTGCGCAGCAAGGCCTGCGACAGCCAGAACTTGACAAGAATGCCCCATTTCCCCCAAGATCTCACCTTGTCTTCCTGAATAGAGTTCTGCTTTAATCGCCTTCCTACCACTCTCTATTAGTGAAAAGTATTTTTGCTTTCTTTCTCGGACATGTTTCTGCCTCACACAGCTCCTGCACGGCGTGATTGTCAACAGAGTTACTGTTCCTTCTGATTAGCTGTGTCCCTTTGGAAGAAGCATTCTTCCACGCCCTGCCATCAGGCTTGGGACTGGTTCTGTCCAGTGAATAGTGCGTGGAAGTGGTGTGTGCCCCTTTGCAGAAGAATCGTTAAAGCCACAGGTGGCGCCACCTCTTTTTCATCCCCTACCATGAAGCAAGCAACGTCTCAGATGGGATTGCTTCTTCAGCTGGATCGTAGGATGAGAAGGGAGAAGGATGTGGAACAGAAGACCCCAGCTTACGTGAGCCATTAGTAAGTTATAACCATTGCTGTAAGTGACTGAGGTTTCTGTGTGTTTGTTACTGAAACATAGCTCAGTGAACCCTCCTGGATACAGATTCCTTCTAAGAATTTATTACAAGCAAAACCAAGCAACAATGTACAACAAAACAGCAACAACATCAATCCACTGACGAAGAACAAATTAAAATATACCAAGCAAGAAAAACTTGTGTTTTCC
>NW_022103968.1:49897857-49906878 GCF_000313985.2 Echinops telfairi | reverse complement strand
CGCTTTACACAATTGATGTGTGTATGGATTGGGATAACAGTTGTATGAGCCCCTAATAAAATGTTAAAAAAAAGAAAAAAGAAAAAAAAAGAAAGCTGAAGAGGCCATGTTAATATACACAAAATGTATTTCTACCCCCAATAAAATGATTTAAAAAAAAAAGAATTTATTACAAGCAACAGAAAGAATTAAGTTTGCACTGGGGAAGACTGTGGAAGTTCTGGATTCAAAAGGACTATTAGGAATTCAGTTGTAGACATATTAAGTTTGAAATGTCTCTCCTACATACAGACTTGAAGAATTGCAGTGAGTTTGAGGGAGAATGCAAGGAGATAAACTGGTGACAGCACTGACAGTTAATTCTTTTGACTTTTGTTCAAAAGGAGAGCCAAGAAGTGGGTAATAATTTGAGAGAGAAGTTGAATAGAGTGTACATTTTTTAATTGAAAAAAAACACACACATCAGAGCAGGTGCTATTCTTGAATACTGGAGATCAACCATCTTATTCCCCTTGGATATTTCTCAGTGTTAAAGCTGACACTTACTGTGCATTTTTAAAATCCTGTAAGCTGTATATGGTATTAAGTGCATTCACATATTCATGTACTCTTCACAGACACCTTGTGAAGTAACTGTGATTACTTTCAGGTATTGAAAGGTGAAGTGACTTAATTAATGTCACACAATGGGACCATTGCAGGGCTGAGATTCAGTCTCAGCTCATTGTTGACCCAATGCTTACTTCCAGGTATTGAAAGGTGAAGTGACTTAATTAATGTCACACAATAAGACCATTGCAGGGCTGAGATTCAGTCTCATTTCATTGTTGACCCAGCTCGCCATAATACCTCCATGGTAATTGCCTTTCAAAAGAGCGAAGCTGCTCTCAGTGGAGACAATTTTAATCCACATTTCTGGTATCACTATCAACTAACAAAGTATGGTATGAAACAAGACTGTCAATAGTAGGTGCCACTGTGTTGACCACATATTTGCCTACTGTTTTCCATGTAGCAATGTTCTTCTACTATCGGGGCCCCAAATTGAAAACCCCTCCCCAACCTGAAATGTGAAGTTCAACATACATCATCGTGCTTGTGACTTGTTCTGTCCACTGAATTGTGCTTAGGAGCTATAAGCTCCTTTCCAGAAGAATCGTTAAGAGCCACAAGCTGCACCATCTCTCTTTCTTTCCCTACCCCTAAGAAAGCAATGCCCCAGGCTCACTGCCTTCTACATCAGTGCATGTGGCTGCGTGAGTCTGCAGAGGACTAGTATTGGATGTAGGGACTTCAGTTGAATTGCGCTGGGGCAATTTTCCTGATATATAATTACTTCTTGATATAAAGAAGCTCTTTCTTAAACATATATGAGTGTTATTGGATTTGTTTCTCCAGTCAACCCAGCCTAACACATCTTAAAATTCTGCAAGCATTAACTTTTCAAAAATATCTTTGCTGTTTTAAGTTACATAAATGTTTGCACTTCAGCTAGAACCCAGTAAAATATCAATTGCTTCACTCATTACTATGAAGTTCTATTGAGCACGAGCTGAGATTTTATCTCAGACAAAGGAAATGAGGAAGAAATGAAGGGAGGGAGGGAGGGAGGAAAGAAGACAAGAAAGATGAAATGTTACTCCATTTAGAAACTCTCTCCCAGTACCAGGGATAACAAGTTTTTATTTCTGTCATTTGTAACTGAAAGAAGCTTGGCTAATGCACCATTCCTTCGAAGGCTTTATAACAAGTATTCTGTTGCAGGGAATTATAAAATTAGACCATGAGAAAAACATTTCCAATACAATTTTAATTATTTAAGTTACTTAAATAGTGTTCGGACCCAGTGATCCCTATTGTCAAGTACAATAAATGCCAAGTAGCATCTCCCCTTTTCCCCTTGATAAGCTGGGGGAAGTGTTGTATCTGGAACTGTCAGGAAAGATTGGAAGAAAAAAATTTTTTTTGTGTGAAATCAAAGAAATTGTAAAACTTTATCACTAAAAATCAGTGGAGATGCTGAACTGAATGGAAAATCTAAATAATATAAATATAAAAAGATGTGCACTTTCAGGGAAATTTTTTTTAACATTCCAACAACAACCTTACTTTATATATCATCAAAAACTGTCCTGAGATTATGAAAGAATTCTGTTCCTAAATCTGTCCATAGTCAAATTTGTATGTAAATCAGTTAATTTTGACTCTATAATCCATGAATCAAATGCTTGTCTTACTGTACAGTGCACCTTTCTATGCTTAAAAAATATTAAAGAAATGCTTCCATATACACCAAAATATTTATAATATAACAATATACAATAATAATAATGTTTCAATGCACATCCCAGATGCACCCTTTTGTTATTGTGAATCACTGTATGTACCTTGAATTTTGAGTATAACAGATTGAGGGGTTGGTTTGTAACTTTAGGTTGTACTTAAGTTGAATTTTGACAATCCTAGGACAATCCAGCATGTTTCTTTCTGCTATATCTCTCTCTCACCTTTTTTTAATGTTAATTCTCTACTCTTCCCAAAGAGGATATTATGAATAATTTGTGGATAAATCTAAATTCATGCATTCAGAGTTTGGGGCTTGATGAAAGTTCCCTCTTATGGTTAAGGTCCTGCCAGCTGGTGTCTTGAATAGGCAAAAGGAAAGTAGTCTAAGGAAGTGATGAAGGAAGCACTACGCTGGAAGAAATGACTACACCTGTCTGGCTGCTACTTGAGTTCAGAAGGAGAAAGAAAATTGGAATTCCTAGAATTCAAAATGGCCAATTCCAGTCCATTTCAGCTCATGCATTTCATTTCACTTTTTTACACCCTCTAATTTTCCTCGGTTCATACTCCGTCCATTCACAGTTCCAGTTATGAAACAGTTTCTTTCTTCTCACACTGCCTGTGCTCCACCAGCCAACGAAGGTCTGGAAGGCTCTTCTCCATCCGAGTCCTCCCGGTAGAGTCCACTTTGAGGAGGCAGCTCTTCTCCAGCCATGTTCCGAGTGCCTCCTGTTCTGACACTCTCTCGGACAATGTGCTGCTGCTAGTCACGAAGTTTGAGGATCTGACAATGTTCCACTGCTGTCCGTAAGGTTTCCAGTAGCGAATTCCCTTCAAGTGGGCAGCCTATTCCTACTTTGTAGTCTGTTCTTAGTCAGGGAGCTCTGCTAAAAGCGGTTCACGTTGGGAGACCCTGTTAGTATTTGACATATCAGTCACATAGCTTCCAGCATCACGGCAACACACAAGCCAGCACAGTATGACAGACAGATGGTGGATTAGACACACTTTACATAATCTTACAAATATGCTGAAGTTCATTCAATTGTACACCTTGAAGGGGTGAATTGTATGGCATGCTAATTATATTTGAGTGACAACATAAATGAGCCATAGAGACAGAATGAACACCATTTCGGGAGCTCCCACGTACGTGGCAGATTCTGCACTTCACAGACATCTTAGCTAAGAGCTGTTACCAGTAACTAAGTATCTTGTTTCTTCCCGATTTTCCTAAGAAAACAGCAAAATTGTTCATGATGCCCACATGACACACTAGGGACTGAGGAGGCTTGGAGAGGTTAAGTTACTTGCATGAAGTTTCCTGGTGGGCGGACTAACTCTGGACATATGAGTGATGAACTACTTTTTCCAAATTCACAGGCCGTGGCCTGCATTCTAGGGCTATTTACCACTCCCCGGAGCCCTAGCCCTGGGCTCAGTCTGATCTCATCCATATTCTCAAGAAGTTTATTTGATTTGTGAGTCTAATTACAGAGGACCAGCGTTTTTCAGGTTAGAGGAAAGGATTTCAGGACGCAAGAAGAGCTTCTCTCACACTAAAGGCTGCAACTTTTCCATCCTACTTCTTGATGGTGTTGTTGAGGTAGCCATGGTAGGTGTATTGGGGGGGAAAATCGGAAGGGCATGGAAGAACATATTTCTGGGTCCCTCACTCTAAAAAGGAGTGAAGAACTGGGAGATTAAAATCACCACAAAGAGAACCAGAGAGCTGTGTGTGCCACCTTTCCCATCTCATGCACGGAGGCCACTTGCCTTCTGGGCTTCCCCATCCACACACTCCCAAGCCCCACTCTGGAGTTTGCCCCTTCAGGAAATGGTCTGTAGGATCATTTTCAAGTTGTGGTGCTACTCTCTATTAAGAGCATGAGATCCCGACCAGACCAATTGCCGTGATCAAATTTTTAGCAAGGGAAAAATGAGCAGCAAGGTTTTGTTAAGGGAGTGTCGAGCCAACATAATAATGCCTGCCAAAATCACCATTCTCTAATGCGAAGCATTATCTGCTCTGGACAGCCAGGAAGATTGCACATTATTTCTTTTCCTTTGTGTTGCTTGACAAGTTAAAATATGTGTCTGCTTGGTTTGTTGCCTGCTAATAAAGTGCATTAGTTCGGTGATGGGTCTCTAAGTGGTGAAAGGTAATTTGAACTATGAGAAAAGCCACAGAGATGAAAACAAATTTGTATTTATGGGACACTAATGAGATGAAGATGAGAATATCTGAGGTCAGCGAGGCTAAAGAGATGCTTTTGTGATCAGTTTTCCTGTCCTCTCAGGCACCTGATGGTGATGTTGAACTTTGTATTTCAATAATAGCAAACTGCAAATATTACTTGTCATTTGTCTGGAAAATGCTAACAATGTCTTTAAAGTTCTTCAAAGAGAGGAGGGGACTAAGTAGAAAAGGGGAGCATGGTCAACCAAAATATCTGTAATGATGGCTTGAAAAAGGAAAATTCAAAATATGATCTACTGTACCCCTTAAGACTACAGTTGTGTAAGAGTACAACAGGGTAGAGTAAAGCAACAGGGCCGAGTAAGCATGTGCCTTCATTCATTCACACCGTTAATTCACTAACACTTATTAAATGCCTATGCTGTAGCGTACAGTAGGAGCACTGATTGTGTAATGGGTTACATGTTGGGCTGCTGACCACAAGGTTAGGAGTTCCAAACCACCAGCTGCTCTGAGGGAGAAAGAGAAGTTTTCTACTTCCATAAAGATTTATAGTCTTAAAAACCCATAGAGGCAGTTCTACTCTGTCTGATAGCAACCTATGAGTCAAAATTGACAGTGCAGTGAGTTCAATTTCCTTTTTGTTTTTAATGCATCATTCAAGGAGCCCTGGTAGCATAGTGGGTTATGTGCTGGACTGCAAAGTTGGTGGTTCAAACTCACCAGTGGTTCTGTGGGAGAAAGACAGGCTTGGCTGCTCCCATAAACATTTACCATTTTGGAAGCCTAAGGAAATAGTTCTACTTTGCTCGATAGGCCTGATATGAGTTAGAACCAGCTATATCACAGTGGGTTTGGCTTTGATTATGCACATATACTGTTGTAGGCATTGGAGGTTCGGCAATGAGGAAGGCACAGTAGGGTCTTGCCCTCAAGAGTTCATAGTCGCCAAGTTAAATTTTTAGAATTGATTTGCATCCAGAATTGCCATAAAGTTCAACCCAAATTTGAGTTCTCATTAAGTGGATTTTTTAAAGTGAGAATTTTGTCATGATTATAAATCTGGACAGAAGCAGAAGTACTATAAGTGCCTTTGGAAAAGCAAGGGAGGTTGTTTCTGGGCACTTAAACAAATGGAAAATTTTGCCTCAAGGCACATAGTACTGAAAGTCGTCATTGAAAAGTGGTCAGCTGTTTTGGGTGGCTATTGCACAGTATGGTGGGAGTCAGGAGAGACACGATCCGAGAGAAAAGAAGACCGGTTAAACTAAGGTATTACAATAATGAAGCTTCCTTTGGAGAAAAAGACAAATGAGATGCCCTTGTGTCCTGTGGGAGGAGAAATTTCTGGTAAAAGCACATTTTAAGATGTTACTGAAATTTACTTCCAACTTCTTTTTATCCACCCACTTTTGGTTTTGGGTAGCAGCAAGCTGACTGTGAAATAGATTTTGGCAGGGGTTTAAAAGTTATGACTATAGAAATCCATCACAATAATGGCTCAGTAGAATTGCTAATGGTTAAAATAATGTGTGTGTTTGTTTCTGTGTGTGTGAATGTGTGTATGCTTGTTTATTTTTGAATGTCTCAGAGAAACTTCTCCAGATCTTGATCGGGTAAACTACAAAGGATTTAAAAAAATATTTAAGAGACACATTTAAATGAAAAGTCTCAAATCCACAAAGTAAAACCAAGGAAGGATCTCTGGAGACAAATGATTACAGGGAAAACCCAGGAAGCTACATCATGATATTATAATCGGTTCTTCATGAGGTAAGGGGGTGGAAAGCTGGACACTCCAAAGGGGGCATGGCTTTGTACCTCACTAGCTATATTACTATAGGGGCCTTTCAGATTCGTTGCAAAGCTAAGGAGAAGTACATGCTGACTCAAAAATGGCATAGACACAAGAAGTTTATAATACAGTGAACCCTTGCCACTTCGCACTTCGACTTCCGCGGCTTCACTCTATCGCGGTTTTTGCGTAACAGTGCATGCTCTGTCATTACTGCCACTGATTGGCTCATACTGTACACGCTTCTGTCTGCATCGCTACGTATCGGAGCTACGTATCAGATGCATTTTTGCTTTTGTACAGTGTACTGTAATTGTTTGCGATTTTTAAGAAATTTTATCTAAGCCCTATGATGGCTCCTAAACGACCTGCTTCTTCTAAGCCTTCTGACAATAAAAATAAGCGCCAGAGGAAGATGCTCACCATCCAGGAAAAGGTAAAACTTTTGGATATGATCAAAGATGGCAAGAAAATCGTGGAGGTTGCACGCCATTGATTACAGTATTTGTAAGAACTATGTATAATAATACTGTATGTGAAATATGTAATACTGTAAACTAGATGCCATAAATAATATAATAAATAATAAATGATCATTGTAACGTCCAAAATGTTTTACTGTATTTTCCCTTTTTCATTTAATAACTTGGGTAATACGAGTGTAATGGTGACTAAAGGGTGTTTTTTCATGTCCTCTATGCTCTAACTACGAAAATATTTGATTTACAAATAAGGAATCCTACTTCGTGGCATTTCATTTATCACGGTAGGGTCTAGAACCGATTAACCGCGATAAACGAGGGTTCACTGTATAGATTTTCCAGAACAAGTAGTATGAGCAAGTTCCTTAGGCTCGTTTCCCAGAAAAATCTTATACAAAGACTTGTGGCGTCCATTTGCCTTAAGACCTCTTCAAGATATGTCCTTTCCATATCTTGACCTTGACCACAGAAAACACACACACACACACACACACACACACACACACACACACACACACACACAATTTCTTTAGTTACCCATCATTATGGATCAGATAAAGACTTAAAGCTCATGCATTTATGCTGGTTTTGCTGACTTCGGCAGAGACATTGTGTTAGACAGGGTTCTTTAGAGAAACAATCTCCTATTGGGCTAGGTCATGAACTTCAGACAAGCCGACCTGCTCTTATCTTCTCCTCTAGTCCCTGTGAACCAGATTCAAAAGCCAGTGGCCAGACTCAACCGATCTGTCTATTGCTCCATTTTCCCCACTTCCACTCAACAAGTGGGTCCAGGTGGTCACCTAGCAAGCATTTCAGGAGCCTGCCTATAGGCTCCCTTTAATTTTCAGTCCTAGAATGGAGAGTTTCTTCATGGCTGCCAATTTTTTTCAGCTTCAGGTACAAGCAACTAGTTTAAAATTCAAAAGCCAAAGGTTTCCTTGTTTGTCCTTCAACTTGTCAGCAGCTCCCTAGGCAAGTCTCTTCTTTGAATACAAATGTCCTGAGCACTGAAAGCATTGGGCATGGTTTATCTCTCCAGAGCCTTCTTTGCAGGCTTGTCCCAAATCATTTAAAGACTCAAATTAATGGCTGAAGACCATGAGCTTACAAAGTTTTTATTTTAATACTCCTAATAATTATTTTGATCTCACATTATAACAATAGTTAGAAGAAATCAGTGTCATCTTAGTACATCAGACCCTGAACATATTCTTAAAAATCAAATCAATCCTTATCTAAACTATCTCATTCATATGCAATATGGCCATAGGCCTCTGACTGCATCAAGCCAGGTCAGGGCCTTCTGTCAGCCATTTTGGCCTTCTGTCAGCCATTTTGAGTAAGCAGCATGGTCTCAGAGATACTACCTAACACCCTTATAGACAACCCAATTAAAAAAATCAGAAAACAAGTGTTGTAGGGAATGTGATGAAATAGGAACTCTCATTCATTGCTCATGGTTCTGGAGGTATGTGCAGCCATTATGGAACTCTATCAGGCAATACCTAAAAGAAATGGAAATGAAGCTACTATAGGACCCAGCAATCCCCCTACTGGGCATAAACTCAGAAGAAGTGTGAAACTGACCACGACCGGATATCTACGCTCCAAAGTTCACTGTAGCGCAGTTCACAATCACAATCACAATGACAACCTATATTTCCACCAAACAATGAATGGATTAAGAATCTCTGGTATATACCTACAATGGAGTACTATGCATCCCTAAAATGCCGTAATAAATGCATGAAGCACGTTGTCTCATGGGAAGAGTTGGAGGAAATTATGCTAAGCGAAGTAAGCCAAGAACAAAAGGACAAGTACAACACGAGTCCATTGAGGTAAGCTCAAAAGGCACAGTGGGTGTAGGGGAAAAGCTACCTCGTGTGGAAATTCCTGGCGTGAGGTCCAGGCACTCTGGTAGGGGTCAGACCCAACCCAGGTATGCATATGCCAGCGAACTAAAAAGGGGGGGGGTGTTAAAAAAAAAGACAAACCTAGTGGGGAAGCAGGGCACTAAGCCACCCATGTGGAGGGTATTGATAATGTGTCCACAGGAAAGGGAGGGACCAGATCTCATCCCGGTGCATCAAGCCTTGAGGGCAACATTTTGGCATTGAACAGCAAACTAACAGGAGACACAACGTCCTCTCACTGATCCACAGTGCCAAGGGGACAGCACTGGAGACACAATGTGGGACTTTTGCCCAGTCTGACACCCCCCCCCACCTCGCTTCCCACCCAAACACACACAC
>NW_022103968.1:49894924-49896648 GCF_000313985.2 Echinops telfairi | reverse complement strand
CAGCCAGCCATCCATCCATCCATCCATCCATCCATCCATCCATCCATCCATCCATTGTGTCAAGCACATTTGTGCATTTGTTGCTAACATTATTTCTAAAACATTTCCTTTCTACTTGAGCCCTTGGTATGCTTCTTCCTCCAAACTATCATGATATGAGTTCTACTTTACAAATCCAGCTAGACTGGAGTATACACATTGGCACAGATAGAGCTCTAGACACACAAATTCCAGGACAGATAAGACCCTCAGGAACAGTAATGGGAGTAGTGATACCAGGACAGGAGAGGGAAGGTTGGGGGAGAAGGGGGAGAAAGAGGGAACCAATTGCAATGATCAACATAACACACACACACACACACACACACACACACACACACACACGCTGCCACTGATGGGCACGGATAACAGAAATGTGGGTGAAGAAGACAGTACGGTGTAAGATATGAAAATAACAATTAAAACAATATATAATTTATCAAGGGTTCATGAGGGTGAGGGGGGGTGAGGGAAAAAAGAGGAACTGATACCAAGGGCTCTAGTAGAAAAAAAAAGGTTAGAAAACGGTCATGGCAATGTATGTACAAGTGTGCTTGATCCAATTGATGTATGAATTATTATAGGAGCTTTAAGAGCCCCCAATAAAATTATCTTTTAAAAAGAGAGAGAGAGAGAGAGAGAGAAGACAAAGAATTGGAATATACCCAGGACCATAATGACAGGGCCACAACCATTTACTTAAAGTGATGATGGTGGTGGCGACAGTAGAGGACAACCAGATGATGTAATCCTGAAAAGCAGTCTGAGAGGCTCTGCTTATGCACCTTGAAGTCTGCTTCTGGAACCAAAGCCTAGAAGCTTCTGAGAAGCACTTACCCTGTTTCCCCCAAAATAAGACAGTGTCTTATATTAATTTTTGCTCCCAAAGATACACTAGGTCTTCTTTTCAGGGGATGTCTTATGTTTCCATGAAGAAGAATACGGTACACATTTATTGTTTATTGCTTTATTAAAAGAGAGCTCACTCTTCCTGTCTGCTCTGGCTGCACTGCGGCCAACAGTGAGCTGTGTGGAGGTGCCTGCCGCTACAGTCCAGAGTCCAGAGTTACGGTAGCTTCAGGGGGAGGGGGGGCTTATTTTCAGGGAGGTCTTATTTTCAGGGGGTGCATTATATTTTAGCAAGAGTCAAAACTGCAAGTAGGTCTTATTTTCAGGGGATATCTTACTTTCGGGTAAACAGGGTATGTACTTCAATGTGAAGAAAATAAATTCCAACAGCTTCCTGTGCACACACATCTGCAGTTTTAGGAGATAGTATATTCTCCAAACTGGTTGGGGAAATTATGTAGAATGTTAATGATCGCATAGAAGATGAACCAGATGAGTTCTGGGGTCCAAACTGAAATTTTATAAAGAAACCATCAGGAACAACAGGAAACGAGGTGTCTTCTTCAAAAAAATTTTTTTCAAAAAGTCTGCTTAGTAAGGTCTGTCTACAGAAATAAGAAATGTTTTTATATTCCAAAACAAAGCCCAAAGAGAAAATTTTGGGGCCTAGGAAACATGAGACTTTTGATGACATCTATTTTAAGGGGATGATTCTTTTTTCTTTATTTCACTATTTCAGCATTTATTTATTTATTTTTCTGATCATTTTATTAGGGGCTCATACAACTCATCACAATCTATACATACATCAATTGTGTAAAGCGCATTTGTACATT
>NW_022103968.1:49865598-49894344 GCF_000313985.2 Echinops telfairi | reverse complement strand
GCATAGGCTGGTGTGCTTCTTCCATGTGGGCTTTGTTGCTTCTGAGCTTGATGGCTGCTTGGTTACATTCAAGCCTTTAAGAAGGGGGATGATTCTTAGTTAAATATCCACTTTTTATTAAAAGTCCAAAGTGAATAGACCTATCATTCTCCATTTAATAACATAAGTCAAAATATACTTTGGCTATATTTCCATATAACTCTTGAGCAGTATTTTTTTTTTTTTACAAAAAATAGTATTTTTCATTTGTTTTCTTTTCAAACTTTTATCATAGCTTAGAGCATGGAGACATTGGAAACCCATTGCTACATAACTTTTAATTCAGGAGTGAGTGGAGACTCCATGCCCCAAGTGTCATGGCCACCCCGGGGAGTGCTAGTGTAGAACAGAGAAACCTCTCTGGCTTTTCAGAATTTGTTTGCCATTGCTTAAGGATGGAAACAGATGATGTTTCTTTAAAGCAGAAGCGCTGTTAGGGTCTAAATCCTTTGCACATGTTTCGATAAAGAGGAATTTCATACATTGAACTCAATGTGGCTCCTCTAATTTTCACTAAATAAACATTATCCCATTGAAGTTAGAGATGGGATGATTCGCAAACCAACCTCCTTTATGCAAAAGAAATATTGTTCTCAGAGTTTGTGTCTACTTTTTTTTCAGCCTAGAGTATGCAATCAATATGAGAAGAGAAACATTTTTACATGAACTAATCACTAGAGCAAGACAATGAGTGATTAATAATCGCACACACAGTGCAAGCAATTTACTTTTTCATGTAATTCACTTGTTTATCCACTCATTTCCTGGGTTATTTCGAAACAGAAGAATCTCAGGGCCTTCTTAAACTTTTCCCACTCACAACCCCTTCTACCCTGAGAAATGTGCAACCAGAACAAGCGTTCCCAGAACCACCGTCAGTTCATTTTGTGTTTGATTTGGAATTAATTTTGGTCGTGTCATGTTCAAAAAGCTTTTACTGTTGGCAAATGTTCAGTGACCCCCACAATCAGCTCTGTGACTCCATGTGGGGCTGCTACCCACCATTTTAGAGGCCTTAATCTGGACCACGTCTGGCTAGACTTCAGAGAACCAGGGAGAGCAGATGCAATGTTCCCAGGAGGTGGAACGTGCGTCCTGACGGTTGAATCAGATTTCCACAGCCGTATTCTCGTGTGTGAAGAATGAGAAAGCAATACAGGCAAGGGCAGCAGTATGAGCAAACATCAGGTGGCGCAAATGACTCACGAGTGTGTAGGATGTGAACGTCTAGTAAGAATGGCGCTCCACAGGGGAAAAGTAAGGGAGTATCCTGTTGCATTGAGAAGAATGGGGACCTATGATGAAATATCTTCATTATCTACCATGTTAGTGTTTGTCCCTGGGATTCAGAAGCCGTATGGAGCCTCTGAAGTTTTTGTAGCAATGGAGTGAGAGAAAATGGATTCTACTTCTTGGTTTAACAATACATCACCATGGCACTTGTTCAGCCGGGGAGTAGCCCCTTCTCCCTACACAGTGAATGTAACAGTATATTCTCTTCCTGCCCTAGGAGCAAGCCTTTAATGCTTTCTGTGATTTTAAGCTAATCTTCCTGAACCTGTACTCTTTGTCCTGTCCCTCTCCCTGTCTCCATTCATTGACTTACCTGTTGATTTCTCCCTCTTTCTCATTCTGGTCCTTCAGCCTTACCTATTCTTTCCCTCTTGTGTCTTCCTTCCCATAATGATCTTGTTCCAGAAAGCTCTAGACGAGTTTGGTCAGCTGACAGTATATTTAATACCTCTTGTGTCCCATTGTGTATCTTTGCTGCTTCCTTTATTTTTCCACAAATGGACCATGCAGTGACTTTGCAAATACATTTCATATCTAAGAAAAAGAAAAACAACAAAACGTCAGTAAGGTAATAATAGTGGTGGGGGTCAACTTCAGAACTCCTGAGGGTGTTTCTGTACTGACTCCATTCTTGCTACCTTCTGAGGAGATATAAATCTCAATAGCTTCTTTAGGGGGTCCCCTCTCAAAATGGATATGTTTTCAAAACTATGAATTAAAAAAAAATTTTTTTAACAAAACAACCTTATCACCTTCAAAGTAGTCTCCATTACACTTAATAGATTTGTCAAATCTGCAGTTCCATTCTTGGAAACATTTTTCAAACTCATCTGTTTATATGACTACAGCACCTCCTTTCTTTTTTCTTCACCTCTTCTATGTTGTCAAATCACTAGCCTTTCATGTCCCTCTGCATTCATGGAAATAAAAAGAAGTCACACAGAGTGAAGTTGGGTGAGTAAGGAGTAAGAGAGGTATGCTGTTGTTTTTTTCTTTGCCATTGCCAAAAACTGGTGCACTGAGATGGCTGCGTGAGTAGGTGTGCTGCCATGGGGGCAAAATTTGCCCCCATCTGCCACAAATCAGGTCTTATTTGTTGCATACTGTTATGCAATCTTTTCAGAACCTCTAAATAGAAAGCTTGATTGAAAGTCTGACCTGATGGAATGAACTCCAAATACACTATCCCCCTCAAATAAAAAAACCAAAACAAATGAGCATTGTCTTGATCCTTGATTTCACTTGATGAGTTTTTTGGGGCAAGGTGATGATGGCGTCTTCCACTGGCTTGACTGATGTTTGCTTTTGGGGTCGTAAGAATAGCACTATGTCTTGTCACCAGTAATGGCCTTGGGAAAAAAGTCTGGGTTGCTTCAGAACTGTTCTTTCAAAGCATGACATGTTTCCACTCCGTGCTTTTTTTCCTGGTCAGTCTGAACCCGAGGCACAAATTTCACAGTGACCCTTCTCATTCCCAAATCTGCCATTCAAATTCACTGAACTGAGCTTCAGCATAGTCTAGATACCAGTAACTTCCCCATCTCTTCAGTGTTCCAGTGTGGGTCTTTGAGCACAAGTGCACGAATTTTGTTTACATTTTCATCCATTTGGGGAGTTGATGGATGTCCAGCAATAACATTTCACCTTTTTTGAAATGAGAAAACCACTCGTACACTTGAGTTTTTCCCATAGCGTTGTCCCTGTCAGCTGTGTTCACCATCACAACAGTTTCTGCGGCATCCGCCCCCCCCCAGCAGAAAACCAAATTTCACAGCTGCATGCTGTTCTCTGAAATCAGCATCACAAAAACAAACAAACAAAAAACGAGGCTTGAGTGAAACTGGTTTTACAAAAATATTCACTGTGACCAGAGAGAACCTTCCCAGGTGACGCCACTGGGTGAACTAACTCAGAGAGAGAGTTGTTGGATGCTAGCAGGAAAAATGTGTATTATGAAATGTGTATTATGAAAACTGTATATTATGGAAACTCCGCCCAAAAGATTTCCCCCCCCTGTTATTGGGGGGTACCCTCTCATATTCTTATTCCATAAAGCTTAGGACATAAATCCTAAAGGTTATAAAATTTTTCATCCAGGTTTAGTACTATAAAGTATTGGTTGTGGGAAATTCTGTAGAAAATACACGAGTTTCAAAAAAATTGTAGGCTACATCAGATGCTACTTTAGAAATCAGGATGATACCCGGAAAAGTATCACATATTCAGCAGTGGCAGGAGGGTGGGTGGCAGTGACCCGTTGAATTGTTAAAAATAGCAACAGCAATGAAGAGGATTTCATGCAAAAAAATGTGTCCATTTTTATTTTGCCTTGTTTTGACTTTTTATTGTGAATTGGATGAGGGCTTATGGAAAAGATGATCATTTTTGTACTCAATAATTTATCAAACCTTCCAAATTAACTGCCCTGTGTCCATATTTTTTTCTTCAATCCCCCTCTTGTCAGATATTGTCTTCTATTTAATTTAGCACCTGTTTGCTCCCTACCCCCTTCCCTCCAAAAATCCCAAACCCATTGCCAAAGAGTTGATTCCAACTCAAAATGGCCCTATGGGACAGAGTAGAATTGTCCCTTTGGGTTTCCAAGGCTGTCAGTCCTTCTGGGAGCAGAAAGCCTCATCTTTCTCTTGTGTGGCAGCTTCAAACCCTTGATGTCAAGGTCAGCAGTTCAATTTGTAACCCACTGTGCCAACAGGATTCCTTCCTCCATCTTCTGGTGACCATTACAGTCTGTTCCTTTTAGTTAAAAACCTTATCCTGATTTTTTAATAGAATATTTGTCCTTTTGTGATTGACTAAGTTCACTCAGCATAATGTGCTCCAATTCCATCCATGTCACGAGATGTTTCAGATTCATTATCATTCTTTAATGTTGCATAGAATACCATTGTGTATATGTACCAAAGTTAGTGTGTTAGACAGGGTTCTGTAGAGAAATAAAACCTGAATGCTAATAACTTTATATATATATTTATACAGATAGATACATAATATAAGAAATAACAATTAAATTATAGAGCAGTACAAATTGCTCAGTGCAACTCTCTCCCGTGAGACAGTTGTGAGACACTGGCAGTCCTTCAAGCCTTGAGGGCCACTGGGTAGTCCTCTGTAGAGCAATTCAGACTATCTGGGCACAGGCAGCAAACAGCAAGGCAGGTCACCTGCAGTCAGCCAGATGACAGGGTCCGACAGTCCCCAGCTCAAGAGATGTACCTCCTAGTAGCGTGGTGAAGCAAGACTTGGAGGAACCTCAAGTTACAGTGACACAGTCCACTGGTTAGGTGTCCCACAGGTAGTGTAGCTTGCAAATTGAGGCAAAGAACAAGCAAGGCAGCTGCACACTGGTCCGCTGATCAAAGAGCAAGAGACAAGAAAAGCAAGGCTCACCAAGTCATTTATCTTTCCACCCTTTAATTAATCCCACATGCATTTATTAGCCAGGTTGACACAATAAACTACCTCAGTTAGTTAGGCATTATTCACCAGATAAGTGATTGTTCCCATATTCTTGCTACAGCGAACAGTGCTGTGATGGACAGGGGTGTGCATGTATCTATTTGTGCAGTCTTCATTTTTCTTTAGGATACATACCAAGTAGAGAGATTTCTGGGTCATAAAGCTGAAAGCATATTTTAAACTAAAATTTCTTACTGTTGATAACTTCACTAACTTTTGGAAACATTGTATTTTCACACAAACAACACACACTCTCTGTTTTGTTGTTTTAGTCTTTTTATAACCATGCCCTAACTCCAGGAGGTATTTTTAAAAAGAGTTTATTATAATGTTTTTATATGTTGTTGTGGAAAAAAAAACAAAACAAAACCCCACCATCTTAGTGAACATACAAACTACCTGAGGTAGGAGTGTGATTGATAGAAAAACATAGAGCAAGTATTTTATAGCTACACATTAGTGCTCAGTGATAATTTTGTGGGTAACAACAACAAGTAAAAACAGAATCGAATATCCCAAAATTTGAAGTTTGAATCTACCTGCAGACTTTTGGTGGAAAGATCTGGTGATCTAGTTTTAAACAGCGAGGCATTGAAAACTCTTGAGAACAGTTTCATTTTGACACCAGAAGGCAACAGCCAGAAATGACTCTGTACCAGCTGGCAATAGCATCCGTATTCAGTAACACCGCATTCACCTGGTAATCCTAAGATGGAGATGTGGGCCTAAGTTTATTTTTCTGATGTTGTCATTGCTGTTAGGGGCGATTGACTCAGCTCTGACCCCCTAGGGACACTCTGGGCAGCAGAACGAACCCTGTATGGTCCCGTGCCACCTTCAAACTTTGTTCCTCTGCTTGAGCCCATTATTGTAGCCACTGTGTCAGTTTGTCTCCTTGAGGGCCTTCCACCTTTTTGCTTCCCCTTCATTTGACGTGGCATGACATCCATCTCTCAGGAATGGTCTTTCAGGACAAAGTCTTGCCATCCTGGCCTCTAAGGAGCACTCTGTCCATACTTCTTCCAGGACAGACCAGTTTGTCCTTTTAGCAATCCATGGTACTTTCAACATTCTTCTTTAGCAACGCAATTCAGATCTATTGATTCTTCTTCAATCATCTTTATTCAACATTAAACCTTCCCTTGAATATGAGGCAATGGAAAATATCATGGCTTGGAGTAGGCCCACCTTAATCCTCAAAGAAACATCCGTGCTTTTCAATACTCGAAAGAAGCCTTGTGCAGATTTACCCAATGCAACACGTCTTTTGATGTCTAGACTACTGCTGCCATGAGCATCGGTTGCGGAACCAAGCGAGACAAAAATCCTTGACAACGTCAACCTTTCTCCATTCATCATGATGTTACCTGGGGGTACAATTGTGAGGATTTTGGTCTTTTCATCGAACGATAATCCAGACTAAAGCCTGCAATCCTTGATTTTCATCAGCAAGTACTTCAAGTTCTCCTTGCTTTCGGCAAGCAAGGTTGTTCTTTGAATATCACAGGTTGTTAATAAACCTCCCACCAATCCTGGTGCCACCTTCTTCTGCATATATTCCAGCTTCTCTGATGATTTGCTCAGCATACAGATTGAACAAGTCTGATGAGCGGATACAACCCTGATGCACACTTTTCCTGATTTTAAACCAGGCAGTATGTATGCCCTTGTTCTGTTCGCACAACTGCCTCTGATTGATAAACAAATTCTGCCTGAGCACCATGAAGTGTTCTGGAATTGCCGTTCTTCTCCAGGTCAGTCCTACCAGTATCTTCTTTTCATTTGATCCATGTTGAATGAAAAGACTTCTAAAATGTTTTGCCCAACCTCATAACTTCCAAAGTAAATATAACAGCCAAAATATTTTCGTAGAAAAATGACAAATTCTTGCTTTCTTTGCCTAGGGATTCAGGAGATTGCTGTGATCAGAGTCAGACACCTTTTCAGAATCTCTAGCCCTGTGGCTGCTACCAGAGTGAGAACTAAAATTCTATTGGGTTAGGCCCCTGAGACTTGGCAGTTGATCTTTTTCAGCCCCATGGGCTCCTTCCACAAACATAGTCATCTAGTTGTATTTCAGGGACGATGCAGTAGGTGGCAGACAACATTGAATAAATGTTTTCAAATAAATGAAAGAATGAATAAATTAATTAATGGATTGCTGCCTGTTGGAAGCTTGTTTAATGAATCTACATATAAGTAAGCAGACAATGGTTAATACATTAAAACCACAAATACTGCAGGGAAAGGGGCTTATGGATAAAGCAACACATGAATTAAGCAGAGTAAATGACTTTTGAATATTTAGGGACGGTGTTTCCAGATGGCACCCAGATTAGAAATTGTCATTTATGTGAGAATAGGAATGGTAGGCAGTAAAATTTCTCCCATCCTATAGAGAAGAAAACATGCAAGGCAGGCATAATAGTCATTTTCCAACACTGGAAAGGAATTACATTTTTAACACCTGTGTAGCTATTAGGTAGTCTAGCATAAGGGACAGGGACGTCGTCCATTACACATGCCCAGAGGTCTGAGCTATGGAAACAAAGGAGTGGCACACTGCACATGCTCCAAGGTTCAGGTGGGCACTGCACCTGGATTGGCCCACCTAGGCCAGGTGAATTCAATTCAGGCAATGGGGTCGACCAGGGTCGTCCACCATGCCTCCCCACGGAATCATCGAAAAGGCAGGGGCCAGAGCCGACCGCGTGACTTTCTGAGCAGCTTTGAGGGAGGCTGCCCGGGGTGAGGAGCCCTGCAGGTGCCTGTGTAAACCTGAAACTGCGTCTAACTGCCATAAAACTCACTTGGATCACAGACCAGGCTTCGGCGTGAATTCTTTCTCGCGGAGCCAAGGACCGAGGTGTATCTCTCCCCTGAGAGATCTAACATACCCGTAGGAAGGTAAAGATTACTGTTAGAGGCAAAAATAGCTGCTGCTCTAGCCAAGGCAAGGCCCGGGTGGGGCACAGAGTTAAGTGCTTGACGATTCACGGAATGGCTAGCAGCTGGAAACGTTCCGTGAATACTGCAGAGAAAGGCCTGGCGTGCTCCTTCCAAAAGTGTCAGCCATCGAAATCCACGTGCAATGCCTTCGCCTGTGACGCATGTGGAGTCACCAGAAGTCACAACGGACTTGATGGCAAGTTGTCTACCAAAGGCTGTCACCTCCATTTCAGACAGTTGGTGCAGCAGGACACGGACTTTCTAGTTGTGAAGCCACCGGCATTCCCGCCCCGTCTTTCCAGTGTGAAGCGTCTTCTGCCCGGCGGGGTCTGGGCTTTCTCGGGTTTGGACAGCACAGTGTAATCCTGGTCTCATCATCGCCTTATCATTGATGACCCAGTATGCTCAGAGTTCCTCGATGTGAGGTGAGGGTTTTGATTTATTAACTCGACTCCGGGCATGGCTCATTGTCAGATTTGTAGAAGTCACACCCGTACTCTTCAAAGTGCATTGTTAATGGTCAATTAAGGGTTTTGACTGGAGTTTTGATGACATGTCTGAGAGAATTGCTCAATGCATCTCCATGTACACAATTGGGATGTTTTCTTAAGCTAATTGGTAACAAATGTTTTTGAAAGATTTTGCAAAGATTTTACTTTTTTTCCCTGGTTAGCCTGGCCAGGGAGCGTTTTCATTTATTTATTTATGTATTTATTTATTTATTGTACTGATCTTCACACACACACACACACACACACACACACACACACACACCCTTTAATCTTGTTTCTTTTCTCTATTATTTTTCCTGTTTCCAATTTCATTGCTTTCTGCTCGGATTTTTATTTTTTCCCATTTGCTTTATGCTTCAATTGCTTTTGTTTCTCTAGTTTCCTAAAGTGTAATTTTAAATGATTGATTTCAGGTATTCTTTCTTTTTCATATGTACAGTACATGTAATGGCATCAATGTCCCTCTAGGCACTGCTTTTATAGAGCCCTGTGGCACTGCACAGGTTGGTGGTTCAAACTCACCAGCACCTCCATTGGAGGAAGTAAGGGCTATTTGTTCGTGGGGAGACCGATAGCCTTGGAGCCCCACGCTTGATCTCCATGAGTCGGAATGGACTTGATGCAGAGGCAGCATGGCATGTGCGCCTTGTACAATATCGATGTTGCATTTTTGCTCTCATTTAGCTCCAGTTTTAACATTTCTCTTGAGACTTCTTTGACCTGTATATGATTTAAGTGCATGATTTTAATTTCTGAAAATCAATGACTTTGCTAAACATTTTTCTGTCACTGATTTCTAATTCAGTTCTGTTGGTTTCTGGGGATAGACTTCTCTGATCTTTAAATTTATTACGATACATTTTAAGATGTAGAAGGTGGTCTATCTTGGTGACATTCCATATGACCTCAAAAAGAATGTGTATTCTGTTTTAGTTGGATGGAGTATTCCATAAACATGCATTAGATCAAGATAAGTGATTGCGCTGTTCAGGTCGATTGTATCCTTTGTGATTTGCTGCCTGATTGATCTATCAATTACTGATAGAAGAGTGTTTATGTCTCCAAGCGTAAACTCAGATTTCGATTTCCAATTTTATCAGTTGTGTCAAAGTTGCCACATAAGCTTTCCTACGCAAGTGGCTCTGTTCCATGTAGGCTGATCTTGAGTATGCTTTTCTGTCCTGCTGTCTATCCAGATTTCAGGGTGGTAGTTTGCCCTATAACTTCAGCCTTCTGGTAGCACAGGAAAAGTTACTGATAACTTCCCAGCCCTTTACATGTTGAAGCTGAAACAGTAAGTCTCTTACCATTTCAGTTTTTAAAGACCTCTTTAAGCAAGAAACTCTGACAAATGACCTTTCATAGTCCTATAGAATAATTATTGCTAATATTTTGTGCATTTGATAGATGTTGTCATTTTGTAAATGGGACAGTGGAATTGTGGTTTGAATGGTAAAAGGATCGTTTGTTTTGTTTGGTGTTCCAGACAAAAGATGTGCTGTAAATATAGATCATGTTTAATCCTCCTGAATTTGAGATGGAGATGTGAAGATGAAAAATGAGAAGCATGTGGTGCTTATCACAATTAGGTTATTAGTGTAGCAGCATGGGCCGTTTATCTGGAAGCTTAAAAGGAGACCCTTCAAATTCTTCCACCTTTGAAAAAAGCAGACGGTAAATAAAATGGCATTTTCCCTGCATCGTCCTCAGTCTGCTGGCCTAAAGGGGGAGGGGAAATGGAAAATAACAGCATATCTAAACTGTCAGAGAATACAGTCAAGCTCATTGGCTGGAAAATGGCACATGTCCGTAGGCAATCAGAGAGTACCCTACAGGAAGAAGAATTGCTCTAATGTGTTTCCAAATGTGCCTGTAGATTTATCATTGAGGAAGAAAACATGTCAGCCTGGTAATATTCGTGACTATTCAGCTAGGATGCAATACAGCCATGAAATCTCAGGCAGAGCGACCTGTAGGGGAGCACCAAGGATGTCCTCTGCTGGAGTTTATCAGAAGCAGCCAGAGGGCAGCGCCGCACTTTGTTTTTAAATGCCAAAGAGAAAGAGAGAGAGAGACGGAGAAGTAAATGGACCCTTATGCCAAATAAATGAACTACAGATGGTGTTTCTTATTCAGGTCCACAGATGCCTCCCACAAGCACAAGACAAAGATATAGTCAGGCATTCAAATGAGAATAAGAATAAACATCCAGAATTCAGGGAAACTGTAAAAAAAAAGCAGTGAAACCTTGATCAACTGATCACAGCTAGCAGAAGTCTGAGCACTTAGAAAACAAGGAACAAAGCGTTATTCAATAGAACCGTACTAAAAGAACTTCCGATGAACTCTTAGCTTTCTTGAGATATGTTTTTTTTTTTTAATTTACAGCTCGTACAGTTTTTTTAAACACTCACTTTCCTAAAGAACTTTTAGAAAGTGTTTTATGGTCACTGCAGCTTTAGGCTAATGAACTCTACTGTTTTCCTGTCTGTCTTCCATAATGACCCCCGAGAAACCAAAGGATAAACGAAAATGAAAAATTAAAGGTTAAATTGATGGCCATGATCCTATAAAAAAACAGATTTCGTTTCACTCACCATAATTATACTGTTCACAGTGGCTCATGCATTTCAGAAAGTTTATTTTTGCAAAACTAATCATTAACTAATCACATGTAATTATCAAGAGAGGTCCATTCTTATTTAGTGTTTTAGCTCATGCATTCTTTTTATCTAGTATCTTTTCATGTGGACCTCACCACGACAGAAAGTTGTTTATTATATTCCAAGGGTGTTTGGAGACGTGAACAGGTAGTCTATGAAACAGAGTGGGTTAACAGCAAGATGAACTCTCCCAGTCATGGAAACAAAATAAATTGAAATCAAGCAAATAATTCTATTGCACCACCCTATAATTAAGTGCAATTGCCCAGGATGGATCTTCTTCCATAAGTAGATGGACCTCTTTTTGGAACCCCAAGTCTGTGTACCCAACAATTGCAATAATACCTCTCTGAATAATGAGAGATAATGAAAAGTGTTGGGCTCTCTTAAAAAATGCAAGATGTATAGTCACTGTATCCACCATTACTCTTTTACATCGGATTGAAATGTTCAATTTGCAGACCTCACTAAGATTGCCAGACTCTGTCATTCATTTATTTACAGTTCAGTTTTTCCAGATGTCCAGTCATTAAATAGAGTAGAAGGTCAGCTGGTTTGAATTGCTTGACATCTGTAGTTTGCACCTGCTAGACACATATGCAAAAATCACCTGCCTTAAGTAGAAGAGGGGCCACTTCTTAAATATTGTGGTGGTGGAGACGCATGCCTTTCCTTTCCTGACAGATGCCTCTTGGAAGTTCAGGTCCCAGATCTCCACCAATTGGCCTTGCCTCCAATGAACTCTTTGACCAGGTCAGCATCTACAACTAACAAAAACAAACAGGGCTGCTTGTTTCTGATTCATGTTAAGGTCAACCAGTGGAAATAATAATTCCAGGCCTAGAATGTCAGGATTATTTATTTCGGAAAAGAAAGCAGAAAAAAGTAACAAAAATAGACTCAAAGGCTCAAGGCGTGGTTCGTTGGTTGATTTATTAGTTTTGTTTCTCATTAGATATAGCTGATGTGTCATCTTACACACTCTCAAACCACAGCTGTAAAGGCAAATTTATGCTTAATTTCATGACCTATGGAAAGCCAGGGATTTTTTAAGCACTGCGTTTTAAAGTGATTAGTATTCATATTATTAATAATATCGCCTCTATCATCTTTGATATGTCATTGCACCTATATAATCCTGTCATTCAATAAATATTTCTCAAACATCTATAAATGCAAAGAACTGATCCCCTATTTGTCCTTCCCTTCCTCCATTCCCTTATCCATGTTTTACAGGCAAATCTTTATAACCACTAGTCAATTCTCAATATTTCTTTTTAATAATGCTTTTATTCATTTTTAAAAGTTTTATTGGGACATAAGTCACATATCACACAATTCAATAGTTCAATCATATCAATCCTCATTACTTCATTATTTCCTATTATAAAGCAAGCATTTAGTATTCAAATATAAAAGAAAACATAGTCCTTGACAAAATTATGACATAAATTAAAAAAAAATGCATTGGCATCATCCCACCTTTGCTTTTTGCATCACCACTTAAGACCCCCCTCACAAGATGTTCTCTCCTGGACCTCTTCTCTCCTACCCCTATGTCTGCCTTCTAAACCCTAAGACTCTACTAATTTCCAAGTAGCTAATAACAGCTTAGTTTCAGTCACTCAAAGGCCATTTTTCTATTCACGAAGAACATTTGAAGAGTAAAAAGTCTTCAAGAGCCAAAGTAATAGTTCTGCTAGAAAAATGTGGAACAGAGCCAAAAATGTGGAACAGAACCAAAAAAAAGCGAGACAAATTTACTAGACCGGTTGAGACTGGAAGACTCATTGAAACTGCTGTCCCGAGAGTCTCTTCAAATCTTGAAGCCAAAATAACCTCTGGGTTACCATGTAGCTAAATGACAGGTTGGCTCATAACGTAATGGACGTCTCCTATAAGTAATGTACTTTTTAAAAATATCACCTGTGTCCGCCAGAAAGGTCAACAATTATTCTAAAATGCAGATAGAATGTAAGAGGGCAAGGACACTAGATGAATGGGAACACAAGGGTCCCAGCAGAAATACGGAGCATGTTCAGGCACTGTGTCGAGAGTCAGCAATGACACGAAACAACGATCGTATGGGCCTGAGGGCTTAGAGATGGGTTTCTTTTTGGTCAGTGGACTTCCGGACACAGCTCATGTTTTCATACCCAGTGATCCACGCCCACTCTGTCTGTAATTAAGGCACAACTTGCCTTCTTTGTTGACAGCAATTACCAGTTGAAATTCCTTCCACCTCTGGCAGGCTCACTTCTTGGGTGAAGTGCATGCAGCTGAGGGGGCAGGAAGAGAGGTTTGCTGCATCGAGTCTTAGAAGCTTCAGTGTGAGTCTTTGGGGGAGTAGATCCTTTGGGGTGTGGCTTCGGCACCAGCTCCAGATTTTACTTCTGCAAGTTATTGACTCCCGAGTATTTTCCCGAGGACAAGTTGCATCTTATAGACTTTAGTCTTCTCCAGTAGACCTTATGCACGTGTTAACTGTCACTGAGTAGACACCCAACTCATGGGACCACAGTCTTGCACTAGCTCCCTGACCAGTTGTCGATCAGCCTGTTGTGATACATGGAGTTTTCCCTGGCCCGCTGTCAGCAGTATATCTATTTCTTTCTGCCTTTGTTGTGGTTGGGTGCCAGCAAGTCTGTTGCCACCCATGACAACAGAAGGAAACATCACTCCGTAATGTGCACATTTCTGGCTTCTTATGCTTGAACCCATCGTTACAGCCACTGCGTCAATCCATCTCGTCCAAGGTCTTCCTCTTTTGCACTGCCCCTCCCAAGGATGATGTCCTCCAGGAAACATGTCTCCTGAAAGCATGTCCAAAGCATGTAAGGTGAAGCCCCTGAGAAGCATTCTGGCTGTACTTTGTTCTTTTGGTAGTCATAGTAATTTCAATATATTTTTCACATTGATTCCTTCTTATTCAGTGTCCAACTTTCACTTTCATATGATGTGATGGAAAATACCAAGGTTTGGGCCAAGCACACCTTAGTCCTCATTAACATATGAGCTTTCCAGTACTTGAAGGAGGCCTTGTGCAGCATATTTACTCAATGGAATGTGTGATTTGAGCCCAGAACAACTGTTCCCAGGAGCATCGATTGTAGATCCAAGCAAGATGGCATCCTTGGCAACTTTACTCTTGTTATCTCCATGTATCATGATGTTACCTGTTGGACCGGTTGTGGGCTTTTTGTTTTCCACCAGCCACTCCACAGGTGAAAGATGAGGCTTTCTACTCCCATAACAGCTTAGTCTTGGAAATTCATAGGGGGTACATCTATTTTGTCCTACAGGGTCACTGTGAGTCGGAATAGACTAGGTGGCAGTGAACTTGGTCTGCCTTTTAGTTTGGATTTACCAGGATTGGAGGATATTTGTGCTCTTACCATAGTATGCTACTATTGCTGGGTGCCATCAAATCAATTTCAACTCACAGTGACCCCACATGACAATACAACTTCGCTCATAGTGTATTCTAGGCTGAAATCTTATGGAGGACCCTGGTGGTACTGTGGTTGCGTGCTTACCTGTGAACTGAAAGGTCAGCAGTTTGAAGTCATCAGTTGCTCCACAGGAAGAAGATGTAGCAGTCTGCTTCCAAAGCAGATGTATAGCTTCTCACCTAGGGGCAGTTCTATTGTGCCCTATTGGGCCAATTTCATTTGGAATCCACATAATGGCAGTGAGTTTTGTTATTCTTCATAGAAGCAGATCGCTAGGTCACTGGTGCGTTCAAACCAACAACCTTGGGCTACAAGCCCAGCACTTAACCATTGCACCACTAGGACTCATTTTTCTTGCTGCCTTTAGTGAAGAATATTTGCTGAAACTCCTTGCTCTTGACCTGCTTTCCAAAGAATATTTTCAGACTTCTGAAATGACCGTGTCAAATGAACTTTAGAAATCATAGTAATCACTGCATGTGCTGGGCCTGGCCACTACTGACTGTGTTGTTCAGAGCTGTCTGAAGTCCAGGGCTGCCGTGTTCAGAAAGGAACATGCTGCCTCATGTAAATAGGACAGTGCTCTGTGAGAAACTGAAATTAGATTTTAGGCAGCTTGAAAAAGTGTGGGTCTCACTTCCCACCTGGTACCCTTCAGATGCTGCTTACCCAGAGGCTTTGGAAAGCCTTTTCATTTATCTGCTTAGTTCTGACTCTTCTCATGAAAACCCTCCATTTTTCCAGAAAGATCAATTAGATATTTGTTGAAATCCATGTCACGATGCATTCTTTGCTACTAATAATATCTCATGTGCAGTAGGAGTGGGATACTTCAAATTTAGGAACACGGATTTTTCTGCAGGAGGAGGAATTGCCATGTGGGCTCAGCCTTGGAGTAGTTCTTGAATTGTCTTTTTCTGGAAAGATTCACTTGCTAATTTAATTCCAACTTGCATTACCCCGAGTTTGCTGCTTAATCAGGATGAAAAAGAGTTTCTCTTGAATTTAACTGGTTTAGCAGGGTCCGCAGCTCCAAACACTGGACTTTTCCCTCCAGTAAACAGTTACGGTCTGGGAAGCCCACCGGGGCTGCCTGCGAGTCCACATTGACTTACTGGCAGTGAGTTTAGTTTTGGGAGCAGATCCCCGCAGAAGACATTGTTTGGATGGTGTGTGTGTGTGTGTGTGTGTGAAGGCACCCTAAAAAGATGAAGACAGGGCATTACTGAGAGAATGTGTGTGCAAACATCCGTTGACTGAAGATATTTACTTCAGCAAATTTTGTTTGGAAAAAAGCATGCATATATAAACAGGAGCTCCAGTAATAACACATATAGTCTTAGCCCAGTTCAAATAGTTAGCCATCTTGTAAAAGAGTTCAGTATACACTTTTATAGTTTATATACTATCACTTTGCTATGGCTTGCTATTAGTTTTTATAATTCTCTTGCCAACAATAAATAGTACCCCCAAATTAGACTGAATACACATTTCATTACCATCATATGTGATATAGGAATCACTCATTTCACTGAAGACATGTATAATTACAAAATAAACTTGTTGGATACCCACAGACAAACAATTCATTTTACAACGATGCAGTGACTTTTTCCAGAATCTGCTGATACTTTTCAGGTATTATAATATCTATAGTGCAATGACCATAGACACTAACTTTAAAACATGACATTTTTGCATGTGCTTTGCTTTTGCCATTGAAAACATACAGAGGAAAACAAACACCAATTTAATAGTTTCTTCATTTACCATTCAGTGACATTGATTACATGCTTTGAGCTGTACAATCAAGTCTCACCCACCTTTTTCTGAGTTGTTTTTCCACATTAAAAGGTGTCTAGCTTTTGAATTGTTGTGAATTTGATCCCATGTAGATCTAATAAAAAGCATACTGCTCAAAAACAACTTCTTTACTAGTTAAGCTAAGCTGCTGTCTGAAATTCAACAGACTTGACGTGATGTTTTAAAGTTTAAAGATGATCTCTCTGCACAAGGTCACCTCTCTTCATTGATTCATCCAGACGGTGTGGCTCTGCAAAGACTAGATTCCATGATAATTTTAAATGCCATTCTGCATCTTCCCCATTTTGAACAGGACTTTTCTATAGAATCTTTAATCGAATACTCAGTACGGGTAGATGGGCATCTTCCAGTTCTGGTCTCGTGGCAGAAAAGTGGAGGTCAAGGCCGCATGCAATCCATCCTCCTCTTATCCTCCCCCCCTTCAGGTGCTGACATGAGCAAAGAAGGATGCATTGCTTTGCCTTAGTAGTTACATGCTTTTAGGTTTTAATGCATCACGAAGTTTTTTCTTCGTCATTTAAAATCCCAGAAAAGAGCAAAGCAATAAATCAAGTAATAATGATCTATGCTGTTGCTGTTGTTAGAGAGCATCACGGATTCCTCTCAGTCCTGCACGTTCCAACAACTGTTGTTGTTTGAGCTCCTGTTTGCAGCCACGGTGCCATGTGGGGTCACTGTGAATAGAAATGGACCTGTTGGCATCTAGCTATAGCAGCAAAACTATGGCAACAGCACAAATATCCACCAGTCCTGGTGAATCCAGATAAGACAGTCCAAGTTCACTTCCTTTTCATTAATTCTGACTCATAATGATCCTTTAGGGCAGAGTAGAACTGCCCCTATGGGTTTACAAGATGGTACTAATCCAGTGGTTCTCAACCTTCCTAATGCCATGACCCTTTAATACAGTTCCTCATGTGGTGACCACCCCCCAACCATAAAATTTTTTTCGTTATTAGTTCATAACTAATTTTGCTTCTGTTATGAATCGTACTGTAAATATCTGATATGCAGGATGTATTTTCATTGTTATAAATTGAACATAATTAAAGCATAGTGATAAATCACAAAACAATATGTAATTGTATATTGTAAAATATTTATTTCTAATTACAAATAAATGAAATGTTATGGGTACTCATATGTGGGCATATCTGCATGTGAGCAGACCCGCCTAGAGATGGTAGAGGAGCGGTGTCATGGATTATAAGATCATCAGAAATATGTCCTCGGTGACAGGTCATTTGACCCCCAAAGAGGTCATGACCCACAGATGGAGTAGCTGGTGGAAAACAAAAATCAAGCTCATGAAAACAGTAGTCAAGAGCTCACATCACACAATGCATTGGGTAGATCTGTGAAAGCAGATCTCTTTAAAATGTTGCATCGGTAGGTGTTCTGTTGCACAAGCAAGATCATGCTTCTTGACCTTTGCACTTCTGCCTGTAATATTTTCCCAGGACTCACCTCCTTACTTCAACCATGTATCTGTGACCTTGTAAGAGAAAGCGCGAACACATCTTACAGTCACTGCTATCTATTCTCTTTGCTTGTTTTATTTTTCTTCAAGGAATGTTTGCCAACTGAATGACCATATAGTTAAATTTTTAATTGTTTGTACATTTTCTAATAAATGCTAATGAAATAAGATCATGGGACCGTTCGTGTGTTTTTAGCTCACCGGTATATTTCCAGAGTCTAAAACTGTGCCTTTCCCATAAGAGGTGCTCAGTAAATTATTACAGCATGCGCCAGTGCAGGAAGGCCTCCCAAACAATATTGCTTTTTAAAAAAATACATTCTCCTTTATGAAAAAAAGTTCCAATTTTTTTAACTGAGAGAAACCGGAGACCAATAAATGGTTTAAATTCCTTTATTAAAAGCATCCTATATATGTCAAAGGAGTCCTGGTAGTAAAGTGGTTAAGTATTGGGTTGCTAGCTGGTCAGCAGTTTGAAACTACCAGCAGCTCCTCAGGAGAAAGATGAGATTTTCTTCTTCTGCAAAGAGTTACAGTCTTGGAAACTCACCAGGGCAGCTGTCCCCTGTCCTGTAGGGCTACTATGAGTCAGCACAAGCTCAGTGGCAGGGAATTTGAGTTTAAATACGTCAAAAGAAAATTCAGCATAAAAGGCAATTCCAAAGGAGAAAAATCTTACTTTCTAAAAGAGTGAAGCAAGTCAGAAGGAATAGTTCACCAAATACAACAGACATTTAAAGGGAATAGTACAAAGGCTATTAATTCCTAAAGGTCAAAGCATGTTGAAAAATGAACAAACAAAAAATTTGAACACGTTTCAGAGCCCCAAAGGACAGGCCATTGCTTCAGCCTTTAGCTTTGTAAAAGTCAGGGGTAAGACAGCTCCTCTGGACAGGAAATGTTGGGTGTTTTGTTTATTTCCAGGAACTGAGCTTGACAAGCTGACTTGCTATTTTGGTTTATCTCAGTGCGAAGTGTTCTTGGTTTGTTTTTCCCTTTCTGAAATGCAGGTGCTCACAAGGGTAAGTTAAAAAAGCATTGCGCGCAGGGTTCCAGTCCAAACACCACACACAGGTTTCGCCAAACAAAGCGTGTATATGTCTCTGGGGTCAGTAGATGGCGGCAGACAAGTCCTCTCAGGAAGGCAATGGTCCTCAACTTGTTACGGAGCCTTGAAAGAAGAGTTTCGGTCGAAACAGGGCTCCAAGGGACAGTTCAATTCACGGCAGAGAGGTTAGCTCAGGAGTTTATGACAGCTATTTTTTTGAATCCCAAAATGGCAATCTTGATCATTTTTTTCAGAGGACAGAGGACATTCATGTGAACTTATTATGAAGAGGTACTAAGACAATTGAAAACTGCATTTGGTGAGGAAAAAGCCCCATTCACATGGCAGTGAGGACATTTTCCCATCATGACAATGTGGTTGCTCACTCTTCCAGGGTGGCAAGGGCGGTCCTACGAAAATTGCCACCCTACGGACCTAATCTCGCCCTTTCAGATCTCAAAACTCAAAGAACATTGAGAGTAAAAATTTTTCCTCCATGATGCCTTGTTGCATGTGAGAGTTTGACATGGAATAAGGAAGACGGGAGAAGAATCAATGCATTCAAACTAAGGTGCTGGCGAAGAATATGAAAAGTTTAAAGGGCTGCCAAATGAACCAACAAATCTGTCTTGGAAGCAGTACGGCCAGAATGCACCTAACAGGGAAGAATGGTGACACTTTGTCTCCTGCACGTTGGGCATGTTGTCAGGAGAGACCAGTCGTTGGAGAAGGACGTTGTTCTTGGTAAAGCGGAGGGGCAGCGGAGAAGAAGAAGATCCCTGACAAGATGGATGGACACAGTGGCTGCCCAATGGGATCTCCCATAGGAGCAATTGTGAAGGTGGCACAGACCCGGCAGGGTTTCGTTCTGTTGTGCTTTGGGTTGCTTTGGGTCAGAAGCGACTCTATGGAACATAACAACGAGGACAACATAAATCAGAGTGTAGAATTATTGGAGAAGGGTTAGCGAGATAGAAACACTGTCCTCAGAAGTATATAGACTGAGATATAAGGTGTGTGAAGCAATTAACTTCACATTTTGTTATGTGAGTTTAATAAAGCTTTCTATTGTTTTGTAGCAATACTCTTTTATTTATCCTCACATTCATAAGGGCAGCAGAACAATGTGTTAGGCTTGCTTCTTCGTAGTTAAAGAAAAAGATTTAGGCAGACCGATGCTAAAAGAACAGCAAAGATACAATTGGGAGCTGCTATCAAAAGGAAAGTATATGCCATTTTATTAAAATCAGAACAAGCTAGATTCAAAGTTGTTATTACTGGTATTGACCAAATAAGTTAGGAAATTAAATGAAATCACTCAGGGATATTTTCCTGGAAACTAGATACAGTTAATAATCTGCTATTTGTTCCTTTTTATCAATCTATTGAGACTTTTTAGCATACAAGAAGTCAGTTAAAATGTGATCAAACTTGTGCAATGTTATGAAGAAAACTGTGCTAGAGTATTTGGTAAACTGAAATCTTCCGTTAAGGCAATACCTACACTTCACTGATGAGGGCAGTGTCGGTGCAGTGGTAGAATTCTCATATCCCTCACCAGGTCTCACCTGCAGGAGACTTGAGTCCTATTCAGGCTCAATGTACTGCTCTGCAGTCACCATTCATGACAGTGGAGGCTTGCATCTTGCTGTTGAACCTTGTTAAACAGCTTTCAACAGAACTTCCAGACTAAGACAGACTAGGAAGAAAGGAATGCCAATCTACTTCCAAAATCCAACCAATGAAAATCCTACAAATCCCAAACGTTTGGTCCAGATCCAGCTGTGAGAGTGCACTAGGCAGTGTTTTGTTCTGCCGGGAGTGGGGTCCCCCCCATGAGTTGGTGGCTGACCTGATGGCTGTTAACAACAATCAAAAGTCTTACCAGATGATTCAAGGACGTAGTATTTAGCATTAGCTTCTGATTCCATCCCCTGTTGTATTAGTGGTCTAAATAATGGTGAAAAAAAATGATGGTAAGTGGTTTGCAATTCAAAATAGCTCCAAAGCTTGACCAGGAGTGAAGGCAGGAGCTGTGTCAGCACTGGGTGAATTGTAATTGTTAATCTCTGGGGCTGCTGCAACCTGAGGCTGAAAGTAACTAAAATATCCTGTCGTCCTGAACCCGAGCTAGGGCCTGAGATAGATCAGGGCTAACCTTTACCAGTGTATCTGCATTTTTGGTAGAAGATATATAGATCCGTTATTTGCACCTGGTTTCTGCTCTATTCTAATCATTAGCTTGGTTTTTGTTATGTGACAAGAAGATATATATATATTTACGTATGTATATATATATACACATATATACACATACGTAAATATTTATATTCCCTGCCATCAAGTCGATGATGACTCATAGCAACTTTATAGGAGAGCGTAAGACTGCCATTGTGAGGTTTCCCAACTTTAACTGTTTCCAGGGTACACCTGGCAGAGTGGCTCATGGTTTCAACCTGCTGACCTTGCAGATCAGAGCCCAATGCACATATACATTTAAAGCCCCATATATATGAAGGGGCTTCAAAAATTGTGGAAAAATTCCACTATGTTTTCATTCACCTTTTCCATGCATTTTTTAAAGTGCGCGCGCGCGCAAACACACACACACACACACCTTCAAACAAATTGAACAATTTATTCTCATGAGATCAAATGCCAGGGGTCTTCAAAAAGTTCTTGAAAAATATATATTATTAAAAAAAGATGCATGGATTTCATTTTTTTTGCAGCAAAATAAACTTGTACTAACTTATATCATGTCTTAAAAGGATCTACTTTGAGGCACTAAAGAGGATAAAACATCCATTTGAAAAGAGTCCCTATCAGAGAAACAAGAATTTTGTTAAAATTGAAGCTAGAACAAATGCCAAATTTGTGGTGGAGCTTGTGTGCAAGAATGGTGAAATAACTGATACATTATGAAAAGTCTTTGCGCAAGATGTACCCCTAAATCAGCAGTTTACAAATAAATAACTCAGTTCACAAAAGGACAAGAAGTTGTTGAGGATGAATCCGGTGATGACAGATCATTCACATCAATGAACAAGAAACCAATCCTGTTCCTGCCCTAATTGAAGAGGACCAAAAGATTAACAGCCAAAAAATAGACAGTATCCTAGACAACTCAAGTGGTTCAACTTACGCATTTCTAACTGAACAATTAGCATTAAGCAAACTTTCTTCTTAATGAGTCTCAAATCGGTTGCACCCAGATTGACTGCAGACAAGAACAGGGGTTTGAACGGAAATTTTAAACAAGTGAGATCGCAATCCTTAGAAGGCATTTCTTCCAAGAATTATGACAAAGGATGAAATGTTGCTTTACCAGGTGATCCTGACGACATAGCACAAGAGGTGGATCAAGCAAAAGCAGACTTGTCAAGAGCAAAGGTCATGGCAGCCTTTTTAGGGGAGTGCTGAAGGCATTTTGTTTGTTGATTTTCTGGGAGGCCACGGAATCATACAGTCTGCTGATTCTGAGAGTGTTTTGTGCAAGTCAGTCAGGAAAACCTCCCCGCACCGTCCTTCTCCACAGCAGTGAGTCTGCGCCTTCCTTTCATCAAGCAATGGCAGTTTGGGAGCATTTCAGTGGGAAGGCACTGGGCACCCGCTGTCCAGCCCTGCTTTAGCTCCTGTGGTTTCTTTTGTTTCCTAAGCTCTCTAGATGATATACAGATGCAGATAGAGATAGGACACCCCTTCTCCTCCAGTTATAATGCAAGCAAAGACTGCACTGGCATGGTCAGTTCAGTGAGCGTGGGCTAAGTGGCTGGTATAATCTCTTACAAAAGTGTCTTAACCTTACTGGAACTCACGGTGAGAAATAAAATTAATATTTTTCACTTTTGTCTTGTATTCACTTTTCTCCTGAACGTTTGAAGACCTTTGATATCTCCCCTTCACGGGGAGCCCACACCTGAAGACAAGGCGCATTCCGAGAGATGGGACAGGACTCTAGACGTTGAACCTGAAACTCGTGCTCCTCTCTGGTGCGTGGCTGGCCTTTAGTTCTCCTGCTTTACCGTTCCCCACGCCTTTTCTTGAGGAATACAGGCCTGTGTAATTGCTGCATCCATGTGTCAGTCTTGCTGCCACCAGCCCAAGCTAAGGGATTGGGACGGGTTCATTGTGATAGTCAAAGATACATCTGACAACTGCAAAACAGTCTTCATTAGAATCACATTATTAATAACAGAAAACTCCAATTCATAGATGAAAGCATTTAATAAGACAAAGAATATAGTATATTTAACAATGGCAAACAATATAACTGTAACTCTTTTGGAACAAATAACAACATCATGGAAAGTTATTTTAACCTAAAACTGAAAATCAGGAAGGAGGATGGCATATGCTTACTGACAAGCAGCTCTACCTGAGACCACTTTGCCTCGATACCAATGTAGTGCAATAAGGAGCAAGCACATGCTTAGGTTCTGGATGCAGAAAAACTAAACCCAACCCCCAAACCACCCTCACTTCCACTGAGTTGATTCTGATTCATGAATGCCCTATAGGACATGGTAGAACTGCACCTGTGGGTTTCCAATACTCTTTTTTTTAAAAAAAATTTTATTGGGGGCTTGTACAGTTCTCATCACAATCCATACATCCATCCATTTGTCAAGCACTTACGCACATTTGTTGCCCTCATCATTCTCAAAACATTTGGCTCCCACTCTAGCCCCTAATATCAGTTGCTCATTTTCCCCCTCCCTCCTCTCTCCCCCCTCCCTCATGAAGCCTTCATAGTTCATAAATTATTATAGTTTTATCATAAATTACCCTGTCCAATGTTTCCCTCTGCCTCTTCTCTGCTGTCCATCCCCCAGGGAGGAGGCGATACTTAGATTCTTGTAATTGGTTCCCTTTTTCTACCCCACATTCCCTTCACCCTCCAGACATCGCCCCTCTCACTACTGGTCCTGAAGGAGTCATCTATACTGGATTCCCTGTTTCCAGTTGCTATCTGTACCAATGTACATCCTCCGGTCCAACCAGATTTGTAAGGTAGAATTGGGATCATGATAGTGGAGGGGAGGAAGCATTAAAGAACTAGAGGAAAGTTATATATTTCATTGTTGCTACCCTGCACCCTGATTGGCTCATCTCCTCCCCACAACCCCTCAGGAAGGGGGTGTTCAGTTGCCCACCAATGGACTTTGAGTCTCCACTCTGCACTCACCCACCTTTACAATGAAATGCTTTCTTGTTCTTGGATGCTTGATACCTGATCCCTTCGACAGCTCGTGGTCACACATGCTGTTGTGCTTCTTCCATGTGGGCTTTGTTGTTTCTGAGCTAGTTGGCTGCTTGTTTTATCTTCAAGCCTTTAAGACCCCAGATGCTATATCTTTTGATAGCCTGGCACCATCAGCTTTCTTCACCACCTTTGCTTATGCACACGTTTTTCTTCAGTGATCACATCAGGAAGGTAGGCACCCACTGATCAGATTTTTAGTTCTTTGATGTCTGATAACTGGTCCCTTCTGCACCTCGTGGTCAGTCAGGCTGGTATGCTTCTTCCATGTGGGCTTTGATGCTTCCCAGCTGGATGGCTGCTTGTTTATCTTCAAGCCTTTAAGACCCCAGACACTATATCTTTTGGTATCCGGGCACCATCAGCTTTCTTTACCACCTTTGCTTAAGTTCACATTTTTCTTTAGCAATCGTGTTGGGAAGGTGTGCATCCTGGAATGCCAATTTAATAGAACAATGTGTTCTTGCAATGATAAAGTGCTTGAGTGGAGGCCCAATGTCCATCTGCTGCCTTAATACTAAACCTAAAAATATATGCACATAGATCTGTTTCCCCACACTCTTATATAAACAGGACTAACTCTTGATGAAGGTAGAAAGCTTTATCTTTCCCCCTCAGGGGGTGGCTGGTGGTTCCATACTGCCAACCTTGATGTCTACAGTCCAATATGTAACTCACTATGCCATCAAGGATCCTGAAAAACTGACAGGAAAATCAAATCCATTACTGTAAAGTTGATGCCAATTCACAGCAACCTGATACAGGACAAGAGTAGAATTGCACCATGGGGTTTCCAAAGTTGCAATTTTATTGGAAGCAGACTACTATATCTTTTTCCTGCAGAGAGACTGGTGGTGGGTGGGTTCAGACTTCCAACCTTTTGGTTAATAGTTGAGCACTTAACTTCTCAAATCCTACTTCTGCCCTTCTCAGTTTTGTGACACCGTTCAAGTTATTAAATTCACTGATTTTGTATTCCTGTAGCCAAATTGGATATAAGAATGTCCTTGCTGTTGATTTTGTGCTTATAGAGACTTCATGTGACCGAGCAGATTCACCCCCATTGGGTTTTAACGGTTGTATTCCACACAGATCTCTAGGTCTTTCTCTCAAGGTGCCGCTGAGTGTGTTCAAGCCACCAACATTTTGGTGTTTAGGGACATACCGAATATACTCAAGTATAAGGTGACCTGATAGGTCAGCTGAGTCACCTAATTTTACCACAAAAACTGCATTAAGAAGCATGTGGTGTGAGTGGCAAAACAGGGAGGGTAAAGGGAGAATGGATAGGAAAGAGGGAACCGATTACATGGAACTGTGTGTGACCTCCTCCCTGGGAGACAGACAACCGAAAAGTGGATGAAGGGAGACGTCGGACAGGGCAAGATATGACAAAATAGCCATTTATAAACTATCAAGGGCTCATGAGGGAGGGGGGAGCGGGGAGGGAGGGGAAAAATGAGGACCTAATGTCGGGGGTTTAAATGGAGAGAAAATGTTTTGAGGAACGATGTACAAATGCGCTTTACACAATTGATGTGTGTATGGATTGGGATAACAGTTGTATGAGCCCCTAATAAAATGTTAAAAAAAAAAAGAAACATGGTGAAAACCTCAGCTTATACACGAGTATATATGTTAAGCATAACCCGAAACTACATAAGAATGTGCATCTCTGTGACTCTCCTGGAATTTCCTTCATGCTCTCTAGCTAACTACTGCAGTCCTGGGGTCAAGTCCAACTTTACTCACTGCCATCTGTTTAATTCTGACTCACAGTGACCCTGTGTCCCTATAGCCCACTGTAGAACTGCCCCTTTGGCTTTCCAAGGCTGTATGTCTTTACAGGAATGGAAAGCTTCCTCTTTGCCTCCATGGATCAGCAGGTAAATTTGAACTGCTGACCTTGTGGTTAGCTACCCAGGAGGTAACCCTCTGTATCATCAGAACTCCCCAAGTCCAAGTTTAGGGGAAGAATACCAAGGGCAGAGTACAAAATGAGCCAGCTACATCTGTCTTCCTTGTTGGAAAAGTGAAGGCCTGCCCAGAAATGCCCAGACATGTTCTTATCTTTCATTGATTGGAGCTGTGTCATTTTACCACTCCAACTACAAAGGAAGATGGGAAATCAAGACTCCTGGGGAAGAGGTTGTGGCAGGGAGCTTCAAAGAGCACTTACCAATATTATTAAAATGATCCTTTCCTTTTGCTCCCTGCCTTGAATAGGGACTTAATATCTGGACCTGTTGCAAGATTTTTGCATTCTCGACCCTCATATTCAATCAAGATTTGTAAGCTTGAATGAAAGTTTTTTCTGTTTTCCATCTGTTGGTGAAGGGGTTATTGACAATGGAAATATATAAACAAACAAACAAACAAGCTAGCTCTGGACTGGAACAACTATAGTAATAGTTGTTGTTAGTGGCTGTTTAATCTAAGCATAGTAACAAAAGTATAGAAAGAAAGTTGGGGATCATGTTGCAGAATGCTCTGGGTATCAGACCTTACTATTCACAGAATTCCCCCCAACCTGCCCTTGCTTTGTTCTAAGCATTTGGACTCCACCCTATGGGAGAGGCAAATGGCGTGATACACATTCTGCCTCCAGAAGTTTGCAATGTAGTGGAGCAGACAAACGTTCTCAATAAAGCAAAGGGCAGAACGATTGGAACAGTATCTCAAGTAATGGTTCATTGCACCTGCAGAGAAAAATCAAAAGCTGGGTCCCTTTCAGGGTCTGAAGTAAAAACCTACTTACTCCACCTTGGTCCAGGCATATTGTTACTGTTAAGTCGCTCAAAGGGGAGTCCTAAAGGCACAGAAGAAAAAGCAGCACTGGCAATTAGCTCCCTGAAAAGTTAGTGTGTGATTGGTAGAAAGTTAGTGCATTGGAATGTAAAATACCCGGGCATTGTTTGGGTCTATTGTACACAGAGGCTCTAGGAGTTGGAACTGACTTGGCAGCGCCTAACAACAATGGTCATTATCTGGCTTCCCAGAAGCCCCCATTGTAGAAAGCATGATTGAGTGAAGTCCAAGTGGGAGTACCAGACTTATAAATTAGAAACAATCTTTTCAAAATAAGATTCGTGCGTTCTGAGAGACATGACTACAAAAACAAAAACAATGTTTATAAAAGACAGAGGTTTAGAAAATGCTTCCTTTAGGAAATTTCAAGAATTTCTCAATACCAAGCAATAACTAGCTAAACATTCTGCATCCTTTGAATGACCTTGAGAGCATATAATCAAGGCAGGAAAGACACGAAACGTACACCCTAACCATCTTAAATCTTTGTTGTCTATTGGGTGTATCTGCAATTGGAGAGGAAAGGTGTGAGGAATAGGAAATGCATTTTACAAAGGCTATTAAGAGTTTATTAATATCATAAAATTTGAAAATGATCGTATGTCCTTTCTCTCTGAAACTTGAGGAGAAATAAATAAGAGCCTCTTAAGTCATCTCTGGTGGTCACAGATGGGCAGGAAGAAGAGTAAAGGCCTTTTTATAGAAATGCTTTTCCTTTATAATGAAACCCAACTGTAGAACAATCTCTAACTGTGTTACAGCAGAAGTGACATGGCAGATACGGTGAGGTACCGAGAGCTTGCTTGTTTCCTAGAAATGGTCCAAGAAGAGGGAGCACAGCCTATCAGCTCTGTGATGAACCGAGGCATTGACAGCACGTACAATTAGATGCAATGGCATTCGGGTGATTCCACAATAATTATATGGCGACACTAAACCTTAAATATGATTCTCCTCTGCACTAGAATTCTGAGAAGGAAGCTTTCTAGAGTAAAAACTATCTGTACATGATAGTCTTCCCAATCAGTCCCTATAAAAACTAGAACTGATAGTTTTTATAATTTTATGAGGGAAGAAGAAAAAAAACAAAGTCTTGGTCACTATTCTGCTTCAAGGAACAGATTTTAAAATAACTAATTTTTGTTATTAATGCTATAGCAACATAAAACACAGTGCAGTGCATGGAATTATTTGCTATGGTTCTTTTCACCATAGTCTTTCTAACTCCCATGGATGACTGGGTGAAGCCACGCAGACAAGGGGTATGGGACTCTAATGAGGGTATTGGCCAGTTTTCTCACCCCACTGAGTATAAAATGAACCAACTCAGAAGCAAAGTGGTGCTCGCTCTTACTACCATGAAGAAAGAACAAAACCAGGGTGTGTCTCCTGAATACCAAGATTTTCCTGAGGAGCCTCTTCCTCAGTCCTGCAGGCAGAGCTGTGACGGCATAGAAGCCACAGCAGCAGAGGCAGCAGCACCGAGGACCAAGAACGTAGAGTAGAGCGGAGTTCCTATGGGCAGGAGGCTCACTCGCGGAGTGGGGTACCTTTTGGGCACTTATTGGCAATGCAAAAGGAGCTTGGTAACACACGCCTCATGAGGGCAAAGGTCAAGGGACTGCATGGTTGAGAGGCTGAGGACCTGAGGACCAGAAACAGGTGTGCCTGTGGCTATGGGTGAGGAGACGTGCTCCTGACCAGAATGACAGAACTTTGCCTAATAAGCCCTATAATCATGCCTATTGTCTGTGAGTTCTGGGGGGCCATTTCAATGAATTGTCAAACTCAGCAGACAGAGAAGCAGAGAGCGCCATGGGAGGGGTGGTGGTGGTGGTCAGAATTGATAAAGACTGCTGGAGCATGGAGGTGCGTCTGAATTTAAACCTCTGAGGAATCATCCTTGGGCTGATGCTGATAGTGATCCCCCCCCCCCCC
>NW_022103968.1:49846394-49865498 GCF_000313985.2 Echinops telfairi | reverse complement strand
CCCCACCCCGTTCTGTCACACAGACATCTAGGAATGTTGCCTTGCCTGACTCTCATTTTCTCCTCAACTGCCTAATGGCTCACTTCCTTCTCAGGGTGCAACCGTTTCTTACAGTCGCCTAATTTCTGCTGCTCCTGCCAGAGAGGGGGCCCTATGGTAGCCCTCTTACTCTTCCGTTCCCTCCAAAAAGGTTACAGAAGATGACTTTCGCGACTTTTCTCTCTAGGCTTGGACAAACCTGCAAGCTAGGTCTCTCTCCACACGTGTCTGAGAAGAATCAGGATTTAATTTCAGGCAGTCGTAAAAGACTCCCACATCTTGTTCTGATTTCTTTTTACCATCTCTCTCTGTTTCTCTCTCAGAAGTTATTAGTTACTGGCTTGAAGAGGACTTTTAATTTTTTAACCCTATTATTGCTCCTTGGAAGTCCTTGGGGGTGTGTGTACAAATGTGAATCTATCCAGAGGTACCGCGGGAGTCTTCATGATCTACTTACCAAAAAATAGCTACTGAAAACTGTGGGGAACACAGTTCTGCTCTGCCATGCCTGCACGAGGCTGCCACGGGGTAGAATCAAATTAATCGGTAACCGGTCTGTTGGGCAGTAAGGAGGAAGCAGGCAGGAACAGGAGACAGTTGAAAGTCCACAAACTTATGTTTGATTCCTGTCTTCTGTGCCATAAATACTCATATTTATTTATTCCCCCATAGGAAATGCCAACTGATATGAACCATTTGGAAGGCTTTGGGGAAAAATCGAGTAAAGATGAATTGTGTGGACAGCAATCTCACTTTTGATATCAGGGGTTCCATCAATTCCAGAAGGCTTGCTTTTGGCGAATGCTTTCAGTGAAGCTTCAACTATGGTACTTCTTGAAATGACTGAATGTCGACTAGTTCTTTTTGATACAGTGACTGTGTATTCTTTTCATCTTCTTTCGATGCTTCTTGCATCAATCAATATTTTGCCCATATTCAATATTGCTACTTGAGGCTTGAATTATTTTTTTTTAGTTCTCTCATTTTTAGATCCACTAAGTGTGTTCTTCTCGTTTGGTTTCCTAGTTCTAGGGCTCTGCACATTTCATTATAATATCTGACTGTTTTCTCAAGCTACCCTTTGAAATTTTCTGTTCAGCTCTTTGACGTCATCATTTCTTCCATTTGCTTTACCTACTCTATGACTAAGAGCAAATTTGAGTCTCTTCTGATCTCCACTTTGATGTTTCCTTTTTTTCTGGTCTTTTTAATGACCTTTTGGCTTTCTCTTGACTAATGTTCTTGATATCATCCTACAGCTCATGTCTTCTGTCTTTAATGTTCAATGCCGCGAATCTGTTATTGAGTTGTTCTCAAAATCGAGATGGCGTAAACTCAGGGTCACATTGGGCTCTGTGGACTTGTTTTCATTTTTTTCAGTTTCAGTCTGAACTTACACATGAACAGTTGATAGCCTGCTTCACAGTTGCCCTCTTGTTTCATTTTAGACACTGACATCGAGCTTCTCTGTCATCTCTTACCACATATGTAGGCAATTTGATTCTGCCTAGTCCATCTAGAGAAGTCCAGGTGTATAGTTGCAATTTATGCTGTCAAAAAGGTATTTGCTATGAAGTCACTGAGTTTGCAAAATTGGTACTGAATTCCGGATAGAAGTATAAAGTAGGTAAAGAACTCTGGGTAGGAATAGAAAAAATAGAATGATGGAGAAACCATGTGTGGATACACAGAGGTTCATTATATTATTTTCTATCCTTTCTCATATGCCTGATCAACTTTATTTTTGAAATATTCTAAAATCTCCAAAAGATGTTGCTAATATCACATATTGAAAAATTAAATTACAAAATGATTTTTTAAAATCATTTTATTAGGGGCTTGTACAACTCATCACAATCCACACATACATCAATTGTGTAAAGCACATTTGTACATTCATTGCCCTCATCATTCTCAAAACATTTACTCTCCACCAAAGCCCCTGGCATCATTTCCTCATTTTTATCCCTCCCTCCCCGCTCCTCCCTCCCTCATGAACACTTGATCATTTATAAATTATTATTTTGTCATATCTTTCCCTGTCCGATGTCTCCCTTCACCCACTTTTCTGTTGTCCATCCCCCAGGGAGGAGGTCACATGTAGATCCTTGTAATCAGTTCCTCCTTTCCAACCCACCCTCTCTCCACCCTCCCAGTATCACCACTCATACCATGGCCCTGAAGGGATCATCTGCCTTGGATTCCCTGTGTTTCCAGTTCCTATCTGTACCAGTGCACATCATTTCGTCTAGCCATATTTGTAAGGTAGAATTGGGATCATGATAGTGGGAGGGGGGGCGGAAGGGGCATTTAGGAACTTGAGGAAAGCTGTATGTTTCATCGTTGCTACATCGCACCCTGACTGGATTGTCTCCTCTCGTATACCCTTCTGTAAGGGGATGTCCAGTGGCCTACAAATGGGCTTTGGGTCTCCACTCCGCACTCCTCCCCCTCATTCACTATGATATGATTTTTTGTTCTGATGATGCCTAATACCTGATCACTTCGACACCTCGTGATCACACAGGCTGGTGTGCTTCTTCCATGTGGGCTTTGTTGCTTCTGAGCTAGATGTCCATTCATTTACCTTCAAGCCTTTAAGACCCCAGACACTATATCTTTTGCTAGCTGGGCACCATCAGCTTTCTTTGCCACATTTGCTTATGCACCCATTTGTCTTCAGTGATTGTATCAGGGAGGTGAGCACACAATGATATGATTTTCTGTTCTTTGATACCTGATAACTAATCACTTCGGCACCTCATGATCACACAGGCAGGTGTGCTTCTTCCATGTGGGCTTTGTTGCTTCTGAGCTAGATGGCCGCTTGTTTACCTTCAAGCCTTTAAGACCCCAGGACACTGTATCTTTTGATAGCCAGGTACCATCAGCTTTCTTCACCGCATTTGCTTATGCAAGAGGGATATCTTTCAGATTTAGGTCTGAATATTTTCTTTGTCCTAAATCACTTTTGTGTTTCTCTTCATTAACAAGGTAAGTCTGTCTCTCACAATGTTTTCCTATTTTCCTGGAAACTCAAGAGTCAAATTTGGACTTAAACTTTAGTGCTCATGTAAGACATTGTGCATCTGTCCTCTATCTTTCTCCTTGAACTTCCTGCTGCTCATCTCTTTGTTCCTTTGTAGACTATCGTTATCCTCTTTACATGCTTTGAAAATAAGGTGTATTATAAATAAATCATAAAAAATTATATATTTTTGTTTTCTCTTTGTTCACATGTACATGTAGTTTTTGCACAGGACCGGTCTGTGTCTGCCTCGTTTGCCTCTGTATACCTCAGTGTCTAGCATGGTGTCTGACAAATGGGGGTCATTTCAATATTTGTCAGCTAGGTGAATTATTAAACTCAAATTCAGGCTTAACCAAGCCTTGATTTTTGCACATTTCAGTGCCCAATTTATCTTGTTATAAATATAGCTTTAATAAACAGCTTGGAATACAGTTTTGGATTATTTCCTGAGGTTATTTTTCCAGGAGTAAAATTGCATGGGTCAAAGGATATGAACACTTAATGGCCTTTGAAATGTTTTTCCAAATTGCTATCCAAAAAAGCTTTTACTACTTTATACAACTAAGAGCAGTATATGAGCATATTATTTCCCCTTAACACTATCAGTTGATACAGTGTTTTGTTTTTTTCTTTCTGGCAATTTAATAGATCTAAAATCATAGCTTGATGTGTGATTAATAGGACTTAAAATGTTAGTTTATCAACATTTGGTATCAATCATTTTTTATTTTATGTCATTTATCAAAAAACAAAGAAGAGAGCGATGTGCTTCTGTTGAATTGTGTAGTACTGCTAACTACAAGACCAGGTACAAACCCACCAACCACTCCACAGGAGGCCATCTGCTACCGTAATGACTTACAGTCTTAGAAATCTTATCTAGGATCACCATGAGCTGGATTAGACATTATTGAAGTGGATTTGGTTTGGTATTTTGGGTCCATTTTTTTACATTAATTTGTCTATTTGTCACAGTGTCACCAACATACAATTCACATATCATCCATTCCAATAGTTCACTCACATTCATAAGAGCTGCACAACCATTACCACAGTCAATTCCAGGACATCTCCTCTTCCTTTTTTTAGGGAACTGGGCTATGCATGTCAAAAAAAGGCATAGAGTGTATGAAAAATGCATGCATGGGTACCCTCTAAAAATAGATTTTTTTTCAAAGCTTTGTCAAAGTACTACTCTCCACTACACTTAATACATTTGTCCAATCTGTGATTCCATTCTTGGAAACATTTTTCAAACTCATCTGTTTGGATGGCTGATAGTACCTCTGTTTTTTGTCTTTACCTCTTGTACACCATCAAATTGGTGTCATTTCATGTCCCTCTTCATTCGTGGAAACAAAAAGAAGTCACATGGAGCAAGGTCAGGTGAGTAAGGTGCATGGAGCAAGAGAGGCATGCTGTTTTTTGCCCAAAACTGAGATAACTCCAGTTGAGCTATCTCAGTGTGAGTAGGTGCATTGCCATGGTGGCAAAACCAGTCTCCTGTCTGTCACAAATCAGGCCTTTTATGTCTCACACTGTAGGCAATCTTTTCAGAACCTCCAAATAAAAAAAGCTTGATTAGCAGTGTGACCTGATGGAATGAACTCAAATGCACTCTGAGTCGACATTTTCCTCCACTCGAGAAGTTGACAGATGTCCAGAACAAAGTTTGTCATCAACTGACATTTCACCTTTTTGAAACGAGAAAATCACTCATGCACTTGAATTGTTCCCATAGCACTGTCTATGTAAGCTGTGTTCAACATCACAACAGTTTCTGTGACATTTTTCCCAAGCAAGAAATGAAAGTTCACAGTCCCAGGCTGTTCTCTGAAATTGACCATCACAAAAAATGTGGTTCAAGCAGAAGTGCTTTTATAAAAAAATTCACTGTGAAGAGAGAACCTTCTCAGGCGATGCCACTGGGTGCACTGACTCAGAACAAGTTGCTGGATGCTCATGTAGGGAGGAGGATGTATACTATGAAAGTTTCACTCCATCCAGCACAATTCTGGTTTTCTTTGGGTAACCTCCTCGTATATGATAGGCTTGCATTGCAAATTATTCGGCACCCTGAAGGCAAGAATTTGAATGATCCAATGACTTCCACCCACCACTTGTCTGTCAGTTTGTGGTGCTGTGGTGGCCTGTGTGTTGCTGTGATGCTGCACTGGTATTTCTAATGCCAGCAAGGTCACCCAAAGTGAACAGGTTTCAGCAGAACCCAGAACACTTCATTGTGCTCATGGGGAATTTGTATACCGATCAAGAGGCAGTTGTGAAAATTGAACAAGGAAATACTGCACCATTTAAAATCAGAAAAGGTGTGCCACAGGGTTGTATCTTCTCAACAGACTTACTCAATCTGAATAAAGTTATATGGCAGGAAGTGATTGGTCATTTCTATCACTCAGCATCATGGAAAACTGACCCTGCGAGTTGAGGCCTCCTCTTGTTGAAGTGGTTTTGAAGATGTGCAAAGAGGGTGGTGTATAATTTATGAGCTATTATCAACACTACCTGGCTACCTGGAAAACAAGGATATAAGATTAGATAAATTGAGAACAGAATCCTACCTTTGTCTTGGTGTTTATTTCTATCGTAGTTGTCTCATACAATATTTGTCCTTTTGTGATGTACTGATTTCACTCAGTATCACGGGTGCCACGTCGTCCATGCCATGAGGTGTTTCATGCTTTCATCATTGTCTTTTTCAGAATTGCATAGTATTCCATTGTGTGTATATACACCAGAGTTTCTTTGTCCATTTTTCTACTGATGGGTATTTGGGCTGGTTCCAGCTTCTTCCTATTGTGAATTGTGCTGTAACAAACATGGGAGAGCATGTTTGTGCTCCATTTCTTATTTCTTTGGGGTACATGCCCAGTAGCAGCATTGCTGGGGACATAAGGGATTTCCACTCAGTTGTTTTAGGTAGGCCCATATGACTTTCCAAAGTGGTTGTACATGTTTACAAGCTCACCAGCAGTGCATAAGAGTTCTGAGGTTTTCATATCCTTTCCGGCATTCGTTGATTTCTGTTCTTTTTAACGGGTTAACATGGTGTGTAGACGATGCTAGCTCATGCTCACGTATATCTCTTCAGGGGGTGGTTTCCCTGTCTACAGGCTGGAGATAGTAGTATCTAATTTAGAACTCAGTTGTAAAGACCGCCACATCCCCATAGAAGGTTCTCAGTAACGCATCTTGAATTAGGTTTATGGCAGAATTGACCGATAGAAGGGCAAATAATTAGGAAGAGGAAGGTGCAGAGGTTCAGCTTGGCCCCCAAATCACAGAGCTCGCGACTCTTTTCATTACTTCATACAAAAATTGATGGACACTGTGAGGCTTCTTAAAAACAAAACCCTGTCAGGACATCCTTTCACCAATTCCCACCACAGTTCTAGAGGCTACAAGTTCAAATTGAGGCGATCAGAGTCCAATGTGCAATTTGAACCTCAATCCCTTTCATAGGAAAAAACGCATCCAGATTTATGCAGAACCAGGACTTCAGCCCATGCTTCCAGACGCTCATTGTGGACCAGCCTTTTGTTCTTCCAAGTAAATAAACCAATCCTTCAGATGAGGAGACAGAGTCAGCACTAGGGTTCTGAAAAACAAAAACCCAACAACCTTTACTGTAAATAATAAATGTCATGGAAGATTGTCTTCTCCTGAAAGTGCTCTGTGTTGGAGATGGCGATTCCCGGCTCAGTGGCTTCGTGACTCAGAACGCTTGGAAAAGAACGTGACTCCAAGGAAGAATGTTTCTTATTCGGAGCCGGTGAGTTGTTTCGTCCGCCCTCGTCTTCTTCCTTTTGGAAACAGCAGCAACATAGGTAGAGGGTGTAAGAAAAAATCCATATGTAAACCTCACTTAAATTGCATGCTATATTTAAACAAACAAGGAAACTGTTAATAGTTATTTCTGGAAGCAATCAATATAGACGAGGAGCTCTGAAAGCATAAAATGTTGAGGGCACATTATAGCTGATTACAATTACTCATCATCAGCTTTTCCATAGCGATGAGTCAGTCTTAAGTCATGTGTCATTCAGAGCCTACAGTGTATGTGTATATATAGATAATCAGAATCTACCAGATATTTTAAAGATTAAATTGCCATAGCAAAAATTAGAGTGGGTATTTTTCAAGGCTCAGAAATCTCTCATTCCAAGAATGCACTAGTTGATGAGGTGAGTAATGAAATGTGCAGGGAAAAAAATTATCTTGAGATAATAATCCTTTCCCCAAAGCCCCAAAGAAAGCAAGGTGCTATAAGAATACATCACTTCTTGGCTTCTCACATAGGAGATAGTTTAAAGGATACCAATGCAGAATCTATGGAGCCCTGACTGAGTAGTTTAGTTACAGCTGGGGCTGCAATCCACAAGGTCAGCAGTTCAAAATCATGAGGAAGAAAAGTGGGTCTTTATATTCCTGTAAACAGGAGTCATTCTACGCTATCCTATAGGGACACCACGAGTCATCATCTACTCAATGGCAGTAGTGAGTGCTGAAGCTCTCCTAATCCCTTTCCCATTTTATTTTCCTTTTTTAATAACATGTATTATAATCCAGTATAAGAAAGGAACATGGACAATTGGTGTAAATTCTATCCATTACAGGTAATAAAATAGTCAACTAAAGGTCAGCTCGAACTAGATTAAACATGAAAGGATGATTTATATAATTAGGAGGTTTAAGAGGCAACTGGTATCATTTGATTCACAGACTAAAAGAATACTAGCTAGCATCTTTGTGTGTCTGTGGGTACCTGTTACTTAGTCTCTCAAGTTTACTTTCCCTCATAGTGGTCTCTGAGGCTAGTTCTTTGCTGAAAGTGAGAAAAGTTACTGTTCCCTACTTCCATTGTTCTCATTTAGAAATATCAGGGAAATATATGGTGTTATTTTCCAATAAAGCCAAAGAAGTGCTGGGAGTCCTGTGGTCAGTTGGTTCAAACCTGTAGAAACTCAATCCGAAAGAAAGGTTTGACACCTGCTTTCAAGAGTTCGACACCTCTTGATCGTTGGTGTGTTTCTTCCATTTGGGCTCTGTTGCTTCTGAGCTAGATGGCCGCTTGTTTCCCTTCAAACCTTTAAGACCCCAGATGCTATACCTTTTGATAGCTGGGCACCATCAGCTTTCTTCACCACATTTGCTTATGCACCCATTTGTCTTCAGTGATCGTATCATGGAGGTGAGCACACAATGATATGATTTTTTTGTTCTTTGATGCCTGATAATTGATCCTTCGGCACCTCGTGATCACACAGGTTGGTGTGTTCTTCCATATGGACTTTGTTGCTTTGTGTGTGTGTGTGTGTGTGTGTTTTGTTTTTTGACAATCACATAGTGAACAAAAGATTAATCTCTAAAATTTATAGAACTTAAGTGTTCATCAATGGATGAATGGTTAAACAAATTATGGCACATACACACAGTGAAACACTATACACTGTTAAAGAATAATGAGGACTTTATAAAATACCTCACAACATGGATGAATTTGGAAGACATGATGCTCAGTGAAAGTAGTCAACCACAAAAGGGCAGATATGTCAGACCCCTGCTACAAAAAGTCAAAGAAAGATTTGTAATCAATTGAAAGGAAGGTCTCTCAAGATGAAGACTGCTTCCAGTATCAGTGGATGCTGTGGAAAAGTTTGTTTTTTGCTCGGTCTAGATCCTGCATCTGGCTCATCAAACTCTGTTTGACTTGAGCCAACAAATTATCATATTGCCCACTCACCCTGGGAGTGTCATCAGTGACCTGCCATCTGACTAGAGACCTTAGATTCTTTTGCCTCTGTGGCTACCAGCCTGCTGCCTTACTGTAGATCTTGAGTTGATCCGCCTCTGCAGCTTCATCAGTTAGGAGAATCCTCCAGCCCAACATCTGACCCATGGACTTGGAACCTGCCTGAACATGGCCTTGCCTACGTCTACGGTCCTGTCAATCATTCTCTTGATGTAGATTTCTCTTTACATACGCATACATAAGCTTCTCTGGCCTTGCTTCTCTAGAAAATTCAGTCCAAGACAAAAAAATTTAATAAGAAGGAAAAATAAAGAGAAAAGAAAGCTTTTTTTACAGATAGTAATAAAGGAGCCACAAAATAAAATTGACAGTAGAAATGGAGACATATAATTAAAGAGAGAAAAGTAGGGGAGACACTCATTTTTTTCTATTTCCTAATATCAAACAGAATTTCCTTTGTGATACGAAAGATTGTTTAACAGCTTGCTAAAAGGTTGGTAGTTTGAACCTACCCAAAGGTGCTTTATAGAGGGGCCAGGAGATCTGCTTGTGAAGGTCACAGTCTAGAAAGTTCTGAGCAATTCTACTCTGTGCACGTGGAATAAGCACGGAGGGCAATCAGCTAAAGGCAAGCAAACCATAATGCACACTATCTAACATGATGAAAAAATTAAACTTCTCCTCATACACCTAGAGTTCCTCTTACACAAGAAATGTGTGTGTGTGTGTGTGTGTGTGTGTGACATCAGTAAACACCCATGGAGATTACATGAGTGTTATAAAGAAGTGCTGTAGGGATATAATGATAGAAAACCCCTGGGTATTTGAGAGACTAGGGCTCTTGAAAGACACATAGAATATCAACAGATGACGTGCAAGGAAATGATCTGGAAAAGCTTTGGAGGGGAGAAAAATAAAGACAGGCATCAGGAAATGTTTACTTCTCTGAATGGCTGTTTTAACGATGTTGGAAGGACTTTGGTGGGAAGGGCACCAAGCTGGAGCAGCAAGTTTAAGTCTCAGATGGAGATACTTGACTTGTGTGGGGACATTGAACTTTTAGTGCCCTTTAACCTTTGGCATCCTCTGAGAGCTTTTCCATGGAAAAGTACTAAGGTCAGAACGATGGCTTAAAATGTTTAAAGCAGAATAGGAGAGGGGAGAAATGAATAGAAAAGACAATGTTGTAATAAACTTCTTTTTTTGAGAAAAGCACTTTAGGCACTTAGATCTCGAGAGGATGAAAAAACAGATGAGAATGATGTTGATATGAGAAATTATTTTATTGGACCATTTTGATACTGCTTGCTGAAAAAAGGATGCATGTTTATTAGGCATCTAAGAATCTCATTGACTTTGTGTTGCCTTCGCTTGGAAATGCCACTGCCTGATGCTGACTTAGCTGTGGCCTGCCTCTCCTCGGTTCCTTCAGCTCCAACAAGAGGAAAGGTCCCTAAGGCTGCACAACTCTGGACTCTCCTGTGCTAAAATGAATCATCAAAATAAAACAAAAGCAGTGCTCAGAAGATAAAAGGCATTTAATTATAAATGTAATTACTTTTAGCTACTGTGCCAGAATAGTTGGGCATGCAAGCATTTTTCCCTTGCTTACTTCATATCCAAAAAACTAAACACACTGCCAGTAAGTAGACTGCAACTAAGAGTAACCCTTCTTTTTTGTTCTATTAGTATATTTAATTAAAAAATATTTTCTTGGCATACTTCAAATTTAATCCCATTTACCCATTTAGTCACATTAGAAAAAGCTGTGCAATTATCTCCACAATCAATTTTAGAACATTTTCTTCTCATATTCATAGTTGTTAGGACCCAGTTTCCCCCAATCTCTCCTGCCAAGCTCCTAGGCAATTATTAATCTAATTACTATCTCTATAGATTTCCCTATCCTGGAGGTTATCGATAGAACATAGCATCAAACACAAACAGAGGATGCAAGCAAACAACAATGACTAAAGAGAGAAAATGTCAATAAAAAAGAAAGCAGAATATATTAAAACCAAGCAAGTTTAGAATGAGTCAAAAAGGAAGATTAAAGATAAGATACACTTTAATCCAAATGCAGGGGTCCTCACAAATTTACAGTGCTCTCGGTCTGACAGGGAAGAAACACTGGGCTTTCTACTCCTGTACTTTGTCTCAGAAACTCGCAGGAGCATTTCTTCTTTGTAATAAGATCTGTGTGGTCACTATGAGTCAGCATCAGCTCTTTCGCAATGAGTGTGCGGGGTTTTGCCTGTCTGGTAACAAGGCCATTCACAGTCCTGGATTATGATCAGAGTACATTCATTAGAGGCTTAATCCATGTGGGATCTCTGCAAATAGATTTTGGGCTTCCTCTGTTGTCACCCATAGCCTTCTGCAAATCGAGCGTTCACACTTTATGTTACAATGCCATTACCTCTTTCGGGTTTGGATTTTATTGTTTACAATCTTTGGGTCACCTAGGCTAGTGTGCTTCTTCCATGTGGACTTGGTTGACACCTCACTCAGATAGTTACTTGTTTTAAGGCAAGTCTTTAAGACACCCACACCCCCGACAGACTATTCTTTTTGATATGACCACTCTTTGCTAGAGCACCTGTAACTTCAGTGATCTCTTCATGAAGGTGAATGTCAAGTAGAGCCATATCATAAGAATGAATTATTGTTATATTGGGGCTAGAATTAAATGCAAAATCCCCAAATCCATTCCTAGATCTATGTTTCATATAGGTCTCTGGTTCATTTTAGAGATGATATTTTTATAAGAGAGAACGGTATAAATCATCCCACAAGGGCATAAGGTGGTTCTATTGATGGTGCCATTAATTTATCCAATAGTATAGAAATAAAAACACTGCAGAGAAATGGAAATTATACAAATGTAGGCTGGCTTCAGTCTGTGATACACGAAATGTTGACTTTTACAGATTGAACTCTTAAATGACTGGACACTATTGACCCAAACAGTAGGGGTTGGAGATAGGGAAACACTTTTAATACCACTCATTCCCAAAGGCAGAACCGTGCCTACCAGACTACTGCATGCCATAAGAAAGCAAGGAGGGCACTGGAATAGTAAGTACATGGTAGTCCAGGCCACCGTTCACGGGACACGTTCAAAGCAAGAGATCTGAACCAAAGTCCAAAGGCCACCAATCCATAACCTAGAGAGCGCACGCCTCTGCTCTTCTCACACGAGGGCATGTCAGCTTTACGTTCAGAGGCGTCTATCCGTGCTTTCAATCTGCTACCGGTGAGTTTGAAAGAAAGCCCAAATCAATTAGTGGAGTTTCCACATCAAGTCATTCTGGTGTGGCGTATGAATGATGTTGTGGGCCTCGAAAGGACAGTCTAAAGTCACAGTGGGCTATGGCACATGGACTGGGTCACCAAGGGCTGGAGAGAATCTAGGTTAAAAGTATCCGATTAGGAACACAGGACCGGGTGTATTCTCTCTTTTAGTTTATATAAGTATTATGAGGCATTTTTCCCAATGGGAAGTTGCTCCGCCTGGTTTACCCACCAGCAGAAATTGAATCATGTTCCCTATAACAACCCTTCTTGGACAAAGTAGAACTGCTTCATAGCGTTTCTGAGACTGTGTACCTTTACCGGATACTGTGTATCTCTACTGTGTATCTGTTTCTCCAGAGAAAAGCTGGTGGATTTGAACTGGCAGCTATACAGTCAGCAGAGCAGCCGTTAGCATCCAGTGCCACCAGGGCGCCCTGCACTGTGTAGAGCAGGACATTGTTAAAGATGGATGATTTCAGCAAAGGCGGCCGGTCACCCCTTTGAAAGGAGGACCACAGGGTTAGCTTTTGAAGATTACAGCAAAGTCAGTCCAAGTGCTCCATGTGCCTTTTCATGATACTTGTTCAGATTGAATGGACAAGCCACGAGCAATAACTGTTTGGAGATATTATTCCATAAAACACTAAAATGCGACTAACCAAATATATAACACCAAGGATTGTCCTCAACTATTTGAAAAGAGAGCTAATAAAATGTCACCAAAAAGAAACAAACCCCAAATTCTCTGCCATCAGTCAATTCAAGCCCTTGTGACACATTAGGCCAGCGGTTCTCAATCTGTGGGTCGCGACCCCTTTGGGGGTCGAATGACCCTTTTACAGAGGTTGCCTAAGACCATCAGAAAGCACATAAATATTTCACAATACATAATTACATCTTTTTTATGATTAATCACAATACTTTAATTATGTTCAACTTGTAACAATGAAAAGATATGCTGTGTATCAGATATTTACATTATGATTCATAACAGTAGCAAAATTACAGTTATGAAGTAGCAGTGAAAATGATTTTATGGTTGGGGGTCACCACAACATGAGGGACTGTCTTAAAGGGTCACCGCATTTGGAAGGTTGAGAACCACTGCTTTAGGGCACAGTAGATTTGCCCCTTTGAGTTTCTGTGGCTGTAAATCTTTACAGGAACAGAAACCCTCACCTTTCTCCCAAGGAATGGTTGATGGGATTGAACTTGCTGGTGTTGTTAGCAGCCTAAAAAGTAGCCCACTGCATCACAAGGACTCCTCGATAAGATGCACCTTACATTTATACAGGAAAATTGGGACTTGAATATTACCAGGATCTCTTAATACTGTGTGTGTTAGTCTGGGTACATTAGAGAAACAAATCCACAGAAACCCATATGTATAAGAGAGAGTTTTAGATAAAGGGTAAATGTACATAAAGAAAACATCCCAACCCAGTGCTTCCCAAGCCCACAAGTCCAACATTAACCCATATGTACGACCCCAATCCACAAAGACCTCCTCCATCCCACAAAACACACGCAATGATGCCAACTACAAGAGGACAGCCAAATCAGTGAATGTGTAAGCATCGCAGCGCTGGCAGGGGTCTCCATGGCTGCTCCAGCACCCAGGGCTGCACCGTGGTAGGTCCATGTGGCTTCTCCTCAGGGATGTCTTGCAGGAAGTGAGCCTTGCCAGCTGAAGCAGGGAACTGGCTAAGGCAGCTGCACCCTGGTCTGACCATCACAAAGCAAGAGACCCGAGAACTAGAAAGGCGAGGCTCACTGAGCCACTTATCTCGCTGCCCTTCAATTAACCCCACATGTGTTTTATCAGCCAGGTTGGCCCAATAAACTTTAACTATCTCAATACACCCCTTGCCAACTTGGCACCTGTACATAATTCGTTAGCCTCACGATTGCAACTAAGTAACACCTACACCTTAATCCTATAATCCTGTGAATGTGTTTCCCCACCTATGAAAGTTTGTAAACCAACCACTCAATGCCTTTATTCCCCCAATTTTGGGTATCCAATTTATGTACTGCCCACTTACATCAACCCAGTGCTCTGAGGAGACCTACAACTTTTCCCAATTTGTTCCATGCCCCTAGATAATTATTAATCCAGTTACTGGGTCTATAGATTTACCTACCTGGATTGCATTTATAGAAAATCATATAAAAACACAAACAGGAGGTAAACAAACAAACAAAACCAACTAAAATGACAAAACAGAAAAACTCCAATTGAAAAGAAAGCAGAAAATATTAAAAAGTGAAAACTTTAAAAGGTGATAAGGTTGTTTTGTAAAAATATTTAAATACATAACTTTGAAAAATTTTTCCAGTTTTTTTGGGGGGTACCCCCTCATATTCCAGGGATGTGAATAGCTTTGCTTTCAGACAGAGAGCGTTGTAAAGTCAATAATGGCAGATGTCGTCAGGTTCAAAGATAACACCTTATCATTTGATCTCCCTTCTAAAGTTCTCCATTTTTAATAATTGGGAAAGTTTGGGGGGAAATGGAGAAATAATAACAATGAGACCTAAGAAAATGTATTGAAATAGATTGTAGTGATGCTTGCAACACTCTTCTTACTATGACTGACTAATTACATTGTATATGTGAAATGTATGCCACTCAATCTATTGAAAAGCAAAGCTGGGGCCCTGACCCAATCTATGATGATCATCCATGATCTTTCCTGTAATTGATAGGCAGATTCCGAAGGAAAGCTATATTCCACCCTTCTGCTGGTGTTGATAACCTGATACGCCTTAGACCTGCAGCTCTCCCCAGCTGGCAACAAAGATGGCCACTTTAAACCGGAGAACGCTCACTGCTTCTCTACTAGCTGCAGCCACCATCTCAAAGCTAACTCTGAGTGTTCGGGAGTCAGGGTGGTCCAGGCTATGCCCAGGAAAAGGGCATGAGCTGGATGAGGGAATGGTGTCTTTATTCAAAGAAAAATGGAAAAGGAGAGGAAAGGTTGCCAAGCAGGTAAAAGCAGCTGATATCTGTAATAACAAGAAAGATAATAGCTCTTCCTTTTTTATCTGTGAGAAGACCTAGCCACCAAAGGTTCATTTAAAAACACAGTCTCATCATTCTAGATGAGAATGATGAGGGCAACGAATGTACAAATGTGCTTTACACAATTGATGTGTGTATGGATTGTGATAAGAGTTGTATGAGCCCCAATAAAATGATTTTTTTTTTAAGTTACATATATTGGGATTCAAAAGTGCACTCACTATTGGGGAATGTATACTTCTTCATTTCAAAATAAATAAATTTCTATCTTAAAAAAAATGCAGTCTCTTTAATACCTGATCAGTAGGTTTTCTACTAATAGTAGCTATGGAGGTCCCAAATGGCATAAACCAGCCTGGTTGAAAATCTTGAATTTTACATCAGTTACTTTTTTCTGATGCCGAGTAAGTATCTCTTGTTCACGACCATGCCAAATACTAAAACTAACTCTTATCTAATGAACTTCAACCATGTATCAAGGCCCAGAGGAGTGGGACTTAGAAGACAAAGAGATTTGGGTCACTGGGAGAAGTGACAAGTGAGTAGAGAAAATCTCAAAGCAAAAGATGTGATCTGGTGAGAGCTACATGTTCCATCATGATCCGAGAAGTGCCTGAGTATGATTGAGTAGGTGAAGGATGCTTGCGTGTATTGAGGTGGTGGGTGGGGCAGGGTGTCAGTAAAGGAAGGGCAGGGGAGAGGAATTGCTTGGGTTCTAAGAGGAAGACAAGGTAAAGAAAGTATACATTAGAAGGGGACTTAAGAAAAGCTGCTGCAAGAAACTTTCTGCTTATTTCACACTTTTGCTCCAGCAGGAACCTGGCACATACCCCAGGGGTAGCTTGGTCTCTATCCAGATTGTAAGTGGGGAGTAGAATCAATGTGCTAGGCATTTCCATATAAGTTATGCAACCAGTGAGACAATTTCTTTAGAGCTTTCTAAAGCTAATGGAAGTGCACGACTCAGCAAGGGTGACTCATTTGGTGAGTCAGTTGTTTAATACTGTCTCTTTCTAATTCATCACTCAAATCCAGTTTCAATGTGAAGCCAGTGATTAGAGCCTCAACTCAATCTAACTCGGGAATAATCTTCCAGCTCAGTCCACTGGCCACCTTCCAAATCTATCCTTTACTTGGGAAGAACATACTTGGCATATGTATGCATAACACATGACAATCTTGGGAGCATCAGCCAAAATCAAGTGAAAGTTGTCATCTCGGTGGTTTTGTACTCGGTTCCCAAATGAACAAAATGGCTTAGCACCTTCATTGTGAATTCAATCCAATTCTCAAACGTTTAAAGCAGCAGGGATTTAACAAAGCTGACAGTAAGCTGAACATGAGCTGAATTCCAGTTGGCACTGAAAAAACGAACTCGAAGTTAAATAATGTCAATATTCATCTATCTGTTTTCTACTTCCAAACTCAAAAATCTCAACTCCATATAACTATAAGCAGAGCTTTGACTAATTCAGCTCCTCCACTTAATGTCTCCTTTGATTTCAAGCTGGAAAATATCTCGAAAGAGTGTAATCCTTTTAATTCTAAGAAAAATGTTTCAATACATGTTTAAAAAAGAGGTAAGATAACCCCTCAGGACTGCTATTGTTAGGTGTTAGTGGGTTAGTTCCAACTTATAGCATCATGGTGTACAACAAAATTAAACACTGTATGGTCTTGTGCCTCTTCACCATCTTTCCTATATTTGAACCTATATATTGTGTCATAGTACTGTGTACTATAGTACTGTGTCAATATATCAATACACTCTCCTCTTCACTGACCTTCCACTTTACCAAACAGCCTTCTCCAGGGACTAGTCCCTCCTGAGAACACGTCCAATGTACTTGAGATAAATCTCATTGTCTTCACTTCCAAGAAATTGTCTGGTAGAGTTCTTCAAGACCGATTGGTTCTTCTGGTAGTTCATGGCATAGTCAATATCTTCTTCAACACCATAATTCAAGGGTATCAAGTCTTTGTTTACCCTGTTCATTGTCCAGCTTTTGCATACATATGAGGTCATTGAAAATACCATGGCCTTTATCAAGCACACCTCACTGCTCAAAGATACATCTTTACTTTTGAATATTTTAGGTGAATTTTTCGGCAGATTTGTCCAGTAAAATACATTGTTTGATTTTATGATTGCTGCTTACGTGAGTATTGATTGTGGATCAAGATGAAATCCAACTTCAATATTTTACCCATGTTTTATGATGCTATTTACTGGTCCAGTTGTGAGTTAGTTAAAGTTAATTGTGTGAACCTGGCCGATAAACACATGTGGGGTTAATTGAAGGGTGGAGAGATAAATGGGTCAGTGAGCCTCACCTTTCTAATTCCTGGGTCTTTTGTTTTGTGATGGTCAGACCAGGGTGCAGCAGCCAGTTCCCTGCTTCAGCTGGCAAGGCTCATGTCCTGCAAGACATTCCCAAGGAGAAGCCGCATGGGCCTATCCCAACGCAGCCCTGGGTGCTGGAGCAGCCGTGTGGAGACCCCTGCCAGTGCTGAGATGCTTACACGTTCCCTGATTGGGCTTTCCTCCTGTAGTTTGCATCATTGTGTGTGTTTTGTGAGATGGAGGAGGTTTGTGAATTGTGTCGGACATATGGGTTAATGTTGGACTTGTGGGCTTGGGAAGCACTGGGTTGGGATGTTTTCTTGATGTGCACTTACCCTTTATATAAATCTCTCTTATATGAGTTTCTGTGGATTTGTTTCTTTAAAGAACCCAGACTAACACAACTTGTAACACTTGTGTGTGTGTTTTGAGGTATTACCAGGTAGTGCTTCAAATCTGTATTTTGAGCAAATGAGGTGTATCATCTGCATATCTCAGGTTGCTAATGAGTCTGCTCCAATTGTAATGCTCCATTCCTCTCAAATTCCTGCTTCTCCGATTATTGGCTCAGCATACATGCTAAATAAGAATGGTGTGAAAAAACACAACTACGACACACACAGTTTCCTGGTTTCGAACCATGTAGCATCCCCTTGTTCTATCTGAACAATCATGTCTTGGTCTATGTCCAAGTGCCTCGTGAGCACAGTTAAGTGCTCTGGAATTCCCATTCTCCGCAATGTTATCTATGGCTTGTTATAATGGACACAGTTGAATGACTTTACACAATCAAGAACACACAAATGAAGTTCCTCCTGCTATTCTCTGTTTTCCACCAAGATCCATCTGACATCATCAGAAGTACCGGACATTTCAGCTCCTCTTCTGACACAGGCTTGTGTTTCTGACAGGTTCCTGGCAATGTTCTTCTACAACTGTTTTTGAATTATCATTAGCAAAACAGGAAGGTGAGTTGAAAAATAGTACTATAAAATAATAATGACCATAGAAACATTTAGTAAACAAAAATAGCAAACTGGGAAGCTATTATTTCTCAATATTCCTCCATCTTCTCAAGGCAATGATTTTATCTTCCTAGAAGAACGCTATTCTCCCGGACTCACACCGCATCCCGAAGGCGCAGGTGCGCCATCACGAGGGGGGAGATAAGTGCCCTGGCACTCTTTCTTGGCTTTCCTCTCCAACACAGTTTTAAATGTTCTTAAAACGGCCTTATAATAAGCCACCATGATCATCATTTGAGAAATTGGGAATCTCAAAAAAAGGAGAAAGAGAAAGCCTGAATCGACTGCCGTGCATTGAATTTAACTAGCCCAGCAGAGCCCATTGAAGCCACTGCTTTTTTAAAAATCATTTTATTAGGGGCTCATACAATTCCCATCACAATACATATATACATCAATTGTGCAAACGCATTTGTACATTCACTGCTCTCATCATTCTCAAAACATTTCCTCTCCACTTAAGCCCCTAGCATCAGGTCCTCATCTTTCCCCTCCCGCCTCCTTCCCCCCTCCCTTGTGAGCCCTCAATAATTTATAAATTATTATTTTGTCATATCTTTCCCTGTCCGACAT
>NW_022103968.1:49844593-49846294 GCF_000313985.2 Echinops telfairi | reverse complement strand
CTTTCCAACCCATTCTCCCTCTACCCTCCCAGTATCACCACTCACACCACTGGTCCTGAAGGGATCATCCGCCCTGGATTTCCTGTGTTTCCAATTCCTATCTGTACCAGTGTACATCCTCTGGTCTAGCCAGACTTAGAAGCTACTGCTTTTTTTATGGAAACTCTTTTTTGAGGGCATTTTAAGTTGACTAAAACCAGTGTATTGCTGAGAGAACTTATCTGCGCTGATCAGAGAGACATGTTCAAACACATTTTGTTTGCAAATTTTTAAGAGCTACCCTTGCATTAATGATATAATTCAATAATTTCTACATTCTTTTGTGTCATCTTTCTTTGGAATATGCATAAATTTGGATCTCTTCCAGTTGGTTGGCCTATTCTATTGCATACACATGCAAGCTTTTCCAGGATTGCATCTATTTCTTGAAACATTTCAGTTAGTACCCAATCAATTCCTGGAAACTTGTTTTTCATCAATGCCTTCAATACAACTGGGAATTCTTCCTTAGCTACCAGCTGTTCTTGATTTTATGTTACCTACAAAAATGATTATTTGTATTAGTGTTGTTCAATACTCTCCACATTCTGTTGGGTCATTGCGGTAGTTGCACAATTTATTATCAACTTGTAGATAGTGTAGAGGTGGAGTCTAGCCTATGAATAAAGTCACAGCCTGATGATACCTCCTGGTGGACATAGCCTTTTCTAAGGAGTCCTGGGAACTTCCTCCTTCCTTCTTCCAATTGATGCCAGCTGGAGACCTACACGAGCCCTGGAGATTTGTCCACTGCCATTGGATTCACAAGACTTTACACCCACTGGCCAGTGACGTTCCTGCATTCTGCATCATTGCATGTGGTTTTGAGAGTCTGAAGAAGGATTTATGGACTAGTATTGAGCTAATGAACTTGAGTTGGATTGGACTGGGATGTTTTATTGATACATAATTACTTCTTCATAATTACTTACTCCTTCTTATATGAGTGTCACTGAATGTGTTTCTCTTGTCAACCAGACCTAATACAGTCACCTTTCTTCAGAATAGGTAACAATGTGGATCTATTCCTGGTGGCAGGTCAGGAAATTTGTGTCCCAAATTTCTTGGCATAGACAGGTGAGCTCCTTCAGCACTGCCTCAGTTTGTTAAAGCATTTCTGTTAGCATTTTGTCAAATCTGAAGGCTTATTTTTCACCAAAACTTTCTGTGCAACTTAGACTTCTTCTTTCAGGATCATTGGTTCTTGATAATATGCTACCTCCTGAGATGACTGAACCTAGACTGTTTTTGGTACAGTGATCCTGTATATTGCTTCCGTCTTCTTCGATACTTCTTGTGCTACTCGATGTTTGTCCATAGACTCAGTATTTCAACTCAAGGCTTTAACTTTGTTTTCAACTCATTTAGCCTGAGAAATGCTAAAGCTGCTAGCCTCTTTTTATTGTCTACCTCCTGGTCTTTGTACATTTCATTTTTCTTTAGATAGTCTGTGAAATCTTCTGTTTTGCTTTTTTACTCCATTATTTCTTCTTTCTGTTTAGCTACTCTACATTCAAGAGCAAGTTTCAGTCTTCTGATGTCCATTTTGATCTTTTCTTTATCTCTGTCTTTTTTTTTTAATCGTTTTATTAGGGACTCATACAACTCTTATCACAATCCATACATACATCAATTGTGTAAAGCGCATTTGTACATTCATTG
>NW_022103968.1:49822715-49843012 GCF_000313985.2 Echinops telfairi | reverse complement strand
CAACAACAAACCACTGACAAAGAACAAATAAAAACACACCAAGAAAGAAAAGCTTGTAGTTAGTTCAAAGATCGCTGGCCTTTAGGAGTGTTTTCCAGTCCAGTCTGTTGGGGCACCACGCCCTGGCCCCAAAGATATCTGTCTTAATAACTCTTTTCGACATCATCCCATAACTTATCTGGTATTTGGCCATTTGTATTCAATACATCTGATCTATTCTTGACATGGTCTCTAAATTCAGATGGGGAATACTCAAGGTCATATTTTGTCTCTCATGATATTGTTTTAATTTTCTGGAGCTTCAACTTGAACTTGCACATGAGCAATGGGTAGTCTTTTCTGTAGTTGAACCTGATCTTATTTCTTTATATTCAACTTTAAATGACTCGATTTTTAGCCAAGCAACAGGCAGGTGTATAATATGAACAATAACACTATAGAAGTATGCACTCCTTAGAACACTTATTCACTTAAAACCAAAAGGGTAGCGTTTGCCCAGTGATGAACTACGGGAGCCCCGAAGGGTTAGAGAAGGATAGGAATGGAAACAAAGCATAAGGTAGAAGTGAGATGAATGATGTCTTATTGTGGAGATTGCAATCAATGACATGAAACAAAATGTGACCGAAAACTGATTGCTTTGTAAATCTTCATACAATTCACAGTAAAATATTGTAAACAAAAAAGAAAATAAGCCTTGCAAAATTCTATCATGTGATTTCCAGCTTTGCTTTTAACAACAAGGGCATATTTTCCAACTGTTAATCCTTCCTCTTTGTTTCCAACTTTCTCATTCCAATCACTAGTAATTATCAATGCATCCTGACTGCATGTTTGATCAATTGAAAACTGAAGATGTTGGTAGAAATCTAACTGGTCTTCATTGTAGGTATCTGGACAGTTACATATTACTGGCAGTGTTGTACCTACAGATGGGCTTTGGGTCCCCACTCCGCACTCCCCCTCATTCACAATGATATGATTTTTTTGTTCTTTGATGCCTGCTACCTGGTCCCTTTGAGACCTTGTGATCACACAGGCTGGTGTGCTTCTTCCATGTGGGCTTTGTTGTTTCTGAGTGTGTTCTATTTAATTTTTTACGACTTCCAATTTTCCTAGATCCCTCCTTTATACGCTCTGTATTCGTGTTATTAATGGAGCCCCACAGCTATTTATTCTCATTTAGATTTGTGTTATGTCAGCAAACCCAGGTCCCCAAAGCTTTGCTCATCCATATCATTAAGACTGACTCTACTCTGCGGAGGTAGCTCTTCCCCAGTTATATTTTGAGTTGCTTTCAATTTGAGGGGCTCAGCTTCTGGCACTATATCTGACAATGTTCCAATGCTATTCATAAGGTGGTAATTGGCTCATTTTTCAGAAGTTGATTGCCAGTTCCCTCTTTCTACTCTAGCTTAGTCTTGAAATTCAAGTGAAATCCATGCCCCGCGTATTTGAAATACTGATGGCATAGCTTTCAGCATCACAGTAACATGGGAGGCACCACAGAGAAGCAAACTGACAAGTGGTGCATCACTTGTGTAAATACAAGCAAATCATGCTCCCACCTGATACATTGTCCTTTATCTGTTTCCATCCTCTTGAACTTCACTTGTGTTAGAATCTCCAGATTTATTGGAGAATGAGACTCTCTGAGAAGTAAAATGTAATCAACATGAATTCACGTTAAGCGGTTGAGAAGGAAAAATATTTTTTTCCTCTCCATTCTGTTTAGGGTCTTTCCCCTCAAACTTAATAGTGTTACATGGAGGCAGATTGCAGGAAAATGTTTCCTTTGTAGATGGAAAGGGCTGATGAAACCCCCAAAGGGTAAGTTAATCAGGTGGAAATTGAGCCCCAGGCTTTGATGAAGAGGGAGTCACAGCAGAAATTTCCCAGAGGAGAAAAAAGGGACCCCAGGATTTACTTGTGTCTTTAGAAGCAATGACAAAGAAAAGGGAAAAAATGTTCTGGGCCCCAGAGTACAGTTTGGTCTCAAAAATCAGTAGTCAAGTCTTGCATGAAGCATCCGTTATTTTTGCTTGCCTACCTCCTTCTCTGCCAGGAAGAGAAGACATGGTCTCCTCTTCTGCTCTCAGTCCCTGCAGACCACCAATTCTCCCACCATCACCAGGATAGGCCAATGATCCTCCAAGCCTGACCAAAGACATTCTCTTCTCTGAGCCTCAATGACGATGCCAGTGGACATGCAACTCTAAGCAGTCCAATGGGAGTCTCAGTGCTTCTTTACCAAAAATCAAACCCAATGTCCTCATCCTGGCTCAGGGTCCCACATGCGTGCAGAACAGCATGCAGTCCATAGCATGTTTAAGGCTTGGAACTCTTGTTTCCAGTTCCTATCTGTACCAGTGTACCTCCTCTGGTCTAGCCAGACTTGCAAGGTCGAATTCGAGTCATGGTTTGGGAGCGGGGAGGAAACATTTAGGAACTAGAGGAAAGTTGTATTTTTCATCGTTGTTACATTCTTTATAGGAATAGAAACCCTCGTTTTTCGTCCTCACAGTGGCTGGTGGTTTCAGACTCCCATATATAACCCACTACATCACCAGTAGTGTATTAGATATTTCTTGACTGCTACTTCCATGGGCATTGATTGTAGATCCAAGTAAAATGAATTCCTTCATAACTTGAATCTTTTCTTCATGTATTAGGATGTTTCTTAAAATTTTCACTTCAGTGGTGTCTCTGCTTGCTGAGTGTGGGAATGTTCCATTCTTTTCTGTTCTAGAAAAATTTAAATAGAATTGGGGCTGGCTCTTCTCTGAATGTTTAATAGAATTCTCCAGTGAAGCCATCTGAGTCATGACTTTTTTGTTGCTTGGAGGTTTTTGTTTTTAAACAACCTGTCTAATTTCTCCTCTTGTGATGAGCTTATTCAAGACTTGTGCCTCAAATTGTATTAGGAGAGGTAGTGTGTTTCTAGAAAATGTTCTATCAAATTCTATATCTCACAAGTTTCACTATATTTATTTGGTGTGTTTTCCACTTGAGGATACTACAACCCAAACCCAATCCCATCGACTGGATTCTGAGGCATCGCGTAGGACTTCTGGAGCCGTGAATCTCGGTGGTAACAGATAGCCTCATCATTCCCTGGGCAGCATCAGGACCAACTTCTTCTGTCTGCAGCTGGTGAGGAGCCCTAGTAGCAGAGTGGGCAGTTCCAACTCCCCAGCCGTTCTGAGAGAAAGATGAGGCTGTCCATTCCCCAAATCATTGATAGTCTTAGAAAGCCAAAGGAGCAATTCCATTCCATCCTACATGGTCACCAGGAGTCAGGATCAAGGAAATGGCAGGGGGTTTGTAGATAGTAGTCCCCCAAAATAACGAATTAATTTGACACAGACTCAAAGGACCCTGTAGGGTAGGACTGCGCCTTTGACCTGCCCTCAGAGCAGCGGGGGGAATGCAAAATGCTAGCCTTGCAGGCAGTAGCCCATCACAGTAACCCACAGCACCCTAGCACTGAATTTTAAATCGGGGACTTGATATCTTTACCCTTCTTAGGACGTTCTCATTATTTCTTCAGACATTGCCTCTGCCTCCCCTGCTTTCTCCTCTGCTTCTGGGATTACAGGTATGCTGTATCCTTTCACTTTAGCCTCTGTTCTTTTCTATAATTTTCATCCTTTTATCTCTCTGTTCTTAATTACAGCTTTTTCTTCTGATCTATATCCTCATCCACTTTTTCTTTGCCTAACTTTCTTGGTGTACACCTTTAAAAGGTAAATTTTGTAGTACACACATTATATCTTAATTTTTTAAATGTAAATACATTTTTTGGTTGAAATAATCTTTGTTCATATGATTAAGTCATTATTTCAGTATTCAATTAGTCTCATATGCTTTGTTTTCTTTTTCTTGTTGGGAATTGCTTTTTTCATTTTGACTTAATTTCATTTTGTAATTACACAAAACACATTCATGTTTCCAAGTTTAAACCTACACAACTAAGTGTTTTCATAGAAATGTGGCATCTGTTCCTGTCTCTACCATATTCCACTTTAAAAAATTATTTTGGGGTTTATCTTTCTATAGACTTTTGAAAGTATACACACACACACACACACACACATATATGTTTATATCCCCTTTCTAAGATAAAACTTGAAATACTAGATATATAGCTTTGTATCTTTTGTCACAGTAATAAATCCAAAAATAGTTCCATAGCAATATATGGAGATCTCCATTATTTTCTTTTACAAATACACTTTGGATACAGTAAGGTTTATTCAATCAGATCCCTACTTATGGGAATTTGAGTTACTTCTGTTCTTTTGCTGTTAAAAATAACACTGAAATAATAAACTACTGCATATGCCATTTCATTTTTTCCCCCAGTGTATCTTTGGTAAAAATGCTTATTTATTTTTACTGGATATTTCTATATTTCCTAAGGACTATTTTCAAAACTAAAGAGCTGTGTAGTTATGAAGAAATCTCTTGGTGAGAGGAGCTAAGCATCTATGGATTTCTGGGGATATTTTTGGTGCTCTTTTTTCATAGATATTTCAGAAGTTTCTATTTTAGAATACAAGTTTATCTCCACTTACTAAGGATTATCCTAGATCAGAGGTCGGAAAATTTCTGAGACAGATGAGCCCATCCTGACCTTCACAACAATTTAAAAATGATTCAAGAGCCATAAGAATATTTTTTAAAACAAATGAAATAACCATTACCTGTGGGAAACAGAAGGATTTCTCTCAAGCCGTCTCCCCCAAATATATGCCAGACTTAGCTGCTTGAGAATGACTGTACACTTGGAGGTCATCAGGAGTGGATTGGGGGTCATTCTCCCTGAGAGTTATCAGCTGTCTAGACCAAGCAGACACCACTGCGATTCTAAATCATGTCCCCCTAAAGTGATATAATGCGTGGTTGGCAATAAAGGCTCTCCCCGATTCCCAGGGCCCTCTCTGGCTCTTGGGCCAGGGGAGGCTCCCCGTTCTCGGTCCCTCGGTCTCAAGGCTGCTCCTGCTCTCGTGGCCGGGTTCCCCTCACAAGGACCGTTAAGCGGGGCTGAGGTGAGCAATGCTACCATGAATTGTGTCTGACTCCATTTATTCCAATCTCTCCTCTAACTCTCATGCTCTCTATGACTTTACTATAATCCTTACTTATTACCGATGTACAATTGCGCCCACCGGACCTGTGATTATTTGTGGGGAACCCCTCTCCCCTTCACCCCACAATTACCTGAAAAATATCCTTGGAATTTTTTTCAATTTATGTCCGATCTGGAGTTTGCCAACCTCTGTTATAGATGACTTCACTTGGCAGGAAGGGACAAAGGAAGAAAAACAACAATAAACCTCACTTCTACGGAATTAATTCTGGCAGAGTAGAATTGCTCCTTAGGGTTTCCTGGGACTTTAAGTCTTTACAGAAACATATTTTTCTGTGGAATAGTCGGTAGGTGTGAATTACTGACCTTGCAATTAATAACCAACTCTGCCATCAGCACTCCTTTTGGGTAGCTGTCTGTGTGCTATTTTTATTGGACATGTTAGTGAGGGTATGGTCAAGTTCTGGGAGTGGGGGGAGAAGGTCCAAGGTCCAAGTTTAGGATGGAGAATAAGGAATACCGAAGAAAGAATCAATGCATTTGAATTGTGGCTCTGGCGAGGAATATTGAAAGCACCAGGGAATGGCAAGAGGACAATCAAATCTATCTTGGAAGAAGTACTGTCACGATGTGCCATAGAGGCAAGGATGAGAAGACGTTGTCTCATGTCCTTTGGGCGTGCTTTCAGAAGAGACCAGTCCCTGGAGAAGGACAGCATGCTTGGTAAAGTAGAGGGGCAGCAGGAAAGAGCAAGGCCCGCGAGGACATGGGTTGACACAGTGGCTGCAACAATGGGCTCAGACAGAAGAACAATTGTGAGGACGGCCCAGGACTGTTTGGGGCTTTGCTCTACACTGCATGGGGTCACTGTGAGATGGGACTGACTCAATGGCACCAAGATTTGGCACTCAAAGTACAACAAGATTTGGGGAGCACTTGTTCTACTTTCAGTTTCATAGAGGTGAAGGCAATACTCTTCTGGGATTGTGTAGACAGTCTTGGAAAAAATGGAATATTACATGTGGCTAGGATGGCTTGCAGGTTGCTTTGAGGCTGGAAGCTAACCTACCAGAATGAAACAAAACAAAACAAAAAAACCAGCAGAGACAGCTATGGTGGATAAATTTCAATGGAGCTTCCAAACTGACACTAGAAAGAAAAGCTTGGGATCTACTTGCAAATGTACCTAATGAAAGCTCTATGGATCACAAAAGAATATTGTCCATCTGGCCTAACCATGACAATGACTTCGGACAAAAAGGTGCATCAATCTGTTGTGCTTGAGGTCATCCTGCGTCAGAGCCAATGCAGCCCCAGCAGTAATGGTCTAGGGGGCAGACTGGGGCTAGAACCCAGGCACGTCTGCCAACTGCCTTCCCACTGTATTCTGCTAACTTTATATGTCTTCCAAATCTACTTGACAGTATTGACATTGTATCCATATTGTTTGATCTATGAGCTCCATGGTTATTAACCTTAGTGTAAAATTTCCCTCTTTGGCATACCCTTTGTGGTGGCCTAGGATTTCCCAGGACCTCTGTTACGTGTCAGAAACAAATGTAGGACCCACTTCTGACTACCAAGCCCAGTCCTCCCCTGAGTCCCCACCCCAAATTACAGCACGGAGAGGCTAGAACGTTGATAAGGCAGAGTAGGTTGAGAGGGGGCGGAAATTCTTTCTTGTAAGCTGTCGTCAGTTGGCCTCTTCCTAGCCCTGCTGTGAAATACTGACGCGTTGAATTGCTAACCTCAAGGTATGTAGTTTGAAAGCACCAGCCCCTTTGCAGGAGAAACAGGAGGCTTTCTCCTCCCATAAACAGTTACCTTCTCAGAAACCGACAAGGGCCATTCTGTCCTGACCTGTAGGGTCACTATGAGTTGGAATTGACTCCATGACGGCTGAGTGAGTGTGAGTGAGGGATGTTGTAAGGCGACTTGTTAGAAAATTAAAACCATAGTCACCCCTTCTCTGTGGTTTCTTATTTCATATGCTTGGATGATTTATCCCTCTACTTTGTCATGTATGCTATGTCAAGAATGCTAACGTCTCAGGTGGTGCTTGGCCTTGGACGGATCTCGATTTCTTGATTTTTGTGTTAGGGGACTCAGTCAGACTACTGGTTACTTCCTCTGGGTACTACCTGCAAGGGTCGCCTGCACCGAAAGGGAGGGACCTCCCGAGGTAGGAAAGGCTCAGCCCAAGAATCTGTGCTTTATCAGCTTCACTTGAATTTGCCCCTGGACTCAAACATATCTTTTCAGCCCCTAAAATCCAACCTTTCGTTTTCCTGGTTTAACCCTCTTGGTGTCTTTTTATATATTTTCTACCTTTTAGTCTCATAATTCCTGCTCTTAATCTCTAATCTGACACAGTTATAAAGGTCTTGCTTACATTTTTATCCTCTATCCTTTTGCTTTTAGATTTCACATCTTTAATCTCACTACTCCAAACCTTTTATGCTTTATTTTGAATATCATTTATCTTCCTTCATTATTTTAGCTGCTAAGCTTGTGTCCTTGTTAGTTTTTATTCTCCCATTAAATCTGTACTGAAATCCTTTGTTCTTCTTAAAGGTTCATTTTTATCCTTCTTGGTGTTTTTGTGGTACTGTCTTTCTCCTCTCCAATCCTTCCTTCATTGTTAGAAGGGAACCATATTTCCCGAATTCTTTTCATCAGCAGTGAGGAGGGTTGTGGTGGTGGAGGTGGCAGCCTGAGACAAACCAGAGAACGGAAACACCCCTCTTCTTCCACTGTGCCATCGCCAGTCCTTTCTTAGTAATACGCTGTGTCCATCTCGATTGGATTATCTCTTTGCTACCATGACACAGGAGTTTTTAGCAGTCATCTTTCACATCCCGTGGGAAAAGTTTGCATCTCTATAGAATGGAAACTCAATACTTTTCTTTTGCTTTGCTTTTTTGAGAAGTTATTTGGAGTGAGCTGTGCTGTGAGCCTTGCTGGAGTTGTGTGGTAAGTGACGGAAGGCTGGCCACACAGGCTGAGGCTCAAGCCCATTAAGGGAGAACGATGAGGCTATCTGCTCACATCAGTTGGATGGCAATGGGGTTGGTTTGGGGGTTTTGGTCATTTGTTTTGGTTTTGCGTGCTGTGAGTCATAGATGCACACATGTGAAGGAATGCAGTGCTTCCCTAGACACAAGGAATTTGGAGGATGCGATCCTGCTTATTCAATCCGTATGCTTAGGAGAGAATCAAAGAGCTGGATTATATGCGGCATCAGGAGCAGAGGAAGGCTGTATGCGGGTGACACAACTTTGCTTACTTACGTGAGGAGGACTTGAAGCACTTGCTGATGAAGATAAAAGATGTCAGTCATCAGTGTGGATGACAACTCACCGTAAAGAGGTAACATCATGATAAAGGGAGAAAAGATTGAGGCTGTCAAGGATTTTGTCTTGCTGGAATCCACAATCAGTGTTCATGAAAGCAGCAGTCAAGAGATCCAGTGATGCACTGCGTTGCTGCACAAGACCACTTTAAAGTGTTGGAAATCAAGGATATTACTTTGAGGTCAGTACAACGGACCCAAGCCATGGTATTTTCTTTTTTTTTTTTTGCCATGGTATTTTCAACCCCTCATATGCATGTGAAAGTTAGACATGGAATAAAGAAGACAGAAGGAGAAATGCACTTGAATTATGGTCCTGGCACAGAATATGAAAAGTACCATAGACTGCCAAAAGAGCAAACACATCTATCTTGGAAGAAGATTGGCCAAACTGCTCTTTAGCCACCACATACTTTGAACATGTAATCAGGAGAGACCAGTCCCTGGGACAGGACATCCTGCTTGGTATAGCAGATGGGTAGAGAAAAAGAGGTAGACCTTCAACAAGATGAACTGGCCCGATGGCCTCAACAGTGGGCTCAAACGTAACAATTGTGAGGACGGTGTGGGACCAGTGATGTTGTACCTAGTGTCACTCTAATTAGAACTCAGTCGACAACTTCTGAACAACTACCACAACAACGTGCTGAAATGGATGTAGAATAGCTGGCACATGACGCATACCCACGAGTCAACACTTAAAAAAGTCATTTCCAATGTATGGCAACCATATAAAACCCAAGAAAGCATTGCTTTATTTTCCTAGCCTACAAGACAGAGTCAAAGTACTCCACAGGATTGCCAAGACTATAAATCTCGGTGGAGCCAGACCACGCCACATCTTCCGCCTTCAGCAGAGTTGGTGAGTTCAAACTGAACATTTGGTTAGCAACCAAGTGCTTTAACCATGGCGCCACCAGAGTTTCTGAGCGACACCAGGGCCCCGCAATACTTTAGTTTATAAAGAACACTTATATCGCTCACATTATAAAGTAATACTATATTTTATTTTTGAAAGAACAGAATTTACTCTGCCTAAATACAGATGTGTGATCTCATCACACAAGTCACGTACAATACATTTCTTTCTTGATTGATTGCTAACCTGAGCTTTGGGGGCTGGGACCTTAAGGGAGCAAACACATGTGATTGTATTTATTGTAACATAGAAAGAAATTCGCTTGCGTCCCTGGGAGCAGGGGGTGGGGGGCAGAGGGAGTCTTGGACTGCATCCCCTCTCACTGTCAGAGGGTGTGACACCAAAATATTCGTGCAGTTTTTCAGCAGAAATGTACTATTTCTAAAAGAGAAACATTCCTGTAGTTAATGATAACAGCATGAACATTTTTTCTAAGCCAAGTTTACAAGTATCCGTGTACCTACAGGCTCTAATTTCATACCCTTTCAACTTTGGGACTTTATAACGTGCTCCCGTCACAGTCATTATTACCAATAAAAACATTGCTCCTGCTCATGTGGTGTCATCTACACAGCTATAAGAGAGCTCTGTTGGGGTTGCTGCTGGTGTTTTAATAATCACTGATTTTGTCACATATTCTGGTGTTTTAGCTACAATGTTGTGATCATCAGTGTTTGTGGACCAATGTAATAACTTCCTTAAGAGTTAAGTAGTAATTTTTAAGAAGACAAAAACTATTGAAAAAACCTTTCTGCCTAGTTCCTAGTAATGTTGCAATTCAATGTAATAAGATTTTACACAATAATGTTAGTATTCATATACAAGGTAGTACTGCCCCCCCCAATTGGATTTTTTTCAAAGCTATGTATTTAAAATTTTTTACAAAATAACCATATCAGCTTCAAAGTACTCTCCATTACACTTTGGCTGACAGCACCTCATATTTTTTTCTTCACCTTTCCTATGTCCTCAAATCCCTCTTCATTTGCGGAAACAAAAAGAAGTGTTATGGAGCAAGGTCAGCTGAGTAAGGTGTGTGGGGCAAGAGAAGCATGCTGTTTTTTGCTAAAAACAGGCACACTGAGATGGCTGCATGACCAGGTGCATTGTCGTGGTGGCAAAACTAGTCCCCCCCTTCTGCCACAAATCAGGCCTTTTTTCATCACACACTATTACACAATCTTTTAAGAGCCTCTACATAGAAAGATTGATTAGCAGTATGACCTCGTGGAAGGAACTCCACATGAGCTGACATTTTCATCCGTTTGGGAAGTTGATGGAAGTCCAGAATGAGGTTCGTCAACTATCAACATTTCACCTTTTTGAAACAAGAAAACCACTCGTACACTTGAGTTTTTCCCATAGTGCTGTCCTTGTAAGCTGTGTTCAACATCACAACAGTTTCTGGGGCATTTTTCCTGAGCAGGAAAAATTTCACAGCTGCATGTTTTTTTGTTTTGTTTTTTTAAATCAGCCATCACAAAAATGAGGTTCAAGTGAACTGCTTTTAGGAAAAAATTCCCCGTGACCAGAGAGAACCTTTCCAGATGACACCACTGTGTGCACTGACTCAGAGCGAGATGCTGGATGCTCACCTAGTGGGAAAAATGCATACAACGAAAGTTCCACTCCTCCCAGCACAATTCTGCTTTTTTGAGGCATACCCACTTATAATCTAACAAATATTAAATTTAAAACTTTTATAGTTATTTTGATCCCACATTATTCTATGATTACAATTGGGAGTAAACATTAATAAGGATTCTGTAAGATCTGGTATGTGAGGAGATCCATAAGGCAAGGTGTAGGTGACACCACTGGGTAGCACCAACCTGTGGGAAGCCATGGGGAGTTCTTTCAGAAGGAGTAGAAGCAGCTTCAGTGCCTCCATCCACTTCTGCCAGCCTCTGATTCTGTGTGCAGGTATCCGTTATGGGACCAGTTGATTAGCTTGAAATAAACCTTTGTTCGTGAACCGCATACAGATGTCATCTGACTTGCACGTGTCAGGGTTGATTGCTATGCTTATTTAATTAATCAGACAGCACTTTCCATTCTGATCACATGCTCTGGCCTACCCTCCCACCCCCACCTCCACCTCCACCCTCAATTCAAAGCTCTGTACTCTCAAACTACTTTTGGGAAAGATGGAGACATCCTTCACTTTCACAGACTGTAGAAACATAAGCGTTCTTTAATATGCAGATAGCATGATTTTATCTTCACAAACTAGCAATGCCCTTAGCAGGTAGTCAAAACAACTCTAGTTACTGCCAAAAAGAATAGATTCTAATGAAGTATTTTAGTAACAAAGATATCATTTCTCATAAGACGGGATTTGCCCTAACATTTAAGTGTCTTCTAGTCAACAATTCCACATGTTACATTTTAACTATTTAATTACATTTGTTTATATTTTGCAATTAGTCTATTTTGAGGCCATGCTAAATATTCTCTGGTTTCACTGCTGTTTTTTTTAATGGCATAGGTGATAGCTGATACTCTAAAATGTTTTACAGGCTAAAACTATTTTGACTATAATCTGTGGTATAAAATCTGAGGAGAACCCAAAACAACTCTTTGAAAGTCTGTTCAGCCAATGTAAAGGTTATCTCTCATCTCAGAGTTACAGTGATATATTCTTGTCAATCGCATTTTTGTAATAAGAAAATGTTAGCCCCAAGCCACCCTGGTTGACTGTTAAAATGTACACCTCGACACCTCGATGTTTACCTGGAGGTTTGGAGGAAATGCAACCCAAGTCTTCACAGCATGTGCTCAGCCGTCTGTAGTGGTGTGGAAATATTCCTCCTCTACTGTGGAAGGAAGAAACCTCTGGGTTGGGAATTTGCTGCTCCCATCCCTCCTCCGGCCATGTTTCTCTCATGGATTGATGCAAATAGTTTGCACTCCAGTGTTAACTATAAAGTTGATGGTTTGGACCTGTTTCCCCATCTCGTGGCTACAGAAGATGATCTGGTTCTTCTCCCATAAAGACTGAAGCCAAGAAAACCCTAGAGAGCAGTTCCACTCGGTAAAACAGAGGTGGTCATGCACCACCCACAGTGCAATGAGTGGCCATTTCCCAAGCTAATCCCACCAGAATCCTCCAGAGATTTTTCGCATTGACGCAAATGGCAGGTAAAGGTAAAGATGTGATTCTAAGAGTGGTCATGACGCAGACACACAGATGAAGTCAGTTTGAGTAAATGTACTGAAATACTCAAAAGAAGCAGAAGTAAGAGAGCAGTCTGGTTGTGTTGAAAGCCTTCGTTCAAGTTATCTCTGAGGCCCAATGGATCTTTTTCCAATAATTTCACTCATTTTTTGCCTGAAATCCCAAAACCAAATCTACTGCATTCTATTTCCTCTGACCATAGCAATCCTACAGGGTAGATAGTACGACTTCTTAGGGTCTCTGAAACGTTCGGTCTTAAAGGAGTAACCTCATATTTCTCTAGCAGAACAACTGGTGGATTTGAACTGCTAACGTTGTCACCCAGCCCCTAGCCAATAGTGCCCCTCAGGCATCTTCATTTTCAACCTAAGCTCATTTAAATTCAGCCTCAGTCTATTGCAAATGTATGTCTTCATTGATAAGGAGTATTATTTACAAGCTTGATGTTACTCAAGACTTACAAACATTTAGTGGAACAAGCAAATGTTTAGATGCAGCCGACTTATCCTCCCATAAAACTGCTTTAACGAGATTGTGCTTGAGTGTGACCTCAGTATCCTGCACTGATGCATGCCATTAGAAGTAACCTACAACATCCTATAGCCCTAAATGGAATGTCCCAATTATGTTAGGAAGTAGGAGGATGTTACACATAACACCATTTCTTCTTTCTAAAGAGGAACAAAGTAAATCTATTTCTACAGTGATGCTAAGGCTGTTTTTGCTCGATAACTTCTTTCTTCAGTGAAAGAGGAGCTTGGGATTGGATTTAAAATGCTAACGTTGAAGGCAGGCTCTGTCTAAGCCCATTTATAAAACCAGGCTCATGTGTGCCCTACATGTCTCACACTGTGGCGTTAAGCCAATATAGGTGCATATAGGAACCGTAAATCATGCATGTAATTTAATAATTCTAATCCTACTTTTACTATAACTTTCAAGGTAATTGAACTCTTTTTATGGATGTACTCAAAAACTCCAGCTCACTGTCACCAAGTTGATTCCAACTCACAGCAAACCGATAGAACTGCCTCTGTGGGTTTCCCAGACCGTAAATCTCTACAGGAGCAGACAGCCTCATTTTCCCCTACAGAGTGACTGGTGGGGTCAAAAGACCGAGTCTGCCATTAACAGCTCAAGCTCGGACAAAACGCTACTTGGAGATAGTATGCTACTTGACAAAAGCAGTAAGTTGTGGGACAGAAGGGTAGCATCTGTGGATGGTCAACAATACAGTAGGTTGTCTGGCTCCACGTGCTGACTTCTGTGTCCTTTGTGCAGACAATGCCCAAGGGCTTGAATGTTTACAGCAGAATCACTTAATTTTGCTCACCCTAGGGTGCATTTGGTTATCAGCACATCATCTGCTTCTTTGTAGTCACTTTTGGTCTAGACCTTGGATTTCTCCCTTCAGGGGTATGTGTGTGTATATATGATGTGCCCGTGTCTGACTTGTATTTTTCCTTCTGAGAAATGCTCGTGGAAGAAATTATTTTAAAATAAGAAAACATTTATACTAAATAAAATTTACCTCATAATCCTCATGGGTAGAAATATCCACTGCATCTTTTCTATACATACTTAACAAAGCTGATGTATGTATACAAAGTCTTCCTCCTGTCTTTAAAAGACAGTAGTACATGTTGACACTTTCCCAAAGTCATTAAAATTTTTTGGTAAAAAACAGCTTAGTGGTTTTGTAATAACCAGTATTGCTGATATTTAATCACTATCCCATTTTTAGATATTTAATTAGGTTTTGAGTTTTTATGTCATAAATCATGCTGTGATTACCATTTTTGTTCATGAAAATTCATTCTCTGAAAAGGGGCTCCCCATTTGTTTGTAGAGCGTCTACCTTAGCTGGGGACCGCGTTACCTACACATAGCGTAGTGAAGAAGGTTGTGTGTGGAATAATTTGTTCTTAAGCCCAAAGGGATCGGCAAGAGCAGGTGTTACTGTGGCTCCAGCTTGTGACTTTGTTTCCCCATCCGTGTCTTTAAGTTCAGAGTGTAAACAGTTGAATTTCCATGCTGCATTCTTAGATATCAAATTTGTTTCTAAGTTATTAATCGAACTGAACATTTACTCAATTCTAAAGCTTATTTGACTCAAATAATGCTTTTTATTATATAAACAGGGCAAGCATAAGAAAATAGGAAGCAGAAAGTTAATGGTACATATAACTACCACGTGTTTAACCATTTGGTATATTTCCACTGCTGTGTGTGGGTCTGGATGGAGCCCTGGTGGTGGGAAGGTGAACCACTAGGCCGCTAGCCAAAAAGGTGGACAGTTTCAGTCCACCAACAGTTCTGTGGGCAAAAGATGTCTGTTTCCATTAAAACTGTACAGCCCAGGAAACCCTATGGGGTAGTTCTGACATGTCCTGTAAGGTTAGTAGTTAGAATAGGCTTGACAGCAACAGGTTGGATTTGTTTTCTTGGCGTGTATTTGTGTATCTCTGTGTCCTACACCCCCCTCCCCAACACACAGTTAAATTTAGACATAGATGAATTTTATTTATCATGACTTTTATTTATTCATATTTTTATAAATCATTTTATTGGGGGCTCTTACAACTCTTATAACAGTCCACACATCAATTGGACAGCACATTTGTCCATATGTTGCCATCACCATTTCCAAAATATCATGACTTTTAAAGAACAGTTAAGAACATACCATTTTTAATACAGTAAATAATCTGTAACAACACATTTTAAAATTATTGGGTTCTTATTTAGAAATCACGGACACATCGTCATTTTTTTTCTTAAGAAAACCCTAAAAATTTGGTTACTGGGACAAAATGTCTAAATATTTTCAGGACTGATGCTGTTAAGTATGTATTGCTAGGCATTTTATTGGTTTTATTCACTGCTATGTGTTTTACCAAATTGCCTTCCCCTCAGTGGTGTGTAGGAGGATATGTTACACACCTTATTTTAATTTTAGAATGTCTTGGTGATACAAACAAGGTTTCAGAGGACAATTACGACACTCCTTAAGGACTTGACATCCATTAGAGTGCATGTGAGTCATTGCGCAGATAGAGCCGTTCTATTGAGATCAGCTGTGGTGCCCATCACACATCTGGGTGCATGACTTCCACTGTACTCGACTGTGATCAGTCTTTGGCCCTGTGTCTTCTGGCTTCACCCAATCCTCTGAGCAGGTAGCAATAACAAGGAAGTAGCTGGTGCATGAGTGTATACCGTGGTCAATGGAAAAAGCAGACATGAGATTAAACATCATACAGTGTCCACTAACTTTGTCATCTTGGGAAAGTTTAACCCCATTGAGCCTTAGTTTCCATACCTCAGAAGGAGACTTGATAATAAAAATAACTTTATAACCTGTGACCAGCTGGAATGAGGAACATGAGTGTACTTTGCTCATTTTTTTAGAAAAATGTCACCACTGGTATAGACTTTTGTGGGAAATTTGTCTTTGTAAGCAGGGACAGTGAATTTATAAATATATAGTTCATTTACTCACTTCTTCAGTAAATCAGACTTTAGAGACTACGTTACGGGCTGTCAGACACTGCAAAGTCTGAGTGATAACCCTGGATGTAAGGCTTAGAAACTGATGACCAGGAGCACCGTCTGAGGTGGGAGACTGACGGACGGACGCATCAGCATCATCTTGTGACCCTGAGCAAACTGCGTTCTGAGAAGATAAAATGAAGACACGGTCCATCCTGACTGGCGGAAGGGCTTGAGAAAAGCCGACAAGCCACAAAAGAAGCGATTCTTCATTAACTTTTGTGAAAGAACAGGATGAAGGACGGCTATTCTTTCCCAGGAAGACAACACAGGCAAAGATCAGAGAGGCATGCTTCAAGAGGACAGAGGGAGTCACAGGCGAAGCTAGAGCAGAGCAGGCTCAGAGGTTTTGGTTAGAAATGAGAGCCGTGAATCTGGGCTTTGTGGTGGGTGTATTTTCATCTGCCCCACAACTCTGGAAATCATTTTCCTCATTCTTTACTCAAGTCATCCAGATGGAACTGGCCCCTCCTCCTGACTTGAATAATAGTAGATGTACCTGTGACTAGAAAAATAATACCAACAAAAGGTTGTTAAGTGAAAACGTCTTGGTGCATTGACAAAATCTCACAAACAGGACGATGTGGGGACAAAAATAATACACAGAACTCATTGTCTTGCCAAGGTTGGGGAGCACTGACCCAAGCTAAGGAACATGCCTCGGCTCCACTGTTTGATTCTATACCATGAGATTTGGGAAACACATGTAGTCTTCGCAATGAACACGTGATATTTTATTTGTGGAAGAGTGGGCATGAGGTCATACTAACTAGATAATTGGAACATTTTCTTTTGTGGGAAGTAATCTCCAAAAATCATGGGATCTCTGTGGTCCTCAGATGTAACTCGTTTATTTTTGGTCTCAACTGTCTAAATAATCTGGGTTAGAATAACTCATTTCCTGGGAATATCTGTTTCCTGAGATCAAAGTAAATTGCTTTAGTCTTTGCTTGATTATTGATGGTGGCCAGTAGGTGAATAATGTACTGACATTATAATAAGAAATGGAATAATGTATTACTAGCTTGCATTCCTGAATTCTTTTACAGTTAGGTTAGGTATCCCCTTGATGTCCTGGTGCTAGGAATTCTGAAATGGGAAATCACCAAATTGTGGAAGCCTTAGTCAGTCTTTGGATGCAATTTTAGATGCAAACCACACCGAGTGATATTTTACGGCTGCATTCTTTGGTTTGTACTGTACGTGAAAGTGTATGGCCTTTTCCCATCACAGTAAAGCAGAGCAATGTCCAAAGTATCATCGTGTGCTTCCATGGTTACTGGAAGAAAGGATTTGAGGCATAGAGTTCAAGGCCAATGGAAACATCCCATGAGTTTGAATAGGAGGAAGCATCTAGCACTTACTGCTTACTTTCCCATGAAGAATGATACTTATTGATCTCACCGTTGTCACTGCCCTAGCCATAGTAATCAATCTTAAGGTTTCTCAACAGGCTGCTGGGGAGAGAAAAACAACAACAACAACAGAGCTGTTGCTTTCATTCAGTATTGGGAATGGGGCTTAGATGACAGGAGCCATTCCTAATAGCATCTATCTAAAGTCAAGAGGGAATATTTTTATAGGTATCTAAGCTGAAATATACATCCCAATGAACTTGTGTTAGCCAGAAAATATCTGAAGAGCTGGGGCAAATGCAGAGGTTAAAAAAAATATATACCTTGTTGGGGATTTGGGTGAGGGAAAAAAATTCGCTGTGTTTCTGAGTCATGCTATTTTGACGATTTCCTTTAAAGAAGGAAGGGAAAAAAATGGGGCATTTTAGCTTGACACTGCTGAAATGAAATCAGCATGATCCAGCTGTCTGAAGCATCAGAAATGATTGCAGCTGGCTAAGCTCTAATTATAGCATTTCTATTATTGGGGATGTAAGTGGCTGAATCTATGGTTTGACTTCTATGATCCTGGTAGTTTGAAAAACTGGGATTTTTAGATACTGCCTTCTTTTGCCCTGCATAATGATGTAAAAACAAAGTTAAGTGAATTCTCGGAGCGGATCTAATGAGGAAGCTGTAGCTGTCATTTTGTCCCTTTCTCACCAGCGTGTGCCTGCAGCGGGAACTTGGGTGAAGCAGTCTACACGGAGCCCCGTCCAGCACTTTCAGCTCTGACGTCCTAAGGCATTTTGAGAGGCCAAGGTCAACATCAGCAATTCTGAGTTTCATAGAAAGTTTATTTCTGTAGTGGCTTTGGGGTTTAGAAAAGATTTCGGATGGAATTATTGCACTGCAAATGTACTCTGAACCCTTCCTTCATCACCACCTCTCTCCCCTTTCCTGCTGACTGCTGGAGCACATGACTCCAGAAAGAAACAAGGGCCAAGGTGGAATTTAGGTAAGTTAGCAATGTCTGAAGAAACCTCGTTAGCCAGTACCTACCTGCTTATACCCCTCAATTTCTCTCCGTAAGAGGCAAGAGATCACAAATTCCAACCCCCAGACTTCCTCCTGCCCCACCCCCCACCTGCAAGGAATCTCAAGCAGGTTTCACGATGTTTATTCCTCCCACCTCTCATATAATCTTCATGACTGCTATTACACTATCAAGATTAATGGTTAAAATGCTGCTCACAACACTGAACAATTTGTATGCATCCAGGAGTCAACAAGCAGTATTCTCGCTATAATAAGTTATAAACCTGGACTTAGAAACTAAAAATGTTTTCCATATGTTTTCATGTGAAACAATTTTAATGACAAGCAAGTCTGAAATAGTATTTGATTGGTAGTCTCCATTCCCTAAATATCACCAAGATTGCATGTCTCCATATCATTTAAAAAGTGTAACACATTTTCTGATTATGTTTTATGAATAGTCCGTTGTTTGATGACCTTAACTAATCTTCATCTTTCAAACCAATCAGTTATCAAGCAATTATCAATGCTAACTCTTCATCTTGAGCCCTTAGAAAGGAGAACCTGAGCTAAGGATTAAAATGTTAGTAATTTATTTGGGAGATGTACACCAGGGGTGAGGGAAAAGGGACACGAATCCAGGAAGGTGAAGCTCCATGACGTGACATGTTTCCATGCTAGTTACCGCTCTCCCATGAGCTCTGACGACAAGTAGAAATGGCGGGCCATTCAGCAGGGATGGTCCCTTGGCACAATGCACTCCCCAGAAGGGCTGCCAGGCCATGATGTGGGAAGTAAGGGCAGACTTATCTGTGTGGCACCCTACTGTCCCCATTTCCCACTGGGGACGATTCAAATTGTAGTCTTGATTGTGGCATCCGACTGTGACAGCTCAGGCAGCCATCCTATGGTCTTTTAGTCAAGGCCTGGAGTTCAGCAGTGGTTTGGCATGAGGAGCTCAGAGATCATGGAGGCCCAACAATTTTTGCTCCAAGGGAACTTAGCAAAAGTGGCAGCAGATGTTGAAAGCAGAAAGCAGATGTTGCGTAGAGTAATCAAAGTCACATAACAATCCTCTAACTCTGTATGGTAGTAGAAAGTCTTGTCTTTCCCTCTGGTGACCTTGAAGTTCAGCAGGTTAGTAGCCCAACATGTAGCCATTATGCCCACCAAGCCAATCCAGGAAAGGATGAAATGTTCAATCTGATTAAGAATCCAACTGTTCAATTTAACAAGTTTGTAATGTGAGAAACTTTTGAAATGTATGATGATGAAAGATGTGTAAAAATCATTACTGGAAAAAAAACAAATTACTTTTAAACCCTTTGGAGGTGAGTGCCCTGGTGTGATAATGGATCACACACTGGGTTGCTAAATATGAGGTCAACAGTTCAAATCCACCAAGGGTCTATGGGAGAAAGGTAAGGCTTTCTGTTCGCATAAAAATTCTAGGAAATTTTTGAAAATTCTAGGAACTGTTCTATTCTTCTCTCCAAGGTCACTATGAGTCAAAATTAACTTGATGGCAATGAATTTTGTGTGCATTGTGGGTTTTTTTTTTAAGCCATTTGCAGGAAAGAAGTCTTTTACTTGAAAATTTAGCCTGAAATAGAAGCAAGGCATTAATATTAAGGAGTTCTGAATTCAAGCCAGTACTCTGCCATTTATTAGCTGTTTGGCTCTGGGTAAGTCTATTGATAACTTTTTGTCTTGGACTTCTCATCTAATAAAAACAAATTAGTAGTGGGACAGGAGGAGAATCAAGGGAAATAGAGGAAAGAGCTGGGAGGCAAAGGGCATTTATAGAGGTCTAGATAAAGACATGTACATAT
>NW_022103968.1:49805853-49820451 GCF_000313985.2 Echinops telfairi | reverse complement strand
TTTAACAAGAGAGATTTGTACAAGACATATGGGGAACCTTCAGATTTTTTGACATGCCCCTCCCCCCAAACAAACAAAAACAAACAGCCATCATCTTTGAATCTGTTGCTACTCTATAGGATAGAGTAGAATTGTTTCACAGGGTTTCAAGGCTGAATCTTTATGGAATCGAAGGTTTGGGTGTGTTCTAACTGCCAACCTTTGTTAAGCAACTGGATGCTCCCCCACTGTTTTGTCAGGACTCCTTTGAAGTGATTTAGACAATATGAGAAATGATGACTGGGAAGTAACCCATCCTGCAGGTCATCAAACAACGTGGATACCTGAAAAAGGGACTGGGAATGAAGAGAGGCAAGAGATGCGAGAAATGGAGGCAAGACAGGAGTCTGATCAAGCCTCGCTTATTGAGCAGAAGACAGAGGCCTAAATACCCAATGGTGGGTGGGTAACATTACATCATATGCTAATAAAGTGTAACAGGTAGTATCCAATAATCACGCAGCTACCAAATATGGAAGAAATGGCAGGCATCAGTCCTCAAACAGGTCCGCATGCAAATGAGGTGCACTTGGACGGTCCGCATGCAAATGAGGTGCACTTGGATGCCTGGCGGAAGTGTCCAATGAGCATGGTGGCTGCCTGCCACCGAGCACCAATCATCACAAAGGCCAAACTCAGGCAGGACAATAGGCCAGGGAACATCCGGGAATGGGAAGCTTAAAGACAGCGGACGGCGCAGGCCATGGGCTGAGGGACGTGCAGACTCCCACAGGGAAGGTTTGGAAGATGATGATCCCTCAGCTTTCTGACTCTTCCTTCTGAGTGAATGCAGACACACACGTTTGGGGCTTGCAATCAAGATGGTACTGTAATTCCAGACAATTAGTTCCACATATTGTATGTTCTATGTTTAAATATTTGCCATTTAGATTTTGTCTGTCACTTTAAATGTCTCATCTGTAAATATCTGCTTAGAACACAGAAATGAGAGGGCCACAAACAATGAAACTGAAAATGTAAAAGAAGAAATTGGGGAGATAGGTTTGGAAAGGTCAGCATTTAGAACATTAAGCAAAATACCATTTTCCTTTCTTCTTCTGTCTTTTGTGCCTGCTGTGAGTCCGAGAGAATTGGTTTCCCAGTTGTCTTGCTGGTTTTTTTGGTGATGATTTCCTTGGCACCCTGGTCTTCTTGTCGAGTTACTTCGGATCCCTTTGCTTTTGTGTGGTGGGAGAGGAGTTGGAACACAAAATCTAGCCCTAAACTTGTATTCAAACAAGCAGCCATCAACCAAGTTCACATGGAAGAAGCACACCTGTCTGTGTGATCCAAAGATGATGATAACAACATCCAAATATGAGCAAGGGAAAAGTATCAGCGCTTCAGTGGTGAACACACAATTTGTGCAAGGCTGTGGAGGACAGTGGGAGGCCAAAATCTCTCTGCAGCCTATCTAGTCAGATTAAGCCCCTGGCAGGTCCCCTCCAATTACAGGTGATGACGCAAACAGCTTTACTCTCAGACAGATTATTGTAAACTTGATTATCGCGGATCGTACTTTAGTATAATATGATACTAGGTCAGTTGACTTCCCTCTTGACCCAACCTGAATTTGCCCTAGTCTCAAATATTTCTTGCTTGTTCCACAGCAGAAATTTCTTTTCTGACTTTTAAAATCTTGGGGTTTTTTTTCTTACTTACTCTTTATTTTTATCTTTATAATATATTTTTCTTTTTGTAATTTTATTTTGGTTTTGTTTCTTATTGTTTGTGTTGGGTTTCCCAGTTTGTGAAGCACAGAAAGAGTGGAATTCATAGCGACAATAACTGATGCAATGGCTTATTGGGATGTGGGAATGTGGGGAAGGTGAAGGAATTTGGGGAGCAAACAGTGAATGCTTGAGGGGGGGAGTATTAAAACTGATTGTGATGATGCTTATACAATTCTTTTAAAAAGTGATTTAAATATGGGAATATGTGATATGGGAATACTATATCAAAAAATTACTAAGCTAAAAACAAACAAACTTGACCAATGGCTATCATGGGTGAAGGAGGAAGAGTTGTTTAGGGCGCATTGGGTTTAAGTTAATGATTAGGGAATAATTTGGAAAAGGATATCAATAATGGTTGTACAACACAAAGAGTATAATCAATGACATTGAATTATACATGTAAAGTTGTTGAATTGGAGAATGTTTTGTTGTGCATATTTTTGCCACATTAAAAAAATTCCACGAATAACATTGTGTACAAGGAAGGAGAAAATGTTCTAGAATTGATTGTGGTGATAAATGTATAATTCTTCTTGATACGATTGAATTATTGAATTGTATGATATGTGGATGAAGTGTCCAAAAAAACTGTAAAAAATCTAGCCCTACATATTCTCTGTGCAGTATAAATCAGTCTTCTCAGATGAGTAGCATTGGGTCTAAGGATGTACAATTATAGTTTTAGTATTACATGTTATGTATATACTATGAACAATAATGACTATTATTATTGCACACTGATTTTTGTTATGTCAATGTGAGGAAGTATATAAGGTTAAAAAGTTTAGTAACAGTGTGTATAGAAGAAAATATTTGACTATTTGAGTTCACTACAAGTTCTTTGATTTTTTTTTTTAATATGCCTATGGAAGGCAGTTGAATCTCTGCTATTCAATGTGCCACCATCTTCCAAGGGATGTCTTTGATGTCCAAACCACATTGTTTCTGGGAGCATTTTCTCTCTGGGCCTAGTGGGTTTCTGATGGTGAATGGAATGGGACTGTTTGCAGAGCAGAGAGAAGCCATGTTTCACAATGGGCACAGTAAGAAAGAGAAAGAGAGAGGAAGCAGAAACAAATACCCAGTGAGAACAAACAAGAAATGGCAGAAGGGCACATGATTAGTGTTACTTCACATTCTGGTTAGCTTATTGTGGTTTGGAGATTGCAAAATGGTAGATTGCTCATTGTTTGGTCTATAGTGTTTTGAAAATATTAATTTGAAACGAAAAGATTTTACATAGAAGTCATATTTATAGCTTCTTTTAAAAAATACTCTAAGCTTCGGCAATAGTTGACCCCATTCCCACGTGACACCGATGACATGCGGCTGAGCAGTAAATCCCCCTTTAAACAGAAAAGCTCTGTCCACTTTACTGGAATCAGCACTACCCCCTCCCTCCCTCCCCTTGGCATCACTTCTGCCTGGCCACTTGTGGCTTTGGCGTTAAAGACTTTCACAAAAGTCTCGTACATAACCTCTAAATCTTCATTTATTCTAATCTGCATGGCACATAATTGATGCCAATGATAAATTGTGGCCTGTGGATAAAGATATTGCTGGAAATAGGTCTACCTTTAACATTTGTAGGGGTTCAGGGGGAAGTTCAAGGAAGATTGAAGAACTGGTCCTTCACACTATGGCATTGACTAAGAGTATTCAATGTAAAAGTAAAATAAAAATGAACAAATCCATCTTGGAAGAAGTACAGTGAGAATAGTCCTAAACAGGAAGCATGATGTGCTTAGGAGCAGTCCCAGGAGAAGGACATCATGCTCGGTAAAGAAGAGGGCCGGGGAAAAAAGAAGACCCTTCAACCAGATGGTTTGGCACAGTGGCAGCTATGATGAACTCAAACATAGAGATACTTTTGAGATAGCACAGAACTTGGCAATATTTCATTCAATTGTATGTAAGATCATTATGGGTCAGAACTGACTACCTGCCACTTTATAATGGGGCAAGAGTTAAAGATGCTTAGAAGTTTTAAAGTAAGCTTTACTGCTGAATAGTATACATTTGACCCAATTACTGTGACAAACATATCTTCATATTAGCAAACTGAGCATATATTTTCACATATGGTTTTAATAGAACAAAATTTGTCAGAAATAACTGAATTTAATTACTTCTGCATGTTTTTGTGGTTCTGTCACTGTATCCGACAATGTGGTACTGCTATTCAAAAGGTTGTCAGATCCAGTGACAGAACAACTATATATGTGCAAAAATAATTAAATTAAGCTTTGCAAGTGTTTTAATGAAGTATAAAAAAGACTTATACTTAGAAAGTCAAAAGAGAAGAACATGCTCAGCAGACCTCAAGCTGAAAGAACTGAAAATATTCAAGCATTAAGTTGCAATATTGAAAGATTCTGTGGACAGAATATTGAATGATGCAGGCAGCATCGAAAGAACGCATAGTCATTATACCAAAAGAATTGATTGACATTGAACCATTTAGAGGTACATTTGAACAAGAATCCGTGGTACTGAAGGAAGAAGTCCAAGCACCCCTGAAAACATTAGGGAGAAACAAGGTTCTAGGAATTGACAGAATATAAATTGAAAGGTTTTAACCAGCTGATGAAACACTGGAAACATGCATTCATTGATGCCAAGAAATTTGGAAGACAATTACGTGGCCAGTCATCTGGAAGAGATTCATATTTGTGCCCACTACAATGAAAGGAGGCCCATCAGAATACAAAACAATATCATTAATGTCAAGTGCCGGTAAAATTTTACTGATAATAATTCAAAGATAGTTGCTGCAGTACGTTGACAAGGAACTGCCAGAAATTCAAGCTGCATTTGGAAGAGGATGTGAAACAAAAGATATGATTGCTGGTGAGAATTCCAGAAAGATGTTTACTTGTAGGAGGAGATACCCCCCAAAACCAGAATTGATTTTCAAAGCTATATATTTATTGTTTTTTTATAAAAACAGCCATATCACCTTCAAAACACTACTCTCCATTACACTTAACACATTTGTCAAATCTGTGATTCCCTTCTTGGAAGCATTTTTCAAACTCAACTGTTTGGATGACTGAGATCACCTCCCTCACCATTCCTACACCTCTCCGACATCATCAAATTGCTGTCCTTTCATGTCCCTCTTCATTCTCAGAACCAAAAAGAAGTCACACGGCATGAGGTCAGATGAGTAAGTGTGTGGGACAAGAAAGACAGGCTGTATTTTGCCAAAAACTGACCCGCTGAGATGGCTGCGTGAGCAAGTACATTATCGTGGTGGCAAAACCAGTCTCCCGCCTGCCACAAATCAGCCATTTTTGTTGCACACGGACTATTATGCAATCTTTTCAGAACCTCTAAATAGAAAGCTTGATGAACAGTCTCAGCTGGTGGAACAAACTCCAAATGCACTATCCCCCTCACATCAAAAACAAACAACCAAATGAGTATCCTCTTCATCTTTGATTTTACTTGACTAGCTTTTTTTGAATGAGGTGACAATGGTGTCTTCCACTGGCTTAATTGATGTTTGCTTTCGTGGTCATAAGAATAACACCATGTCTTGTCACCAGTAATGACCTTGGGGAAAAAAGTCTGGGTCCCTTCAGAACTATTCTTTCAAAGCACAGCATATTTCTACTCGGCATTCCTTTTCCTGGTCAGTCAGAACCCGAGGCACAAATTTTGCAGCGACCCTTCTTATACCCAAATCTTCCATTAAAATGTGCTGAGCCCCAAGGAAGTCCAGATAACTTCCCCATCTCTTCAATGATCCGTTGTCGATCTTTGAGCACAAGTGCACAAATTTTGTCAACATTTTCATCCGTTCAGGAAGTTGATGGATGTCTAGAAAGAGGTTTGTTATCAATCAACATTTCACCTTTTTTGAAATGAAAAACTCTAGTACACTTGAGTTTCTCCCCTAGCACTATCCTTGTAAGCTGTGTTCAACATCACAACAGTTTCTGCGGCATTTTTCTCGAGCTGGAAACAAAATTTCCCAGCCACACACTGTTCTCTTAAATCAGCCATCACACCAAAAAAACGAGGTTTGAGCAAAATTGCTTTTACAAAAAAATTCACTGTGACCAGAAGGAACCTTCCTGGGTGACACCACTGGGTGCTCTGACTCAGAGCACATTGCTTGATGGTCGCCTACAGGGAAAAGTACGTACTACAAAAGCTCCTCCCGGAGCTTCTTTCCATGTGGGGGTGGGGTGGGGAAGGGTGAGTACCTCCTTGTATTTTAATGGAGTTCAACTGCCTGGCTGCATGGGCTTCAGCTGCATGGGTCATAGCAAACTATGGATGCTACATGGGAAGAATGGGGCTTCTAGAACACTGCTTCCCTGTGCTCGTTCAAAACCTTTACAGGAAAAGAGAAGCAGCCATTCAAACAGAGCAAAGGCATCCTGCCTGGTGTAGAATCAGGAAAGTTGTGGGTCAGGGTTGTATCCTTTCACCATATTCATTCAAATTGTATGTTGAAAAACTAATCAGAGAGGCTGGACTATATGAACAACAGAGTGGTATCAGGATTGGAGAAAGGCTTATTAACAACCAGGGATATGCAGCTGACAGAATCTTGCTTACTGGAAGTAAGGAGGACTTGAAGCATCCTTCAACATGGGTTACATCTCAATATAAAGAAAACCAAAATTCTCACCGTGGATCATTAGACAGCACAAAGAAAAGATTGAAGTGCTAATGATTCCATTTTGCTTAGATCCACACTCAGTGTTTATTTAAGAAGCAGTCAAGAAATGAAACAACTTATTACATTTGGCAAATCTGTTGTGCAAGAATTCTTCAAAGTGTTATAATTCAAGGATGTGAATTTGAGGACCAAGCTGCACTTGACCCAAGCCATGGTATTTTCAATTGCCTCAGGTGCATGTAAAAGTTGGGTATTGGATAAGGAAGATCAAAGAAGAATCAGTGCATTTTAATTATGATCTTGAAGAAGAATATTGAAAGTATCATTGATTTCTAGGAAACAAACAAATGTGTCTTGGAAGAATTAGGGCCAGAATGATTCTTACAATTGTAGATTGTAAGACTTCATTTGATGTACTTTGGGCATATTATCAGGAGAAACTAGTTGCTGGAAAAGAACATAATTCTTGGTAAAGCAGAATATTAGTGCAAAAGAGGCAGACTCTTGAGGAGATGGTTTGACACAATGGTTTCAACAATGGGCTCAAACATAGCAACTATTGTGAGGATGTTGCAGGCTTTGGCAGTATTTCATTCTGTTGTGCAGCAATCATTGTGAGCTGGAAATTACATGAAGACAATTAACAATAGTTGTTCTGTCATTGAACTGGTGATGTTTGAAGGATATTCTTTTTTGAATTATTTTATATTTATCCATGAGACTTTTGTTCCTTGCATTTATTTTAGTAAAACCAATTATTGTATCGTTATAACCAGGATTTTCAAGCAATTTGTGGTTTAATCAGTGTCATTTTTTAATTATTAGAGTTTTTAGTGGCTTTTTATTAATTTTAATTCACAGAAACTTCAGTCTCTGAAAGAATGGAAACTGGAATTGTCAAAATATTATTAAAGCAAAATTTTAATAGAAAGATGAGTCATACATTTTATATATCACATTCAAGCATTGTAAAAGAATTACATATTATAGATTTCAATGAAAATATTCAAAATACTTACAGTTCATTTCTAAATCCATAATAATCATTGGCTTTCTATTAAACCAATGCTAGATACACAAGTAGTATAAAGAGTAGCTATCATGCTTTAGATATTTTATGTATTTAGATGTAACTCAATGTGTGTCTGTATGTGTGTGCAAACTATCAAAGTAACTTACAAAAGAGATAATTTTATAGGGTTCAAATGAGTACATATGTAAGAGATATGAATTTTTAAATTTTGTAATGCATTTCCGTTGCCAACATTTCACTAATTTGTGAGCATAATAGAACTAAGTATTGGAAAGAGACACAAAATGGATATTCAAAAGTATATGAAATATAGTCAACTGATATGGCCCTTCTAACCATAATTCTTATGTAATTTTTTATAATTATGGACATTATTCCTGTGACGATAATCCCATTTTGGGAGTAGTTCTCTGCTATGGGATTGAGGAAAAGGATTAAAGTGGGACTAAGTCTAATGTAGCAGAGGGTGTGACCCAAATCACATCCTTTGTTTCCTTGGGGGTGTGATCTGGTGAAAGACAAAAACGACATCTCCATCTATCTCCTGTGTATAAGAGGCATCACGGAGAAAGAGAGACCCCAGGACCTTTGAAGAAGAGCTTCCGTGTTGGAGATCTCTGTCTGAAGGGGCAGACCGAGACCAGAGGCACCAGAGACTATGGCGCAAAGACTAGGGTTCAGACCAAAAAAGCCTGGCCGAGACTAGAGGCCGCGGCAAGGAAACCATGAGGCAGATGAAAGGAGCACCAGGGAGATGACGGACTGAGAGGGGGAGAGAACAGTGAGTGGGCTTTGTCCGTGGAGGCAGAGGGCAAGGGACCCTGTGGCTGAGAGGCTCAAGACCAGAGTTAGCTTCTAGCTGAGGAGAGGCGGCAGGGGTCCTCAAACTACAGCCAGCGGGCCACATGCGGCCTGCCAAGGACATTTATCCGCCCACCAGGTGTTTTTGCCGCCCCTGCCTGTCCTGCTTAGCAGACTCGTCCAGTGTGCATAGGAATTTGTTCATAGTTTAAAAGAAAAAAAAACTATAGTCCGGCCCTCCCACGGGTCTGAGGGACAGTGAACTGGCCCCCGGTTTAAAAAGTTTGAGGACCTCTGTGTGGACAAATGCCTGTATTCTTTCTTGTGATAACCCACTAACTCCTGTACGAACTCACTGCCATCCATCCAATGCTGACTCATCACAGCCCTCTGTGGGCTTCCAGGGTGGAAAGCCCAACCTTTCTCCATCAGAGGCACCGGCTAGTGGTTTGGAACTGCTGTCCATGAGGCTTGCAACCTGATGTGTGACAATGACTCCACCAGGGCTCCTCTGATAAACAGCCTTAATTGTGAGTGTTGTCTGAGCTCTGTGTGGTCATTGCCACGAGTGAGCAAACCCACGATCGTGTGGTGTGGGAGGAAAGACTGGTGTAAGACTAGGTAAAGAAGCATGGATCTTGGTGACACGTCTGGCCGTAGGGAAACCGGGGGAAGTTAGATAAGGTTCCCCATGCTGTATTGTAATATTCTATTGCATTCAACTACTTGAAAGGAAGAATCGACAAATTGGCTAATTTGTTTTTCACTTGCCTAAGCTCTTCAAATATGCAAATCATTCCAAGAACTGTGAATCTGTATCTGGGCAAATGAATATAAACTACCAGGGCGTTTGGACACTGTCTCCTTTGTTTTCAAGAACACCAGACAGGAGATGTGGAGACGTGTTTTTCTGAGGCTGAAACAGTGTTAAATGCACAACCCGCAGGGTCATTGGACACCGTACAGCGGTGCTGAGAGTCCAGTCCTGGAGGACAGTGACACCCACGGCTTACTAACAGCCCTTTAAGCGCAGGTCACAGCACACAGTCCCCGACGGCAGAGATTTGGGGTGACACTGACTATCAAATGCATAATCCTTTGGTTTAGCTCTAATCACGCCAAGTCTCTGTTCAGAAACATTATCTGCTACATATAATATAGTCATACCTTCTGGCTTTATCTTACACTACTGGCACAAACAGAATGGTTCGTAATTTGAATGCACCCAAAAATCCACCAAGGTGCCTCAGAAGAAAGGCCAGGTGATTGCTCTGGAAAGTAAAGGCCTGAAAACCCTACCGAGCACCCCTACCCTTAAACACACCCATTGGCTTCACAGCCACTGAAACAGCACCCACAACGTGGCTTTCACCAGTCTCAACAAAACATTAAAAATTTTTTCATTCCAGATTCTCAACACCTTAGAACAAGGGGCTTTCAAACACTTCCTGGAAAAATGGAATTTTCCATGAAGATTTAAAAATATAAACTTTACTTCTCAATATAAGCACCATCAAGGTCAAGGCATTTAGTTATCCATCTGTAACTGCCGATTGTTTTGGGGACATTGTCCTCATAAACTTCTCATAAAGTATCAATGATTTCACTTTTCGTCCACCCAAATGTCACCATTCATTTGATGTTTGTTTTTGACCCAATTTGAGCAGAATTCCGTTCCTCTAGGGGGCTCTCTTCAAACTGGTGTGATACTTTTCATTGCTTCAACCTAGGATGAGTTTATTTTGGTGCAGAATTTTTAAAAATCTATCTGTAGTTTTTTATAATACACATTTTGCATGAACATTGTGAAGACCCTTCGTGTAAGTTCATATTCCTTCCCACCTTAAATGCAGGCAAGATTGTTTATAGTAAAGTAATCCAAACCTTAAAAAGGTATCAATATAATTCTTTCCCGATTCCCTCTCAGGTTCAGACCATGGTGGTAGCTCCACCACCGCAGGCCTCTCACAAACCCAGAGACGGCTGGTAGCATCTGAATGGCCACTTCATACATTATATGTGAAATGGTTGTGTTCAGATTACACTTATATTTTTATTGGCATCAAAAGATGCACATATCAAAACCCTGTGTTTTTAAATTTATTTCAGAAAGGTTTTCCTTCTGAAGAACAGCTTAATTTACTAAAGCAGAGCTGACTTCAGTGATGGCTGTCATTTCTCTCTGTTCCTTTTACCACAACTGACACTGACTGTTTGCCCACTAAGGCCACGATTTCTCTTACAACTGCGATATTCTGGCCAGTCCTCAGCATTTCATATTCAGTGTGACAGTGAATTTCTAGCATAAGAATGATTTCTTTGCCTTTTCTGATAAAGATCAAGCAGAATAACAATGGAAGTTTTAAAATTAAGTATGAATGAAGAACATGGTTATTACAGATTTTACTTAAGAACAGACTGTGTGCAAGTTGAATATCATTTGGCGACTTCTAAACTAAATGATCATTTGAAATATTTAATCAAAACAGCAGCAAAAGTGAGTGAGGGAGATGGATGATATTAAGAACTGAAATCACATACATCCACAAAGCTTATTGTGTATGCTAAAATGACTTTACTCTTCGACGATCTTCACGAATTATTATGAATTGAATCATCTCCTCCTGACTTAATGTTGAATTCTGAAACCTTAGCTGAAAGATCCTCAACCCTGGTGTGCTTGTATAGCATAGACCATAACTTCAGTATCCAAATCAAACTCCTTTCTCATTGAGAAAACTACCTCCAACGAGATTCAAACACCCCATAACTATCCTAACTTAGCTAACCCCACTTTCAGGTGGCATCAGGACGATGGCAAGTATTCTCCTCCGCTGGGTGAGAATAACTGTAGCTTTGGTTTATCAATAGTTTGCTTTGGAGATGCTTTTGGCTGGTTAGAATTTGACAAAACAAGAATGACTGATGCTGATCGTTGCTGAAGCTGGGGAGCAGGCATATAAAACTTGCTGGGCTGCTCTCTCTGTTTTGGTATATGAGGTCGAAAAGTTGAGAACAAAATAAAACTAAAATCCTTGAGTTAAAACCTAGCTGGTCTGGAGGTTAACGAAAAGATTCAAAATACAACGGTAAGAGAGGGAGCGAAAAAAATGAAGAGCTGATACCAAGGACTCAAGTGGAAAGCAAATGTTTTGAGAATGATGAGGGCAACAAATATACAAATGTGCTTGACACAATGGATGGATGTATGGATTGTGCTAAGTGTTGTATGAGCTCTCAATAAAAGGATTAAAAAAATACAACCTTAATTCTGTTCACCTTGAACTTAGAGACCATCTCAAGAGGAGATATGATGGAACAGTAATGCCCGATGACCAGACAAGTTGGAGAATGGGCCCGACATCAAGGGCATCATGCAAAAAGTTCATTGAAAAGATAGGATAAAAAGAAAAAACAAAAGTAGATGTCAGGAGAGAGTCTAAAACTTACTTTTGCACATAAAGAAGCTAAAGTGAAAGGAAGAAATGGTGAAGTAAAAAGAGTGGAATATATTATTTCAAAAGGCAGCTCCGAAATTCAGATTAAAATTTATAATGAATTATGCAAAGATCTGGATTTAGAAAACCAAAGGGGGGAATGTGTTTGACTTTCTCAAGCTGAAAAACTTGGAGAAAAAAATCAAGCTTTAAATTGAAATATTGAAGTATTCTATGGGAAAAATTATTGAATGATAGAGAAAGCATCTAAAGATGGAAGGAATGTACAGTGAAAGTACCAAAGAGAATGTGTTGACATGCAACTATTTCAAGAAGTGGCATATGATCAAAATCTGGTAAGTGTTGAAGGAAGAAGTCCGGCTCCACTGAAGGCATTAGTTAAAAACAAGGAGACAGGAATGGGCAGAATAGTTACCTTTCAAAAAAAAAAAAGCCTGTTGTAGCTCTGAGATAAGTCACTCCTCTAAGCCAAGAACATTGGAAGACAGTTTCCTGGCCAGTCAACCGGAAGAGATCCATATTTGTGCCCATCCCAAAGAAAAGTGACCCTGAGGAATTAGGAAATTATCTAACAATTTCATTGATATCACACACAAGTAAAATTTTGCTGAGGCTAATTCAGCAGCAGTTGCAGCAGTACATTGGAAGGGAGCTGCCGGAAATTCGAGCTGGATTCAGAGGATTAGAAACAAGGAAAAGCACTGCTAGCGTCCGGTAGAGCTTGACTCAGAGAAGAGAATGCCAGAAAAATGTCAAATAAAACATGTGTTTTACTGACTATGGAAATACATTAGACTGGACGGAGCATAACAGACTGGGATAACATTGCAAATAATGGTCATTCTAGAACACTCATGAGGAATCTCTACATAGACCAAGAGGCATTTATTTGAACAAAACAGAGATACTGAGTGGTTTAAAATCAGGAGAGGTGTGTATTGGGTTTTACTTTTTCATCCGACTCGTTGTTTGTATACTGAGCAAATAATTAGAGAAATTGAATTATGTGATAAAGAATGTGGCATTGGGATTAGAGGAATGAACAATAACAACATAACATACGCAGATGAGATCATCTTGTTTACTGAAAATGAAGAGGACCTGAATAATTTACTGATAAAAATAAAAGAACACAGCCTTCATTATGGGCTACACTTCAATTTTAAGCAAAGAAAAATTCTCACAATTGGAACAATAAACAACATCTTGATAGAGAAAAAAAATTAAATTGTCAAGAATTTCACATAACTTGTATACACTTGAAGCACTCATGGAAGAAGCAATGAAAAATCAAACAACATAGTACGTTGGACAAATCTGCGGCACAAGACCTCTTTCATGTGTCAAAGAGCAACTATGTCATTGTAAGGACTAAGGTGGACCAGGCCCATGCCATAAGATTGTCAATTGTCTTGAATCCATATGAAAGCTGGGTAATGAATAAGGAGTGCAGGAGAACCTATGCATTTGAATTATAGTGTTGGCGAAGAAGACAGAACATGCCACAGATTAACAGAAGAATGAACAGTTGTCTTAGAAGTACAGACAGAATGCTTCTTAGAAGCTAGCATGATGAGATGTCATTTGAGTCACTTTGAAAACATTATCACGAGGGCCTCATCCCTGAGGGATACAGTGCTTCATAAAGCAGGAAGGCACTCAAGAGGTTGATCGACACAGTGACTGTAACACTGGGGTCAAGCCTAGGAAGGGTTATGAGGATGGTTCCTTCTTTCCGTTCATACATACAGTAGCTATGAGTTGAAATTGATTGATGACACTTTAAAAAGGACATTTCAAAAGACAGAATAGGATCTTCTGCTTGGGTTATTGAGGCTTCCTAAGAGTTCATAAATGGAATCCATAAGCTAATAATCCATACAAGGAGCCAGTTAATTTTTAGTAGCATGGAAAATATCAGAAATTCAAAATCGTAACAACAAACAAGCCCTTTGTATTTTACTTAAATTATTTATTGTGTTGATATATTTTTGAAAATCATTTTCTTGGGGACTCATACAACTCTTATCACAATCTATACATACATCAATTGTACAAAGCACATTTGTACATTCGTTACCCTCATCATTCTCAAAACATTTGCTCCCCACATAAGCCCCTGGCATCAGCTCCTCATTTTTCCCCTTCCCTCCTTGCTCCCCCCTTGATAATTTATAAATTATTATTTGGTTATATCTTACAGTGCCCGACGTCTCCCTTCACCCACTTTTCTGTTGTTCATCCCCCAGGGAGGAGGCCATATGTAGATCCTTATCATCGGTTCCCCATTTCCACCCCATTCTCCCTCCACTCTCCCAGCAACACCACTCTCACCACTGGTCCTGAAGGGATCATCTGCCCTGGATTCTCTGTGTTTCCAGTTCCTATCTGTACCAGTGTACATTCTCTGGTCTAGCCAGATGTGTAAGGTAGAATTGGGAACATCATAGTGGAGGAGGGAGGAAGCATTTAGGAACTAGAGGAAAGTTGTGTGTTTCATTGTTGCTACACTGCACCCTGACTGGCTGTCTTTTCCCTGCGACCCTTCCATAAGGGGATGTCCAGTTGCCTACAAATGGGCCTTGGGTCCCTACTCCGCACTCCCCTTCATTCACAATGGTATGATTTTTTTGTTCTTTGATGCCTGATACCTGATCCCTTTGACACCTCATAATCACACGCTGGTGTGCTTCTTCCATGTGGGCTTTGTTGTTTCTGAGCTAGATGGCCGCTTGTTTACCTTCAAGCCTTTAAGACCCCAGATGTATATCTGTTGATAGCTGGGCACCATCAGCTTTCTTCACTACATTTGCTTATGCACCCATTTGTCTTCAGCGATCGTATCTGGGAGATGAGCACACAATGATATGATTTTTTGTTCTTTGATGCCTGATA
>NW_022103968.1:49797313-49805211 GCF_000313985.2 Echinops telfairi | reverse complement strand
GTTGTTTTCTCCTCCAGATTGTTCATCCAGCCTATCTTATTTAGACAGACCTGCAGAGATAATAACATGCACAAAAACAAGACAGAGCAAAACCAAGCAAACAAAACAACAACAACAGCAAAAAGCCAATGACAAAAACAAAAAACACACACAACACAACAAAAAAAGAAAAACTTGTAGTTAGTTCAAGGACTGTTTGTTGGTCTTTAGGAGTGTTTTCTGGTCGAGTCTGATGGGTTGCCAAGTCCTGGCCCGCAAATCTATTTTTGGTATTCCCTGGCAACTTCATTGCTCTGTTCCCCTTGCTGTTCTGTTGCACGCCCTTAGTGTTTTGCCGTGTGGTGGGCTCAGATCAGGCGCAATTCCCACACTGTGTCTCCAATGTTGTGCCCCGTAGGGGTATGGGTCAGTGGGGCCAGCCATATGGTCTTGTATATGGACTGGCTGCTCTGAGCAGGAATATCGTCCTCAAGGCTTGGTGGCCAGGATGTGCTCCACTCTCTCTTCCTCCCCCTACATTTGCTCCTGTGCGCTCTGATCAGACATATCCCTCTCCCTGAGCTGCAGCTTCAGTGCTGTCCTCTCAAGTAAAATCTTCTGGGGGGGTTGATGTTGTTATTAATTAGATAAAGCTACAGTTGCCTTCAAGACTTTTACCCCTGTGCATATGTTGTATACGTGTGTTTTTTAAATCTTTCTCTTTTATTTTTTTCCCTTCAAAATTAGACCAAGATAATTCATATTTCCCCTAGAATCACAGAATTTTAAAGTTGGTCAAGACATTAAAAATCATAAAATATATCTGCCATATATTTTAGGACATTGGAGTTTAAAGTTTATCTATGTGCATGCACAGTCAAGTATGTTACTGTAACCAAGCCCCAGTACTAATGGACCCGAGCCCGAGTACTACATACTGGTGGATTTTTTCTTATACATTTCTCTATGCTTAACATGCTCAGAATTTTGGTTGTTAGATGACCAATATCTTTAACAAGTGGTACCCATTTTAAAGTCTATATTTCTATGTAAATTAATTTATGAATATTAACATTTTCCCCAACAGATCAAGTACTTCTGTTCAGTTTTATGGGAGATAAGTGAGGCTTGATCAGTACTCACTCACTCACTGTCATTGAGTGGATTCCAACCCATAGTGATCCTATAGGACAGGGTAGAACTGCCCCTGTGGGTTTCTGAGACTACACATCTTTACAGGAGTAGAACTCCTTGTCTTTCTCCCAAAGAGCAGCTGGTGGGTTTGAACCGCTGATTTTGAAGTTAGCAGGCCAACTCCTAACCACCAGCAAGGCTCCTTTTTATTAGTTCTAGGACTTGATATTTAGCTTGTTGGTTAAAAATTACACGTGAATTCTTTCTTGAGGACCATTGAGAAAGTTACAGTAAAGCCTACAAAAGTGGAAACCTGCTTAATGTGGTTACCTGTCAGAGAAGGAAAACGCTAATATTTTCCAATAAACCAAGCAATCAAAAAGTGGTAAGACTGCTCTGTCCAAGTTAGAAGACTTACAAAATCCAGACAACCAAGGCGGTCTTGTCAGGCTCTGGCTCTCACAGGCTTCCTTGTAATTGGCTTCTATGCAAGGTCAAGTCCAGTGACCCTGGGCCCAGCAGAGATCTGAGCTGAATCTGCACTGAAGGACTGCTACCAAATATAGAAACGGAGCAGCTCCTACTGCTCAGGGGCCTGTGGTTCTTTCTGAATATGTGCAAACCACATACAAAGGTACCTGATGACACGGTTCATGGAGGTCATCCTAAGTCATTTCCTCAAAAACACAATATAGGTCCTTGGGTGATGAATGTCTAATTTATCGAGAACTCCTATTTTCCCAGTTATGTGAATTTGCCCTACTTTGACAATTCTTCATCTCACTCACTTGCACTTGCTGCAAGTGCAGTTTTCAAATCATTGAAAAGGCTTTGAGCCTATCTTGCCAAATAAGAACTGTATGCAACCAGTTTGACTTACCTATACATTCTTTTCATTTCTTTATTTTTAACCAGTTTGAATGACCTATAATTCAATAGTTCAATTACATTAAAAACAGATGTGCAATGATCACCACAATAAATTTTATAACATTTTCTTCTTGTGCTCATTATTATCAATTCCCAGTGAACACCCCCTCTCCCAGCCTCCCCTGCTATGCTCCTAAGAAACTACCGATCTAGTTAATTTCTCCATAGATTTATCTATCCTTGATTTCATATAAGGAGCCCTGGGGCATAGTGGTTATACACTGGGCTGCTAACCGCAAGGTCAGCTTTTCAAAACAACCAGCCTCTCCATGGGAGAAAGCTGAGGCTCTCTACTTCCATAAAGGGTTACAGTCTGGGAAACCCACAGGAGCAGTTCTTTAGGGTCACCATTGTTGGACTTGAGTCAAAGGCAGTGAGTTTGAGTTTTGGATTTCCTATCCAGAAAACCATACAAGCAACAAAAATCCTAACAACAACCTAGAAAAGTTTTAAAACAGTTGGATTGTTGGTAACCCAAGGACTGCCTGTACCAGCATGCATTTAGTAATTAGAAATAATTTTGGAGCAAGATATTATGCTTTTTAAACTACAAATACATCTGCTGTTTATAATATCAGTAAACAGTATTCCCAACCCACTCTTAACAAAGGATGACTTTTGAGTGGTCAAATGTGCTTGGCAGTTGATACATTTGACTAAGTCTTTCTTAGTAAGCCACATTTGAGACCCCACGGGGGCAAGATCTGGGGGAAGGAGTGAGAAAGGCCAGAGTAGAGCAAGGCCGAAGATCGGATGGACAAAATGAGAAGAAAGGGCAGAACTGTAAGATTTTTTTCTACTGTCACTGACCTCAAGTAAACTGCGAAATTGTTTCATACTTGGATGTTACCCAGCTTTTATCTAATGAGTAAGGACTGATTTGATTAGCAACAGGCGCTAAGCCAGCGATCCTCAACCTGTGGGTCATGACCCCGTTGGGGGTTGAACAACCCTTTCACAAGGGTCACCTAAGACCATCAGAAAACACAAAATTTCACAGTATATAATGACTTATTGTTTGGGGATTAATCACTATGCTTTAATTATGTTTAATTATGTTCCATTATAACAATGAAAATACATCCTGCATATCAGATATTTACATTATGATTCATAACAGTAGCAAAATGACAGTTATGAAGTAGCAACAAAAATAATTTTATGGTTGGGGGGGTCATCACAACATGAGGAACTGTATTAAAGGGTCGTGGCATGAGGAAGGTTGTGAACCCCTGCTCTAAGCTAATAGTTCTTATTCTCCAAGAAGCCCCAAGTCACATAGGGTTGAAGACAGCTGGAAGTGGAACTTTCCCATCCCAGGGCCAGGGTGATGTGCAGTTCCCCGTGGCATAGTGCAATACCATACACCCCTCACCCTCCACTGCAAAAAATGCACTTAGGAATGTATGTGAGGGAGAGCGAGTCTATCGTCGGGGCAAACTTGAATGAGCTCCCGTTTACGCATTAGAGGCTGAGTTACTGACAAATGTCCATGACTGGCAAACCGCAGCTCCCCTCACAATTATCGCGACAGGACTCCAGCCAGCTATCTGAGTCGGCCAGGTCATGTAATCATTAACACCATCCCTAATGATCATTGGTCACATGAGTGAGTGTAATATTAATAAGATAAGGAAAAAAGTATAGGCCCTGTTTTAATCCCTGCTGCTCAAATGATATGCATATCCAGTTTAGGGACTGCACGCCAGAAAGAAATGATCATTCTTTGTTAAGTTAGAGCTATGCTGCCAAGACAGATGCTGCAGGGTCCCTCCTGTCATTTGGAGTTAGTAATATTTGGTCTGGTGACAAGAAGCCCCAACCTGAAACCCACTGCCATGGATTTGAATCTAACTCATAGGGACCCTGTGCAAGGTCGCTGAGGCTATACGTCATTGGGTGCAAGCAGCTTTGTCTTCCCCTGAACGTCTACTTGTGGGTTTGAACCCCCAACTTGGGGGTTCCAGTGCTTAAGCAACAGCACCACCAGGGACTCTTGGAAATGGAAAAACTGAGCAGATGAATTGTGAGGAGGCATTCAGCCAAGGGTGGACGTAATGAGTCAGGAGACAGCTCCATTCAGAAGAGAAAAAGCCAAGTTGCAGGTTAGATTGCCCTCAAAGACTCTTAGGTGTTAAAGTAACATTAGACTAGATAATCACTAAAGTTCCTGAAGACTAACAGCAATAGGAAGGATATAGTTGATAATCTAAAAAAATCAACTAAAGCTAGGATGTTAATAGTGAAATGCGTTTTTCTCAAGAGGACGTTGACCACGCTAAGGGGCTCTCGGCAGATAAGTCCACTATCATGCTCATCCCCCGCTCCTGTAGCAGACCATCAATTCCAGTGTCCACACTTCAGACACAAACAATATTTTGGACAGTCATTTCCGTCAACCAAGGAGATCTATCCCATGAAATCTGCTTCCTATCCCTGACAAGCACGGGAAGAAGTGGGGAGTACAGGCCCCTCTCATTACTTGAAAACTACTGGTCACTTAACCAAAGCTCACTTCGAAAGAATTACGTGAATCCGGAACCAGCGCTTCATAGTACGCTTTTGTTAAAGGCGTGGGTGGAGCTCTACTTTGAAAAATGAAATGAAACATCCATTTCATCCCGTCTATGTTTATTGGGTAGCCGCTCTGGTGAGACTGGTTTTAGCTTAGGGACGCAGTAGGAGTCACACGTCCTTGTCTCCAAGGGAGCACCTTGTGTTCTAGTGGGAAAGGCAATTATTAAACAAATAGACCACTAAATATTAAAATCCAGATAATGATAACTTCTATGCAGAAAATAAGGCAGAATCCAGAGCTGAGAGTTGCGAGTTTAGGGAGAGTGGTCAGGGAAGGTCTTCCGGAAGAAGTATGTTTGAGTAGTTGTCTAGGGTGGTGTCTCAAGCAAAGACAGTAGCAAACGCAAAGGCCCTGGGCTCAGATTGAGGAGTCCTTCCATGCCAGGCTGTGAAACTCAAGGCAGGCAGCTCAACACCACCAGCCACTCAAAACTTGGGACGTTCTGCTCTTGTAAACAGTTAAAACTCAAAGCAACAATTCGACCTGCCCAACAGGCTCGCTTTGACTTGGAATGGACTTGAGTGCAGTGAGTTCGGTTTGGGTTTGAGGGTTGGATCAGACTTGCTTGTTTTAACAATAGCAAGGAGGTTACTGTGGCTAGAGGTAGACTCTGAGGATTCTCCAGGGCCAGAATGTGTTCATTTTTCTGGATATGATTGTAATAATGAGCTATTCTTAGAAACAATCAAGAATAACTTGTGGCTATTGAAGGTGAATTTAATGTTTCTGGAAAAGTTTTACTAGCTCAAAATGTTCCCTTTTACCTAATATCTGACCATCACTGCATAAATAAATAAGTGAGCCCTGGTGGCATTGTGGGTTAGACGCGGGCCGCTAATTATGTGGTTGGCAGTTTCACTCCATCCGCCATTCCTCAGGAGAAAGGTGAGAATGTGTGCGCTAGTACAGATTTCCTCGAGCAGTCTCCGAAACCTAACGAGGGTCACTGTGTGTGTGAGCTGACTCACCGGGAATGGGTGTGGCAGAACTAGAAAAAGGTAACATTAAAAAAAATCATTAGGGCTTTCTAGATGTTTCTAAGGGCCACACTGAATGCTTTCACATTTGACATCTTTTGAATTGACATGCCCTCATCCTTGCCAATTTTTGCTTCTTTGTTTATTACAAACCTTTTACGCCAGTGGCATTGAACATGATTCAGCTGTTCTCTAATATCACTTCCACTGACGTCATGCAATCCTGAATCATTTGCAGGAATTGAAATTTCATTTAATCAATTTACCTTGCACTTTCATTTTATTGTCAGATGAATACGAAAGAGATTGTTCAAGGCCAACTTGCCCCACACTGTCGAAGGTATTTGAATAGAGGTATCATTAATAGTTGGTCGTTCGCATATATTTTGAGTATTGTGAACATGGATTTGCTTCTCTGGGTACGTTTGAATCTTTAGAGGCTCAGATATTGGCCATTCAGATAATATAGACTCTCTTTTTATAGCATCAGGTGTTGGGAATAGTCAGGGGGCAGAACGGAATGCCGGGGCACAGTGGGTTAAGACTTGGGCTGCCAACTGCAGTGTTCCAATCCACCCGTTTCTTAGAAGAGAAAGATGAAGCTTTCTGCCCCCACAAAGATTCACAGTGTCACAAACCCTAAGGAGCAATTCTACTCTGTCCTGTGGGGTCACTCGGAGTCACAATCCACTCGACCAAAGTGGGCTGTAGTCAGGGGAAGAACTGGAGTTTCTGAATGGTGCAATGGTTCCTGTGATGGACTGCTAACTGAAAAGTCGAAGGTTCAAGTTTCCCAAGAGGTACATCAGAAGAAATGCCTGGTGAACTGCGCCTGGAAAATCAGCCACGGAAAAGTCTATGGAACACCAATTGGCTCTGAGATGCACCAGTTAGCTTGGACTCTACACTAATTGGTGAGAGGGAGCATTTGAAAATGGAGAATCAAAGAGAGTTTGGTTTTTTTTAATGGAAAAACTTACATTTTCCAACATGAGCCCTGTCTTTCCACAGGGAAGCTGGTAATCCCCGTGGGTACTTCCTGGCCGGAAGGTAAAGTTGCTGGGTCCTGGACAGTAAAGCAGGCCTTTGTGGCCTTCCCGGCATTGTAATGATGCTGGCTCTTTGCCGGGTCTTCTTGTAGAAGGTGATTTCGCCGGATGGCCCCTCCCACCGTGCTGGTGAGAACCTCCCGTGAAAGCATTGCAGCGTGAGCAGAGTCACCACACCGATGGAGCTCGCTTCATTTGGGGAGCAGCCTACACCAATTGAGCAGGGAAAACACCAATCCACACAATTGTGAAATATTTGTGTTTTCTGAGCACTTACCTTTTATATCATAATGTGTTAGTCTGGGTACTTTAAAAAAACAAATCCATAGAAACTCATGTATAAGAGAGAGATTTATATAAAGGGTAAGTGCACATCAAGAAAACACCCCAACCCAGTGATGCCCAAGCCCACAAGTCCAACATTATCCCATTAACCCATATGTCCAACACCAATCCACAAAGTCCTCCTCCATCTCACAAAACACACGCAATGATGCGGACTGCAGGAGGAAATCAGTCAGTGAAGGTGTAAGCGTCTCAGCGCTGGCAGGAGTCTCCACATGGGTGCTGCAGCACCCAGGGCTGCATCGGCGTAGGTCCATGTGGCTTCTCCTTGGCGACGTCTTGCAGGAAGTGAGCCTTGCCACCTGAGGCAGGGAACTGCTAAGGCAGCTGCACCCTGGTCCAACCATCAGAAAGCAAGAGACCCGAGAAATAGAAAGGTGAGGCTCACTGAGCCATTTATCCCTCCGCCTTTCAATTAACCTCACATGTGTTTATTGGCCAGGTTGGCACAATAAACTAACTACCTCATATAGTATCACTACTAGGGTTCTTGTTCATACAGGCAAGAGTTTGACAAAACGTGCTTCAACTAGCTTCTGCGATCAAAGGATGGCTGTAGACACGTTTTCTCTCTAAGATACTTGGTTCAATCTGGTTAGGGTGCCTTCCCAAAAGAACCATTTAGAACAGAGGCTTTCTGAGGGCAAATGCTGAGCCACTTAAATTCAATGTAGAGAGTTCAACTCAGAAGGCTATGGCAACAGGGGTTCTGGTGGGTGGTAGGAAGAGTGGGGGGAATTCTCAAGCAGTAGTCATTTTGTTTTTTAATGATTTTATTGGGGGCTAGTACAGCTCTTATCGCATTCCATTAACCCATCCATTGTGTCAAGCACATTTGCTGCCATCATCATTCTCAAAACATTTTCTTTCTACTTGAGCCCTTTGTATCAGCTCCTCATTTTCCCC
>NW_022103968.1:49792999-49797213 GCF_000313985.2 Echinops telfairi | reverse complement strand
AGGCTGCAGGACCAGGTGGAGGTTCCTCTGTTGTGTGTAGGGTTGCTGTGAGTGGAGCAGACCAATGACACCTGACAACAGCAACAGAGGTGTTGGCAATGGAATGAGGATGGACGTTCAAACCAACCAACCAGCACAACTCCGAAACCCAGGTGGGCCTGGCAGAAGGCAGTGTTGGATAGCGTCTAGCGCCCATAGGCCTGTACATCTCTAATAGGTGAAGCATTTGCATGCTGAGAAACAAAATCATAAATGTACTAGAAGAAAATATAGAAAGTTCCTTTATCACCACAGGGTGCTGAAGGCTTTTCAAACTATGAATTTTTTTATTTTTAAATCATTTTATTGGGGGCTTGTACGACTCTTATCACAATCCATCCATCCATCCATCCATCCATCCATTGTGTCAAGCACACTTGTATATATGTTGCTATCATCATTTTCAAAACATTTTTTTCTACTTGAGCCCTTTGTATCAGCTCCTCATTTTCCCCCCTCCCTCCCCCACTCTCCCTCCCTCATGAACCCTTGATAATTTATAAATTATTATTTCTTCATGTCTTGCACTGTCTGATGTCTCCCTTCACCCACTTTTCTGTTGTCCATTCCCCAGGGAGGGCATTATATGTAGATCATTGTGATTGGTTCCCCTTTTCTCTCCCACCTTCCCTCTACCCTCCTGGTAGCTCTAATCTCATTATTGGTTCTGAGGGGTTATCTGTCTTGGAGTCCCTGTGTTTCCATCTCTACTCTGTACCTGTGTACATCCTCTGGTCTGGTCAGATTTGTAAGGTAGAATTGGGATCATGATAGTGGGGGTTGGGTGGGGTGGGAACTAGGAACTAAAGGAAAGTTGTATGTTTCATCGTTGCTACACTGCACCCTGACTGGCTCGTTGTATGTTTTATCGGTGCGATACTGCACCCTAACTGGCCCCTCCCCACGACCCTTCTGTAAAGGGATGTCCAGTTGCCTACAGATGGGCTTTGGGTCTCCACTCTGCACTCTCCTTCATTCACAATGATAAAAGCAGTTGTCTCAATCGATTTGCTTGAAGGACACAGGACAATCCTTCAAGGACAACATTTGAAGAAAACTGCATTGGTGAGAAATAGGCCAAGAGAGTTGTGCTGGGGATTTTTTTTCCATCACAACAATGCACCTGCTCATTCTTCAAGGGTAACAAGGGCGATCCTATGAGAATCTTATTGTCACACTTTATCCCAATGCACTCCTCATCTCTGATCTTCTCCCTTTAGACCTTTTGTTTCCCAAACTCAAAGGACATTTAAAAGGAATATTATCTGAGGTCCTTGGGGATGCCAAAAGTGTCATTTTGGTGTGGTATATGTATATAGAAGAGTACACAATGCTTAAGAGAAGGCTTAGAGAAATGTACACATTGCCTCAGTAGTGTATAGACCTTGATGGAGAAGTTCTTGAGAAACAATAGCTTCACATTTTGATAATTTAATATTTTGTCTGATTTTGTAGCATTACTTTTAGAATTACCTTCATATTCCTTTTTCATTATCCAAATTTTCAGGCATATGAGGTGATGGAAAAGATCATGGCTTGGATTAAGCACACACAGTCCTAAAAGAGATTGATTTTCTTTAATTTTTAGGGCTGTAAAGAGATCTTTTATAGCAGATTTTCCCAATGCAGTATGCTGTTTGATTTCTTGACTATTCCCTCTGTGGTCATTGATTATTGATTCAAACTCAAACCAGACTCACTGTCATCCAGTCTGTTCTGACTCACAGCCACCCTGTAGGGCAGGGTTGAACTGTCCCTGTGGGCTTCTGAGACTGTAACTCTTTCCAGGAGTAGAAAGCCTCATATTGCTTCCACGGAGCTGACTGGTGGTTTTGAACTGACCTTGAGGTTTAGCAGCTCCACGTGTAACCACTGTGTCACCAGGTCTCTTTATTGTTGATCCATGTAAAACAATATTCTATACAACTTCAATATTTTTTCCATTTATCAATGATATTGCTTATAGATCCAGTTGTGAGGTTTTTCCCCCTTTTTCTTTCTCTCTTTTTTAACGTTACAGTGTAATCCACACTGAAGCCTGCAGTTTTTGGTTTTCATCAGTAAGTGCTTCAAATGACCTTCACTTTTGGCAAGCAAGGTTGTGTCATCTGCATATCACAGCCTGTTAATGGGTGCCCTGCCGATCTTAATTAATGCAGCATTCTTTTCCACAAAGTCCAACTTCTCAGATTATGTACACATTATAAAAATTGAATGAGTATGGTGAGGTGATACAACACTGGTCCCAACTTTTCTGATTTTAAACCTAGTAGCCGCCTGTTCTAGGAGTGCTGGTAGAGTACTGGTTATAAGAGTGGCTGCTAACCACAGGTAGTTGAAAACTACCAGCCAGCTCTGTGGAAGAAAGACGGTGTTCTACTCCAGTAAAAGATTGTAGTCTTGGGAACCCACTGCCCTGTCCAACAGGGTGAGTTGGCATTGGCTCGCCGGCAGTAAACCCCCTTTACTATTTGAATGACTGCCTCTTGGTCTATGTCAGGCACGAACAAAGGTTTGTTGTGAACATAAATGCTCTGGAATTAGCATTCGTTGCAGTGTTATCCATAATTTCTTATGCTTTGCACAGCTGAATGCTTTTGTGTAGTCAGTAAAACACAGGTATACATTCAAAGAATGAATATCTCAAGTTTTCTTGAGGCTCATGAGTTCAAGCCTAAGATTATATATATTAGGCTTTTATTCAGTTAGTTGAAAAGCATTTTTTAAAGAGGTCAGTAAAATCCAAAGAAGTTTAATGCAACTCTTTTTTTTGGAAACTACATTGTGATTTATCAAAGTTAAGAACGCAGCTCTTGTACAAATATAAGCCATATGTTGAAGATGAATTAACTTATTAATGAGGAAACCAGTATGTGGTAAAACTGCTCCTACAAGCATGTTGAGAATTTGGGTATGAAAGGCTTTTAGGAAGAGCATTAGGGTTAGATTGTTGTTAATAATAATAATAATAAATAATAATAATAATAAAAAACTGAACTTCACTGTCAAGTAAATGCAGACTCATCAATTCCACAGGATGGAGCAGAACGACCCATAGCCTTCCATGGCTGTCATCACTACAGAAGCAGAGGGCAGCTGCTGGTTCCAGCCTCAGACTTTTCTGCTGAAGCCTTAATTGCTGGGTCAGCAGGCGTCCTATTAGAACGTTGGGGTAGACACAAAATTGCTGAATGTCTTTTTATGCAATAAAATCATAAACTTTAGGTTAACTTTTCTTCTGAGTAGATTAGACAAAATTTGCAAATTCATGTCTGGGATCTAATCAGTAAGGAATAGTAAAGTCAAGTTCTCCAAGAGAAGTAAGTAGGCCTTGGGTGGACTAGCAAAATAATGTCAAAGTGTGACATTGATCATTTAAAGCTCCTTCCATTTATTTCAGTTTGGGTTATTTAAAAAATGTCCCCAAGTAAAATGCATACTTAAAAAAAAATTATGTCAACTTAGGAAGTTCAGACTAAAATCACCAGCACAGTTCTTTCTGTTTTCTTTTGTTTTGAAGGGGGAATGGAGCGTTTGATTCTAAATTTCAAGCAAGCATCTGTCACAGCTACTAGTTCATTTCAGATCAAGGTCAACATGGCAGAAATGAACACTGGAAAGAGAGGAGGTCAAATATCTCCAGGGGAAATGAAGGAAGGGGGGGGGGGCGCCGCTGATAATCTTCCTCTCCCCCAACTGGGCTGCCTCTATCCAAAGAGAAACTGTGGATTTGATATGCACTTGCATTGTGAAGCAGCTAGTGAGTTCAGCTTTACCCAGCAGCTCCTAAGCGCTGCAAACCCCATCCCTTGCACGATCCCCCTAGTCACCAGTGAGTGTCTAGAATAAATAAATTCTCCACTCGCCCTGCGTGGGCTCATTCACAGCTCTGTAGTCCAGGGCTGGGCGCTTCCGGTTAAGGGCTGAAATAACCGGGAGGACAGGTCATGTGTGCTGCAGAAAGTCCTTCCATAGGAGGTCTTCTTTTCCTCGGCAATCAACCTACAGGGACACACACACACACACACACACTTTAGCAATCAACCTACAGGGACACACACACACACACTTTAGCAATCAACCTACAGGGACACACACACACACACTTTAGCAATCAACCTACAGGGACACACACACACACTTTAGCAATCAACCTACAGGGACACACACACACA
>NW_022103968.1:49716159-49792461 GCF_000313985.2 Echinops telfairi | reverse complement strand
CCGCCGGGCAATGCCATGGCTGTGCGTGTGCTCTGACTCCCGGCGCGCCACCAGGGAGACGGCTCCCCGGCCGGACGTGGCTGATGTTTTCTTGTTTCTGTTTCAGCCTTCAGGAGCATTCCTTCGGCAGCAGCGCCGGGACCGAGTAAGTCATTCTTGCCATGAAAATAAGACTCGCGTGCATGCCTTTTCTCTGGCAGGCAGCAACTCTCTTGCAGGTGTCTGCCACCGTCGCCAGCCTCTCTCCCCGTTGATCCCATGCATTGTCTCCGAGCAAGCTGGACTTGCTTGACTGATGGGCCCAGGACTCTTGACGAATTGAAAGCAGCCTTGTAGCAGCTGCGGGAGAGAAATGAAAACAAACGGAAGGCATTCGAGAGCCGAATGCTCCTAGAGCTGAGCTCTTGGAGTGAAGATATTAAAAAACAAAAATCTATTTGACAGGTCCGAAAGGATGCTTGGCTGTATTTCGCCGACGCTGGCGTCAGTTTTCGTGGAGTGCGTGCGGTATACATTTACAGCAAATAGGAAATGGGTGTGACATTACTTGAGCTGAGTGCCGGCAGGTGATAAACAAGCTAAACTTATTCTCACCCTTTGCTGTCTCCAGATTTTGGGGGGGTGGGGATGGGGTGGGAGAGGGTAAGACACAGCCAAGTGCTTTTCTTGCCTGCCCATTGTCATTTTTATCTTCCGACCTCAAAGATCTGGCTATCAGAGTAATGATTCATTTGGTCTTATGATAATAACTGTTGATTAGAGCAGCTGACACTATTTGAATGTAGAATGAAGGAGGGTAGTGTTTTACCCAGGGCAACAGGCACAGCATTTTAACACAGATATTTACAGTTTAGGAGTTTAATTCACATCACCCTTTCTTAGTGTGTTCTACAAGTACCATACATTACATTTTGTTACCATGTGTAATTTATATGTAATATATGTGTGTGATACAGGTGCGACGGTAGTTTTTCGCCACATTAACTCATGAGGCTTACCTTCTGGGATCTTTTTGTGAGAGTCACTGTAAACAACTTTTCAGGGGGAAAAAATGGATGTGTCAGTTTTTGTACTCAGCTGTGTTGTGTATATTAAAACTGATGTGTTTGCTATAGAAAGCCCAGGTAACTTGGGAGCTGCTTGCTGAAGCTGCAAAGCAGGGAAATAAGTTAGTCTAATTCGAGTTCCCAGCTCTACTGCTGTCCCAACCCCTTGGTGATGGCGGGGTAGGAACCCTAGGAACCCAAGCTCCCCAGCACTTTGCTTCCCACTTTGTTTGGCTTCTGTGATTGGATACACTCCTCTCTGAGGATCCAGCTTTGAATTCCCTTTGACAGAAGGCAGGGCTGACGTGAGAAGATGCGCTGTGAAACCTTCCTCGGGAGCCCACATCCTGCCAATGAGATGGCTTGGTAACCTGTGCAGCCCCTTCACTTTCCTGAAAGCCCGAGAGCAGAGGAAGGATGCTTGCGAGGGTGTGTAGGCCAAAGGTGGAGCCTTGACTTCCTGGTTCTGGGGCTCAGGTAGTGGCCTCCGCCCTTCACGCTGCTGGCAAGCACCGGGTGCTTTCCAGGCCTGACTGTCAGAAGCGCTGTGTGGCTGAATCCCCCTAGTCGGCCACAGGCTCGGCCGCTTCAAAATGGAGACACTTCCAGATGGGCCTGGGCAATTTACAAACTAAACAAAACATTTTACAGTTAAATTCTGGAGAGAGGCACGTACCTTGTCGCTGGTCCTGATTACATAGGACCAGGTTCTTAGTTTCAGAACAGTGACAATGATTTCTTTTTGAAAGCACCGAGGGACAATTGGAATACCGCTAAGCGGTTACGGTACAAGAATGATCAGAAACAACCCAAACGCTCTGGTGTGTAACCCAGCATGGACCAGAGTCACTTAAAATTAGTCATTGTCTAGTTGTCTCCTCCGCTGGCTCACAGGAGCCCTTTTCTCTGGGACCGCTGGATGTGTCCTAATGGCTAGCAGTGTCAGAGTGCCCTATATTGACAGACAGCCTTCCCAGGGGCTCAGGAAATGTTTGGATGGGACCCTGGGGTCAAGAGGAGAGAGTTTCTTCTATGTATTTTGCAGACAAGAAAACTTCATCTTCCTTCCTGCCCCTCTCCCACTCCTCACATCACCCACTTATTTCCTTCAGTGCCTGAAATTCCACTGAGAGATGATTTATTTTGGATTAAGTGGTGACCCTTATTAAAATGGAAATTTAAAAAATGTTCCTGGGAGGTGGATTCAAGTTGTCATGAGTACTTTAATACGAACTATTCTATCAGATACTTTTACCTAGCAGAGATCCGCTTGGCCAGCTGAGGGTCTTAGAAGGGTCAGAGGGAAGGTAGGGTTGGAAGGGATTCAAGGATAGTTTGTCTTCACATCTCGGGTTTTTCCCCAGGCCTGGCATTGTCTGCAGTCGGGGCCAATGTGATTTCTTTTTCTATCCAGATTCTTCCAAGATTGAAATGGCCTTGACCTTTCCTTCAGGACCCACAGCACCCTTTCATCTATTCTTTTTCTAGGGTCTTTTCCTATGTTGTCCTGGCCACCCTGCTAGTTTCAATGAAGCCTGGCACAAAATTAATTCTGACTAGTTATCCCCCAAAGCAGGGGCTTTCCTAAAGCCTCATCAAAATCAGCCAGGGTTTAGGGAGGGGGAACTTGTGAAAAAGAGTTTCCCAGGCTTTCTCCCCAGTGGAAGGTCAGCATGCGCGATTGTGTCGGAGGCAGGCTGTGTTGTCCTTGGCTGCCTTTGAGGTGGCCCACTCCTCCCCCCACAGTCCTGTACTGCCGAAGTAAACACTGATCAGTCCTCTGCCATTCTCATGATCTGTTGCACATCGGACCATTGTGATCCAAAGGGCTTTCATTGCCAGCCCCTGGAGAAGCACATCATGCTCTGTAAAGCGGAGAGCCATCCAAACAGAGCAAGAGCCTGGGTGAGATGGATTGACATAGTGGCTGCAAGCAGGGGCGCACACATAAAACAAGTGAGAAGGAGGCGCAGGCCCCTTTGGGTGGTATGTGTAAAAGGGTCGATATGAGTCAGCAACTCCATGGCACTGAAACAACAGCCATTTCGGGAATTGTTGGAATGCTGCATGAAAGGCCAGAGTCCTCCGCCGGAACCATCACTGTTCACATTGGAACCCTTGTACCCAATATCATACTGTTTAAAAGAGCACTGGTTAGTGTGCGTCTCCTTTACAAACTCACATTTCTGGTTTCGACCCTCCATGAGTTGAACTGGGGCAGAGGGGAGGGGCTAGTGGGGAGAACTCCAGGCCACGCTATGCAGGTGGTTTGGGGGCCATGCTTGAAAAACCGACAGGAGTCAGTAGTTGTGCAATTTTGTCTCCAGAGAACATGGCACTGCGTGGAGAACCAAGGCTCCCTTCTGGCGCTGACCATGGACATTTCATCTAATAAGAAATCTGAGGCCCCTTTCTTACTCCAACTTTGGCACGTCTCTCCTCGTGGCTATTCTAAGAAACACGCGGTTCTCAGTTTATGAACGCTGTGTCCGCGGCCTAGTGGTTATGCGCTTGCCGCTAACGACAAGGTTAGCATCCGAAACCATCAGCTGCTCCTTGGGGGAAAGTTAGGGGTTCCTACTCTTTCCCATGAAGACTTACAGGCTCAGCAACCACCCTGTTCGATTGGGCCGCTATGAATCAGAATAGAAGTGCTGGCAGTGAGGTTTGGGTTTGTTGTCTGGGAGACGCCGGGAAGACAGCCTGAAGAGGCCATCTAGTTCCTGCGCTTCTGGGTGGAGGGTGATGGAGCAGAAGTGACAGGGCTTTCACTGTTTCATGCCTTAGACTCCCGGGTGAGACTGAGACGGCAGCTCCCCAGCCCAGGCTGGGATGCGAGCAGGTGAGCTGTGAGGTGCTATCTGGGTGGTTCTTTATTTTTTGAACACATTTTATTTTTAGAGCAGTTTTAGGTTTAGAGAAAAAAGAAACTGCACAGGGAACCCAACACCCCCATTCCTCCGCATACAGTTTCTCCTGTGCTCATGTGAAATTGATGAACAAATATTGATATCCTTTCATAAAGGAGCCCTGATAGCGTTGTCAGGTAACCGTTGGCCTGCTGACCACTAGGTCAGGGGTTCATAGCTACCAGCCACTCTGCGGGAAAAGATCGGTTAGTTTGCTCCTGTAGAGATGTGCAGCCTCAGAAAGATTATATAGGGTGGCTGTGAGTCGGAATTGAATCCGTGACAGTGAGTTGTTGTTTTCTTATAGAGAGTGGGGGGTGATATTAATGAAAGGTTGACTCTTCATGTTGTACAGTGATGCAGGTTTGGGTGAATGCATAGTATCCATTACCCAGTATAACAATTTCATATCATACAGGATAGTTTTAGATCCTTGTCTCCCTTCCCCGAGCCACTAGAACTCAGTGAATTCTTATGGTCTTAATAGTTTGTTTTTACTATCTTGACATAGTTTTTTTTTTTGACAAGCTTCTTTGACTTAGCCATGTGCATTCCAGTGTCTTCCACGTGTTTCTAGACTTTGATACTTTTTTCTTTTTGTTGCTGGAGAATGCCATTTGTTCATATAGCCTGGCTTGGTTGTTCACTTAGGTTGGGAAAATGATGAATGAGGCTGCTAAAAGCATTTGTGGGCAGGTTCTTGGGGGACACAAGTTTTCAATGTCTTTGAGTAAACACTTAGATGGAGAAGTTGCGGGATCGTATGGTAAACCTACCACTTTAGCTTTGTCAGAAATTCACCAAAGTGGTTGAACCATTTTGAACACTTGGCAGCAGTGAGTGGAGATTCCCTTTTCTTCACGGCCTCTTCAGAAGTTGATAATGGTAGTGTTTTGAATTTTAAGTTGGGCTGCTTACAGCAAGGTTGGTGCTCTGAACCCACCAGCCGATCCAAGAGAGAAAGATGAGGCTTTCTGCGCCCCTCGAGATTTGTAGCATCGGAGGCCCACAAGGCGCAGGTCTGCCCTGCCCTCCAGGGTCACTATGAGCCTGGCAGTGCGTTTCTGTTTTCCCTTTGTTCTGTAGGTTTTGATGTGCAGTGTCCTAATGACACACCAAGGAAGCCTGGTGGCAGCGCGTTAAGACCTTAGCTGCTATCTGAAAAGTCACGGTTCCAACCCACCAGTCGGTCTTCAGGAGAGAGAGAGATGGCATTCTGCTCTGATGAAAAATATAACCTTGGAACAAGGTGGCTCAATTCACTTTTAGAAAGTAAATACCCAGGTCACCACCAAGAAGTAGAACATTGACAGCTTTCCAGAGTGCTCCTGGAGTATGTGGCCCTTCCTTCCCTGCCCCCTCCTCCCTTCCCAAACCTCCCGATTGCCTTCAAAGGATGCGTCTCCTGGTGTGAAAACCATTCTCCTTCTTATATTTATTTTTTTTATAATAGTGGTCTTATACAGCATTTGTCTTCATGAAATTACTAACTTTGCCGAGCATAATGTCTTCCAAAATTTCCCATGGCAAGAGGTGTTTGACAGCTGCATCATTATTTTTTTTCAGGGATGCATAATATTCCATTATATGCATGTACAGAGTTTTTCCATTTCTCCACAGACAGGCATTTTGTTTGTTTCCATCTTTTTGCTATTGTGGATAGAGTAGTGCTGTGATAAACATGTGTGTGCATACATCTGTTTGTGTATTGTTCTCTATTTCTTTGGGGCATATACCAAGTAGAGAGCTTGCTGGGTTGTATTGTGTTTCTATTTGCATTTGTTTAAGGAATCAGCTTACTGTTGTCCATAGTTGCATCCAGGAACCCTGATGAAGCAGTTCTTCTCTGCCGTATAGGGTCTCTCTCAGGGTCAGCGTGATGGAAGCAGGTTTGGCTTCGGTTCAATGGCATCTGAGCATCTTTCCATATGCCTGTTCATCACCTGTGTAGCTCATTTGGTGAGGTGTCGTTTGAGATCCTTTGCCCTCTTTTTAAATGAGGTTTCTAAAAAATCTATTTATTGTTAAGTTTTAAGGATTTTTTCTGTATTGGACATGTGCTCTGCAGACAACTTTCTCCTAGTCAGTAGTCATGCACGTTTTTTGTTTTTGGTTGACACAGGGAGCAAAGTTCAAATAGGGAATAAAGTACCAACTCTGAGCATTTCACGCAAAATGGTCTCAAGGATCAGTTAGTTCCTTCTGCATCTCTGGGCAACCCGAAGACTTTTAACTCTGCAGCTTAAAGTCTAGTTGAGAAGAATTACAAAATAAAGGTGACTTTCATGTTTTATTGTCACAAACAATAAGAAAAATGTATTGCAATCCAGCACATAGACCTACGTAATTTAAATACTATTAAAAAACACTGAACCCTTATTATACTAAGAATTTCTAGAATGAAAGAAAGGTTGCATTCAGTCAGTTTTAGAACTCATGGTCAGGTCACAATCTACAGTTTGAAAGCACTGCTCTTGATGAGGCCAGGTGTTCACAGTCTCTTAGGGAGATCTTGAGGTGACTGGTGTTTAAGTTGCTGTGGATGCTGTGATGTAGGAAGAGGATGCCAGGCTCTGGTCATCTGGGCTTTTACTTTGTGCTGCTCTTCTCCCAGGAGGAGGAACACTTGGCAATGGGTCCCCACTCTTGAATCCCATTTTATAATTGGGCTAGGGTCATTCATGGACAGGTGGCCCCTGGGCAAACATTCCATTGAACAGTCTTCCACCAGATAGATACATGTTCACTCCTTGTGATCCCCATCTGTGTCATAGTATACACTCTACTAGTATACACTCTAAAAGGATTTTCAAGGGCTGTTTTTTCCCCCCCAGAAATAGGTTACCAGTCCTTTCTTATGATGTTCCCCTGGGTGGACTCAAGTACTGACTTTGTGTAGCAATCCCAGTGTGCTAACACCCAGGAACTCCAGAGCTTCCAGAGGGAGACTGCGAAATTGACTGGCACTTGAAGATCTTCATCCAAGTAAATGAAAATCACACTGAGAAGAACTCCCATGCACGTGCCATGTCAGATGGTGGGGAGGTCTACTTCAGCTGCTGCATCTGTGGGCTTGGATTTGTGTTTTCTTGAGTGGCGACTGGAGTTTTTCATAAGCTCTTAAAATTGGATCAACAAATGAAGGTCCATCTTCCACTTCAAAAAGCCTCTGTGACTTTTTATGTTGCGGTGCCAAGTTTCCATTTTAACTAATTGTACTTTGAGGACAAAGATTAATAAATCAAATAAGGGCTCAGAAAGAAGTTCTTGCCAAATTCCCAAACAATAGGTATTGTCGAACTCCAGTGTTGAACCTCTAGTTGAGTTCTTTGAAAATACCAAGTGTAGATGTCTGTTCTTCACTGATACTGTGACTGTGTTAGGTGGCTTCTGTTGGGAAACATTTTTATTTTCATGACAAAGCCCCAAAAGTCTATCAAAGGAAATGGCTTGAGGGGAGAACAAAGCCATGCTTATTCATTGAATGGTTGTTTTTCGCATTATGGTCAGGGTGGGTATGGGCAAGACAAAATCATGACAGAGCTTGGAAATCTAGTTCATTTGGTTAAGAGACATACTTTTCTAAGCTGGCCAAAGTTTTTAACTGCCAGTGGGAACAAGATTTTTCAGCAGTTTGAGAGGGTTAGTCTGTAAGTGGCCTTTGTCTAATTCATTACAAAACCATCATTTAAAAGGGATCAGAAGAAGAGAGGACTGGAGTTATCATGGATTTGTTCTGTGGGGAAATTATACCTCAATACCAGCAAAAAAATACGTATGCAGGCTATTTGTTATTGAATTTTCAGTCTATTATGGAATCTCCATACATTGAGAGATCTGAGTCTGTTCCCACTTGGTGTCCTTTCAATGCAAGGTGTAGAGTTAGGTCTCCGAACTGCTTGTCAACTTGTACAAGAGAAGTACAGAAAAAGCAAGTTTAATAAAATGAACAGAAATTTGGCCTTGCTAGCTTGGTTGCTAAGGAGTTCTTGTGGTGCTGTGGGTTAGGCGAGGGGCTGCTAACAGCAAGGTCAGCTGTTCAAACCCACCAGTTGCTCCTTGAAGGAGCACAGTGAGGCTTCTGCTCCCATAAAGACACCCAGAAACCCTACATTATGGCAACTGTGAATCACAATCGACTTGCTGGCACTAGGATTTTGGTTAGCCTGGTTACTAACAGAAAGATTGGTGGGTTAAACCCATCAGCTGCTCAGTGGGGAAAAACACACCCAAACCCATTGCCATCCAGTAGACTGTGTCTCATAGCAACCCCATAGCAGCAGCAGGTAGAAGCCACCTGTTACAACTTTCTCCTTGAGTGGGACTGATGTATTTGAACCTCCGACCCTTAGGTTAGCAGCGGGGCACTTAAGCACTGCACTACCAGGGCGGCTTCCCTAAAGACTCCAGTCTTGGAAGCCCTGTGGGCAGTCCTCTGTCCTACTGGGTCACTATGAGTAGAAATCTACTTGACTACATATAGCAACAACATAACCTTTTTGCCAAAGGGTCTGCCTACCAAGGATTGGAAAAAAACAAAACAAAACAACAAAAAAACCCAACGTGGTCAATGTTACCCCTTAAAAAATTTAGGCAGCACAGCCACAGTGCCCAACTCGCTAACAATTCAGAATGGATTGCTATTACATCATCTTCCGGACGAGGCCTGCTGAGAGCCAGCGTTAATGCTGTGAGTATTGTCCGCTCTGTGCTAAGCACTAGGCTGGGGTGCCTGGTGATCTAAGGAGGAAAAGGCGCCCAAATAAAAGATAATTTAGAGACACATTTGCTGAGTCTTAACCAGGACAACGACAAATCATCCAGCTGAGGCAACCCTTGGTGTGATGCCAGAATGGTGTCGTAGGAGGCATAGAGACAGGGCCACTCCAAAAGGACTCGGAGCCCAAAGGGGACCGCCGTGAAGATCAGCAGCAGATCCGGCCATCACAGTTGCAGGGGGGACTATAGAATTGGGGAAAAACAAAACAAAACCCTCGATTGGGATAAACACCCTATTACAGATAGAAAACTAGCAGAGTGGGTCTAAGGCCCTTGGACCCATGACTGGTCGAATCCAGTGCCTAAGTTTCCGAAAGGGGCAAAGCTAGGCAAGCCCCCAGGGGGCTAGGCTGCACCCCGCTGGTCTGTCTGGGGCGGGGGAAGGGTAGGAATCCACATTTAAACACGCTGTCTGATGGCAAAGTTATTCACATTGCCCATTAATGGTCAGAAAGAACTGAATCTGTGGAGACTCAACAATGGATTTAGGGTTCTGATTGTAACCTGCAGTTTTCTGCCAACCTGGCGCTCAAAATGTAATCTCTAATGCACTAGGAAAAGGAAATGACAGTTATTTTTTCCCATAGAACTAACAACCAATTAAAAAGATTTCAGAAGGGCAAAGCAATTAAGTAACACCCAGAGGCAGTATTCTACTCAACCCCAACCACACTCCTCGACATTGTGTCAATTCTGATTCTTAGAGACCCCATAGGCTAGGGTAGAACTGCCCCCTTTGGTTTCTGAGACTTTAAATCCCCATAGGAGTAAACAGCCTCAGAAGATAGCCGGGGAGCAGCTAGTGGGATTGAACCATGGATCTGTGGTTAGCATCGCCATGTGTAGGCCACTTCACCATCTGGGCCACTGGAGCAGCATATAAATATTAAGGTGTCAGAATGAGTAAACATTTATGCGTTAAACGATGGATCAGGCAGGTGGGCGTTGACTGGTCTGGGAAAGATCATGGAGTTTGTGAGACTGACTTGGTCCCCAAAGATGAAGAGTTGAAGACTAAAAAATAAACCCAAAACATTCCAGTCTGGGGTGGGGTAGGGTGGGGTGAGATGGCTGAAACTTGGAACAAAGAAATGCTTACTCCAGCTTCTTCTAGGCAGTGTATAGCACTGGAGAGTCGTGAACATAAAAGGGTCAATAACTTTTCATAAGGTTGATAAGGACACTTTTATGAAAAGACTTGTTCAAGGATGTCTGAAGGCCAAATTGGAGGTTACTGAGCCGGCCGAATTGTAACCGTGTGACCTGGAACGGGCAGAAGCAGGAAGAATGGAGAGGGCCTGTGGTGCAGGCTCTTTTGAACCAGCATCGGTTCACTCCTCATGGTGCCTGCCGTCCTTTAAGTACCAGGAGCAGCAGGTCCTGGTGAAAGTCTGGTTAGCATTGGGGATACAGAACACTGGAGGGTAAAAAAAAAAGAGGTGTCATTTCTGGTTACGAGCTTTTAAACTCACCTGAGAGGCAAATGTCCGGATTACTACCGACCAGCCTTGTTGGGGATGGAAGCTGGTCTGGGAGTCAGCAGTGAGGATTGACACGTGTTTTCAGTTTATCATGTTAAGATCATTCTAGATGATTGCTGCTCCTGCCGCAGCCGACAGTAGGATCTGACACAGTTATTGTTCCTTCTCCTCAGGTGCGACGAAGACGCAGTCACTCTACATGAAGACCAGACTGATTTTTCCAGACTCAGGTACAACCCACTGTAAGGGTTTTTGGGACACGAAATGGAATTAAAAATCCAATTGGTAAAGTTTTAGAAGCAGGCTTTATTGAGAAGCTTGCGGGCGGGTTCAGCAACTCAGGTATTGAGCTAGTTTTTATATCTCCTGGTGGCAGGCACAGCTGCACACAGGGGCTTCAAAGGGAAGTGCTCATTAATCTTATCTATAGGTCTGGGATGGGTGGAATAAACACATCTTCAAGGAATGCAGGGAAGTGGTCGTTAATCTTATCTATAGGTACCGGGGCAGGTGAAGTAAACATATCTTCAAAGAACATTCTTTCTCGGGGCTGTCTGGTTCTCAGAACTGGTGATTTTCAGCGGGAGGGGAGGCCGATGTGAAGGAGGCCCATGAGAGGTGAGTTCTGAGAACCAAGAAGGTACTGGATTCAAAATGGAGTCCCTTGTGCCAAGACCAGGCACCCACCATTGCTTGCTTCTTGTTTATTAAGGACAGGAACTACCTGGATCTGGTGTCTTTAATCTCTCCTTGAATTTTATTTATTTATTCCAGTATGTCATTTTTTTCTACTAAATTTATCTATTATCAAGGGAGATTTTTGTCTTGTCTGTTTTTGGATTTCCCCCTTTGCACCCAGTATCTCGACCACTGCCATTGAGTTGATTCCGACTCATACTGATCCTATAGGACCGGGTTAGAACTATCTCTGTGAGTTTCTGAGACTCTAACTCCTGAGGAGTGGCTAGTGGTTTCGAACTATTAACCTCATGGTTATCCATGTAACACTATATATCACACCACCAGGCTCCTTTAGTATTCCAAATAGTGTTGGCCTAATAGATAATAAAGATATAATAAATAATATATATATATATATATATATATATAAAATACCTGTTGAATTGAAGTCCATTGAAATAATCACATAATAGTCCATAAGGGAGAAGTTCTGGATTTATTTACCAAACATGGTTTTGCATGTCTGGAATCTGGTCTTCATCTTGGTATGGTGGCAAAACCTTCATAGTTAACCAGTTCTTGATCATTTACTTCATACCAGGTACTTTCAGGCGTAGCCCATTAAGGGAAAAGATGCTGATGTTTCTCTCCTCATTCTGTAGACGGCGAAACTGAGGCACAGAGAATTAGAGGTCATCTATGATAAAACAGCCACTATGAGGCAGAATTTGGACTTACATCGATCTCTCTCATAATCCAGTTATTGGATAATAAACATTAACCCAAGCCTACTCTGTATGCCAGAAAACATTTTGAAAAAACATACCAATCCTTGGTCCCAGCATCCATATTACAGGAGGAGATAGGTAAGAATGTAGAAAAGGACCAGGCTGGGTAGTAAATGGTATTAAGTTAAAGGTAAAAAGAATTTTCCCAGAAGGACAAATAGCTCAGAGAGGCATCTGGGTTGGTTTTCTAAAGAAAACTACACATGGCTTTATTTATTTGTTTATTCATTCATGAGTATAAGGCCAAGAAAGGGTCCTTGGATGGTATAAACAGTTAACAGACTTGAATGCTAGCTGAAAGATTAGTGGGTTGAGTCTACCGGAGAGGAACCGTGGCAGAAAAAGGCTTGGAGATTTGCATCCGAAACCACACAGCCATTCTAAACTCTATAGAGCACAGTTCTACTCTGACCCCCCTGGAGTTACCACTTCTTCAGAGCTAACTTGATGGCAACTAGTAGGTAGGCAAATCCCCGTGAGGAATGAGGCCATCAGGCCCAGAGTATCGTATGGAGAAGCTACAGAGGGCAGAGAGCTGAAGCAATCGCTTCCGGATGGCAGGAACTCTGAGTTGGCTGGCTGGTAAGATGTGAAGCTGGAGCGAGAAACAGAAACCAAATTTCCCAGGGTTGATAAGCCCTGCTCAGTGGTCTGGAATGTAGCTTGGAGGACTGGGGAGGCTAGAAAAGATGCCTTAGTTTTTTTCTTTGCCAATAACCACCTGCCTGAAGCCCCACATGAAAGCAACAATAGCTATTGATTGGGTGATGGGTTGGGGCCGGCCTTCTGTGATAGGCTGTTCAGCGACAACGCGATCTCTGAAAGGCAGGTTTGCGGGCCCTTGGTGGGTGGACATGAGCGAGGGGAAGTGAAGAGGCCCAGGGCACACAGGGAGGGAGTGGGAGGCCTTCGTGGGCTCTTGCTCTTCTCCGAACCCCATGTTCCCTTCCAGTTATGGCCTCGGCAGGCCAGTCGTAGCAGACATTTCATAATCCTGTTCTCCTTTGGTAAGTATTCTGAGGAGCTAGCCATAGAACTGAAACTTATTTCTAAATGTGACTTTTAAATTCTGGTTTTATATTTGTGTAATAGGAGGACGTTGCTTTATTCCTCACTTTCTAATCTTCCAAGTGTAGAAGGTGAATAAGATAACACTTAGAAAGTTTGGGGCGCCTTGAAGACATGATATAAAAACAACCTCCAGGTACTATTTTAGGAAAGATGCCTATAAAAAGCATCTTAGATTTGAGAAATCACTTTTTTCCTTTTAATGTTCTAGAATCCTCCTTGAATGAGGACTATTCCGGCAACTGTTCAGGCAGTGGTTTTGTTTTGTTTTGTTTGCACAGGAAAATAGAGTGCATAGATGAATATTAATTGTTTGAAGTGAAAGATATGCACATCAAACAAAATAGTGTCATTTCCAATTCATGGTTTGATAGTGGTTTCTAAATTCATTAGTCAAATATATATAATATAAATATATAATATTACCTTTAAGGGAAAGAAAATCACCTACTCAAGTACCCACATGGTTTAGTTGTTTAAAATTTAGCCCTTGTATTTTTAATTTTAACCAGGTAGCAAGCATCCAATTAAAATAAACCCTAATAAACTTTAAAAAAAGTCATACTGTGAATTGGGTGAAGGTTGACAGAGCAGATCATCGGTTTGCATTCCACAATTCATAACGCATTTTGTTTCCACTTGTCCGCTGCAGCCCCTAAAATGGATCATCATTCCTTCTTCCTGTGTTTCTTGTTACCGTTCCCCCTTCATTCCTAACCCTCTGACCTTTTGTCCTTGGGTAAATGCTGCCATGTGATCTTAAGTGGTTGATTAGTCTATCATGTGGGTAGGTTCAGTTGCTGACCTGCCAGGTGAAGGGCGTCCCGCTTGCCTGCCTCTGACCAGTAAGCTTAGTCTAATCCTATTAACCTTTGAAAATTGAGGCAGTGGTAGTTCAGTGGTCGCATTTCCATCTTCCACCTGTGGAAGCCAATGCCTCTCATGTATAGCCACAGCCCATCTGTTGGTATGACATGTTGCTATGATGTTCAATGGGTTTTAAGACAGACTAAGAAGAAAGGCCGGGTACCTAATTCCAAAATATCAGCTGTGAAAACAAATCACAATAGTCAACAGAGTTGGGCCTGTGGTTGTAATGAGCTTAATGGCAGCTAACAATAATTACAACACTTTTCAATGGCTCTGAAAGTTATGGAGATTATTTAAATTTATAGAAATATATATTATATAAATTAATATAAATATCAAATCATTATACAAATAAATAGGAATGGTACTTAAATTAAATACACATGCCTTGAATCAAGATCAGGGGTAGGAGAGTTTGTCGACTGAGATGACAGCACTGGATCTGTGCCTTTATTAGAAACCTACTGTCTTGCCGTCACCTCCGACTCATAGCAAACCTACATCAGGTTTCCGAGACTAAATCTCTTAACGAGCAGACTGCCTTATTTTTCTCCCTCTTGGGTTTGAACTACTGACCTTGAGGCTAGCAACTCAATGCTAACCAGAGCTCAGCACCACCAGAGCTCAATCTTAAGATTTGAGAAGACAGTGTCTATCCTGGATATCTTACATTATCACTTGTGAGAGGGAAACCTGACACATGGGAAATGTATATAGTTGGTCATTAAAACCAGCTATACACAATTCTACAACTCTATCTACATAAATCTCCATTGGCAAAGACTGGAAGTAAATATGGAGGGGTATAAAGAAATGAGATTCACATGTCCTAGTCTCTTTTTCCTGTAAAATCTTCCATGTCTACACTAAAAATAGCCGCAGGTCCCCCATAGGTACAGCCACAATGGGTACCCCGGGCCTCCTTTTCCTGCAGTAGTTTATTCACCATGTGTGCGTGTGTGTGTTTTCTAAATGGGGACTTTCCTGCTTTAGAGATGAAGACAATAAGGAAAATTACCCCGACGCTGGGCCTCTCCTAGAAGAGCACCCGCCGCCCTCCCGAGAGCCTCAGCAGCATGTAGAGGCGAGCCTGCTGGTGGACGGCGTGCTGCGACCCAGCATGGGCAACTTTAAGTCCCGGAAGCCCAAGTCCATCTTCAAAGCCGACAGCGGGAGGAGCCACACAGAAAACCAGGTAGCGGCCTCTTGCTTTTTACACCTGAGCCAAGATGAGTGCTTCTCAGGCTGGGCCACAGTGCTGGCAGGGGGTCTGCGGGGGTTCTTTTGCAGGGAGGATTAAGGGCGTGCACACACACTGAAGACTGTGGGTGCTCTTGTTTCGTCGTCCAGTGCTCGGGACATGCTAATCATTCAGTTTCTTTAAAACGTGATGGAGGTCCCGGGAAGTGCACATGTCCTAGTGATGTCCCTCCGGTGGGTGGCACCCAGTGTGGTCACTCATGGTGTTGACCCTTCACCGCCATCTCCACATGTACCAGAAAATACCAAATCTTTAGTAAGGGTTACTATCAGTTTTTAATGATAAGGCAATATGTGATAAGTGCTATAAATTGCTGATATGTCATATTTCTTACATTATGTGAATTCTAGTCACAAAATTGTTTTGTAAAAGTGCTACATAGAACTACCATGCTGTTAGCTAGAACATTAATACTTTGGACATGTGATCAGGGGAGACCCGTCTCTGGTAAAGCAGTGAAGAAGAGGAAGACCGTTGACAAGGGATTTGACATTGACTTAGAGGAGAAGCTGTGTTCCTAGTGGGTGAGGGTGAAGGAGGAACCCTCGTTGCCTCTCTAACTCTACCCACTCACCCAAGGTGATAGTCTTGTCCCCAAATTGGGGTTCTGCTCTCTGACTTACCTGCAGCTGTGCTCTCCGGGTTGCAGGTTAGCAGCCTTGAGTAAACACTGAAGGGTGTGTAAGGAGGCCTCAACAATTTAGTGGAAACATTCCGTTACCTTTTCATTTATTTTTTCTACAAACTTTTTAAACCCTTTCGTTTGCTGTGCTTGTATGGACTGCACGAGCTGCTTCTCTGAGGTCAATAAGGATTTAAAGTTACATGAGTCAATGAAACAGCTTTTCAATTAAACTCTGATCATACATTTGCATGTATATACTTTCTTTTTGCTACTTCTATGGGGATAGAGCAAAGAAAGTGAATTTTTTCATCTTAAAAATAAAACAATCCTTCAGATAATTCATGTTTTTGAAAGGCCTTCTGAGTATAATCTACTTTAATCCTACTAGGAGGTTAATGTTCCCAGCACAGATTACACCTGTAATGCACCTGCCAGCACAGATTACACCTGTAATGCACCTGCCATGGTTCTCTAGCGTCACAGTTGCTCCACGAATATTAGATTTGCTTTTGGGTTAACCTTTAAATGTTAACCTGAAGAGTAACATGAACCTCTAAGAATAACAGATTAATCCTATAGTAAATTTAAGGCCAGCCCTGCTTAGCAAATGAACACCAGGTAAGCTTCCTTGAGAACAACATGGACTGGGCAATTTATCTGACCTTTTGATTTTATTGTGGGCTTTGCGCGTTGACTCCCGCCCTCACCCCCTTCCTTCCTTGGCCCAGGAGCCCTCGTGGCATAGTGGTTATGTGTTGGGGTCCCAACCACAGGGTCAGCAGTTTGGACCCACCAGCAGCTCTGTGGAAGAAAGGCTTGAGTTTCTACTCCCTTAAAGCGTTTAACATCCTCAGAAACCCACTGGGGCGGTCCTAACCTCTGTCCTGTACAGTCACTCTGTCAGACGGGACTCAACAGCAGTGTGTCAGTTTGGCTTTGGGTGCTGGGCATCGTGATCTCCTTATTTAGCCAGTTAGCTTTGCAGTGAGGGGAAAATGCCCTGGCATTTATGAAGATGTGTTATGATTATCTGAAGCTGAGTACCAAGCGCACAGCTGACAGAGGTGAGGGTGAACACCATTTGAGTTACGATGAGCTTGAGATCTCGCCTGTTACTGAATGTACCCCAGTCCATGTGTGGTCAGGAGCACCCTGCGTGGGGTGACAGCATCCGGAAGGACTCTCGCAGAGTTGGAGCTGTTCCAGGGAGGGCCTGACCTTGACTGTCTGGCAGGGCTCACCTGTACATTTCGGTCAGCCATCTCTCCTCCAAGTACACTCTTCCGTGGTCATCTTATAGTCTGATCTCATAGAAATTACACAGTAGTCTCTTTTACTCCAGTGTTAACATTGTGTGTCATTTCTATTCTGTTGTCCATACATGAGGACTGGACAGTGTTTTGCTTTGCTGTACATAGGGTTTCTTTGAGTCAAAACTACTGGGGGGTCCCTAATAACAAGAACAACCGACCTGACAGAAGACCAGGGGTCACGAAGCCAATGCAAGAATGACTTTGAAGAGGTTGAGCTATTTGGAATAAGGGGAATATTTATTTCAACCAGGATCAGGCTTTATAAAGCAAGAAGAACTTGAATAAGAATCAGTTTAGTGGCTGGTCTCACCCCCTACACACAAGGGCAAAACCCCAAACCACATTTTAGAGACATTTATATTAGAGTTCATTGTTGGGATGAATTTGAAGCTCAAACAAAGTGGTATAAGTGTGTGCTCATCAAAGTAGAATCCCATAAGTGTTTGCCATTGTGTGAAATGCCTCACTACATAATGCCTTATGTAGTACGATAACAAACAATCTTCCTAGGCCGGACAACCGATTCCAAGCATGAGTAATATGTTGCCGCACTTTAGAAAAAGTAAAAGAGTCCCTGTACTAATCACCCTGTAAATTAGCCTATCAATCCCTGACAACTTGATTTTGGGAGACTGGACTCGACTAACAGAGCTACGTCTCTGCATCCTACTTCCTGCTGACCCTGAAGGGGTTCATTTGCAATGGGAGATCTGTCTGCTCCGTTCTGCAGCTTGCCAGCTGGCACCTGTTATGCAGCCTGCTTCTGTCTTCCTCCCTGGTGGCTATGTTAGCAGACAACAAAAAGTAGGAGGTGGTACAGAGCGGTTTTCTGCAGGGTGCTGTGCACTGCCCTCCTACTGCCAATCCGCTTCCATGGGGAGCCCATCAGGCTGGTCGGGTGAACATCAGTGTCAGAGTTCTTCCATGGGGCTCCAGTGGATGTGCTGCTAACAGGCTGGACAGAGACCCAGGTCTGATTGTGAAATTTCCACGGAAATGAAAACCTCAAAGCACCTCCAGTCATGATGATAGCTTATTTACTAGGGTTGTATTGTAGAAGGCTGTATTTCTTCAGCTTTCCGCTTTGGACTCTGAATTAAAAGAAAGACTCTAGTTAATTCCGAGTCATTTTGTTCTTCTCTCTAAAAGGAACTAGGCGTCTGTTTCCAATTATAGCTCTACATTATGTACATTTCTGTTAATGTAATACTCAACGGATGAGCCACTCCCAATGAATAAAAGTAAGACAGTCGGATAGCTGATTGATTTTGAGATCAAATGCCCTCAGAAAGCTGAAATGCACCTCTCAGAGAATTTTGTTTGCTTTTCTGTGCGAGGAAGGTCTTTCCGCTTTGAATCTGCCTTTGGGGATTTGCATCTTGCAGCATGTAATGCGTCTGAATGCACCGTGATCGTAACAATTGGGCTTTGTTAGAACATGGTGTTGGCACCGCTCCTTGTGCCTGCTTTCTCAGACACATGACCTCGCCACTCGGGTACAGAGAGAGCTTGCTTCCAGTTCTGTTCCGGTGTGGATACTTTTGAAAGGAGTGTCAAACCTTGGCAAGAAAGCTGGTCCTCTGAGTTTGTATTTGAGTTCTAGCTTGCTCTTCCACGAGTCCAATGACATTTTTAGAAGGTCGGGACCTGAGGAAACGCAGGGCTCCTCAAAGTGAGGCCAACCAGTAGATGTTTGGGTTCATTTGTGTCTCATGGAGAATCTGATTCTGATTTCAAAACCAACGTGTTCTTAACTGATGGAGAAGCATGCCGCTAGAAAGGAACCTGGGATATCTGTGAAGTAATTCCAGTGCGTTTGAAATATAGCAGTAGGCTCAGCCTAAATACAGCAGTGCATATTTCTTAAAACTAAGTGAAATGATATGCTTGGGATTTAAATCTTAGAAAATTATTTTAGTTTAAATGACACTCGGATGGAGTTTATATTCAGAACAGCGTAGCAGGTTTGAGTCTTTTAAGTTCACAAGCAATGGAATGTTTGAACACTGGCCATTGTCATGCTTAGGGCCACACCATTTAATTGATATTTTACCTAAGCTAGAAGATACAGAAGAATTCTTTAAAACATTAACAATTAGTGGTTTGGGTTTGTTTGAGTGTGGCAATGCAGGGTAGCAAGGATCGAAACCACTATTTACATGTCCCTTGAATATTCAACAGATTGTGATAACTTCCCAACAGGATGAGTGTTAACATTCTCTTTTCTGCCTTTCCTCTGTGCATCTTTTGCCTAGAAAAAGTTCTTATTTAATGGATTTATGATTTCTCTCACTTAGTCCCAAAGACAGTTTTAATATATAACCATATAAATTCAGTTCACAGTCAAGACCTACCGACATATAGACAAAAGAGGAACATTCATGGAATACTGCTGTGTCCACTGGCACCTGATATTCTTCCATTGGGTTCTGTGGTAGGCCAGGTTGACTAGAGAAACAAATCCAGTGGCATGCGTATATGTGTAAGGAAGAACTTTATATCGAGAAGTAGTGATATATATATATATATATCAAGGAAACATCCCAGCCCAGTCCAAATCAAGTCCGTAGGTCTCATACTAGTCCATAAGTCCCTTTTTGGACTCATGTAGCCACATGCAATGGTGCAGGATGCAAGTTCCTAGGCCAGTGGGTGCAAAGTCATGTGGTGGTAACATCGCAGCAATCAGGGTTCACCAGCAGGAAGGTAAAGGGAGGTCCCCAAGTCCTCCTTCTGGGAAGGCCATGCCCACAAAGATACACCATCGGGCTGGGAGGTCCCAGCCAATGACAAATTGAATACCACTCCTACACTTTTGTATATCTCTTCTAGTTGACATGAAATTCTATAATGATCACAAGTTCTAAGACTTGTTAGGCAAGTCTTGCAAGGTGTGTCTAAACCGAATCACTTCTGAGTTATAAAGGAGAACATGAGGTGCAGAGGCTCCATACCGTTTCCTGGAAGTAGACAGCCAGGCCTTTCTTCCAAGACACCTGGGTGGACTGGACTTCTAACCTTCTGGTGAATAGCCCAGCGCATTAGCTATTTGCAATGACTCTCCCAGGACACCAGGGATCAGGAAATATAACCTTACAATGTGTGCCCTAAGGCAGGAGAACAATACTGCTGAAAGGCACTAAAGACTTCCACATCTCTTGACTCAAAATAGCAGATAACCTGAAGCAGAATAAAGTTAGTCTTTTTTCTCATGTAGACCTTCAAAAACTAATGAAGTATTCCTGTTATTAATGCAAAGAACTCGAATAAGCAAAAGAACATTCATTTGGTTAATTAAGTATAATCAAAGAATCTATATGCCACCCGGTTACTGTTTGAACAGGAATTGGAGTTTTGTATGAGGATCCCTTAAGCCAAACACCTGCTTTGTTTTTAAAGGAACAAAAGAGCAGGTCTAGGCATTGATTTCTCTCTGTTGCTAAATGAAGCTCCGGATCTCTGTGCTGCTGTGATGGAGGAATAACTGTGCTCACATTCTTGCCAGAAGAAGATTGTGGTACCTGTTTTCTGCCAACCCAGCCTGTGGCCCTATGATTAGGAGGGTATTTTTGTTGTTGTTGTTTTTGAAGTTTGATTAAAAAAAGGAATCTTGCTGTAGAACATAGATTTGACAATTTGGGCATTGTCAGCTGTGGTTGCTGAATTTCTGCATCCACACAGATATGCAAATTTATATCCTCATGTACTTGGTGATATTAATCCAAGAGCACGGTGTTCTTTAGGCAAAGAACACAGCTTAGCCAGGACTTCGCCAGCCTGTTGTGGAGCTTGGAAGCAAAGCTGTTTGGGAAGTCTGAAGAGCAGACACACACTGCACTGGCATTTTGGGTAACTAAGAATCTTCAATCTAAACTTTATCAAACATAGTTTAAATACCCTTCTGGGACTCAGATGGAACTTCGCAGCCCCAAGTAGTCACTAGATAATGTAGTCGCCAGATAACAAACTGGAAGCCCTTTGCATTTCATCTAAACAGAGAGGAAAAAATTAGTATAAATATGTGTAAGTATCACATACTTACACAGAATGAAATATTTATTCTCCATCTGAAATTTAAATTGAACTGGACATCCTGTATTTCTACTTAACAAATCTGGTGACCTTATGAGATATGCGTGCCCTATTTAACCAAACTCACCTCCTTCCAAGATAGAAGTAACCGGTTGCACCCATTTGGCATGAAAATAGCCAAAATTTTAAGGTGTTGGTTTATTTTTCAGTCAGATCCCTCTAGGGAAGTTTCAGAAGGCACAGGAAGGAATATCAGCAGCCTCTCAAGGTCTCCAAAATCCAAGCTCACTGCCATCCAGTCACTTCCGACTCACAAGGCCAAATTAGAACTGCCCTTGTGGGTTTCTGAGACTGTAACTCTTCTTAAGAATAGAAAGCCTCATCTTGCTCCCTTGGTGAAGGCTGGTGGTTTTGAAGCGCTGACCTTGGGCTTAGCAGCCCCATATGTAAGCACTGTGTCTCCAGGGCTCCTTTCTCTAGTTCTAGAAGGCTTATTATAATATTCATTTGACTCATGTAATATTTATCAGTGTTCAAACAGCATAGAATATCCTAGGAAAATCTGCCCACTATCTTGGAATAATAAAGCCTTGAGGACTCTTATAAAAATGCTCAAACGTGTGGGAGCTTTTGCCCTCACAACTCCACCCGTTACCTGTCTCATCAGCAGGGACATCAGTAAGTGGGTCTGGAGGTTGACTTTCATGAGCCAGCCTCTCTGTGTTAAAGTGAATTACCAAAAACAACACAACGTGTGCCAAAAACAGGGTCATGTTTCCAGCATTCATCAGCCAGGAGATGAGCAGCGAGCCAGAGGATTTCAGCCCTGAAAACTGCCGCCCTGTGCCGATGCGAGGGTTGCGCAACATGCGGTCCTCACTGAAGCATTATTTTATCATGCAGTCAGTTACCAGGCAAAAATGGTCTTTGAGTCACGATGCAACCTTCTGTTTCTACTCACCTCAGTGCCACTTGGTTTTGTGATCAATCTTTCATCACTGAGCTCCTTGTAACTTTAATTCTTGCCTTACAAGCTGTAGCCACAATTAGGGGGATTTTTCGAGGAAGAAACACGTTCAGTGTTTCCTTTGTCCCTTACCTCGCAGAGCTGCCCTATTCTGATAGCTTCGCTCAGAAATACTGCCTTGTGCCAGGGAAATTTCCAATGAGAAAAGTCATCCCTCTGTTAAGATTTTCAGGTTTCTCACTGGTAACTAAGGAGTTCTGGTAGTATAGTGCTGCTAAACACAAGGTCAGCAGTTCAAACCCACTGGCCACTCTTGGGGATAAAGATGAAACTTCCTGCTTCCGTTAAGATTTATAGCCTCACGGACCCACGGAGCCAGTTCTCCTGACAGGGTCACTGTAAGATGGAAATGACTCCAGGCCAATGGGTGAGATGCTGAGTTAAGATTTTCAGCTGTCACTAACCCTAAATGACGGGGATATGGTCATGGCTTGTTGTTGACTCTTGTTGTGCTAGCTACTACTCTTAGAGACCTCATGTATAGATCGCAGAATTACGGGTCCACAGCTGTGCGCCGTCTCTGCGTTTGACTCCATTGTGTCCACCATGTGTCATTGGAGATGTCCCTCATTCCACTGACCCTCTATTTTACCAACCAGTGGCTTTCTCCCGGTGACTTAGTCAAAGTAAGAAAGCTGAAATCTTACCCTCCTGAATGCCTTCTAAAGAGCATTCTGGTTGTCTTTCTTCTAAGACTTCTTTGTTTGCTCTTCTAGCAGTCTATAGCTGTGAAATGGCTCAGTGACTGTGTCTGGCCTCTCACGACCCAGGGGGGAAGGAGAAACCAATTCACTCAGTTGCGATTAGACAGAGGTCAGACATGCCTCCACCCTCCATCCTTCTTTCCCCTCTTCTGACACTAGTGGTTCCTCCACAGACATTCACCTTTTTTGTTGGGTTTGATAATTATCATCCGTTACGATGGCCACGTAGAACTCACAGACAACACTCACAGAGAAGGGGGCATAGAGGGAGGTCACCAGGAGCTGTCAATAGGGATCCGGACATTGGCCCACAGCAACACCTCTTCTGAGCCTCTCAACCACCCCGTTTCTTGGCCTCCGCCTCAGTGGGCCTGGAAGCCAGCCTGCTGCTCTGACTCACAGTGTCCTGGTCTTTGCGCTACTCCTGTTCTGGCTCATGATTTCCTTGCCTGAGCTTCTGTTCTCAGCCTGGCTCCGTTGCTGTCTCATGGTCTACATGCCTCTGGTCTCAGACTCAACCACTTCAGAGATCTGGACTGTGCTCCCCGGGTGGCTGTTGTTGGGTAAGCCTGGGACCCCCCTCTCTCTCTCTTCTGAGATGGCTCTTATGCACAGAAGAATGGTGTTAAGGTGTGGTTCTTGCCTTCCAGCAAACCATGCCCCTAAAGTAGTGGTTCTCAACCTTCCAAATGTCACGACCCTTTAAGACAGTTCCTCATGTTGTGGTGACCCCCAACCATAAAATTATTTTTGTTGCTACTTCATAACTGTCATTTTACTACTGTTATGAATCATAATGTAAATATCTGATATGCAGGATGTATTTTCATTGTTACAAATTGAACATAATTAAACATAATTAAAGCATAGTGATTAATCACAAAACAATATGTAATTATATATTGTGAAATATTAATGTGTTTTCTGATGGTCTGAGGCGACCCCTGTGAAAGGGTCATTCGACCCCCGAAAGGCTCGTGATGCACAGGTTGAGAACTGCTGCCCTAAAGAAATAAAAGGAGATGACTTGAGTTACACCTTAGACTAAGGTGGAGACTCAGAATACATCCCACCTTAATCCTGTCCATTAGCATAGTAGAGAATTCCCTCTAAAATTGCATTATAACCACAGGCATAGAGGCTAGAATTTACAATCACCTCATGGTAGATTCCTGTGTGCTCTATGCTGATTATGCGTATATGCATTATTTACGTGGTTCATTGCATTTCAAAATACGATATCCAGTATTTTTCACACACATCACAGTTTCTCCTTTGGTTTTCTTTTTCTTTGCTCAGTTTTCTCTCATTTATGGAGTGATTGGATTAACCATGGGTTATATCAGGCTCCCTAAGCTCTCTAAGTCAATTTGATGCTGGTTTTTCGTGTCCTTTCATCCAGAAAATACTGACAGTACTGACGCTATGACCTAAACCCAAACCAAGCCCGTTGTCATCAAGTCAGTTCCAATTCCTAGTAATTCTACAGGATGGACTAGAATTGCCCAATAGGATTTCCCAATCTCCAAGGTGGCACGGTGTTTAAGCACTTAGCTCCAGACCAAAGGGTCTGTCATTCAAACCCACCAGCTTCTCCTTAAGAGAAAAAACCTGATCATATGCTCCCATTAGTAGGACAGTCTACAAAACCATACAGGACCTCATTACTTTATATGCTCACGATGCGTTAGACTTCACTCCACGATAAACAACATAAGGTTTCTAAGGCTTTAATTAAAAAATAGTTTTATGGGCACATAATTCACATATCATACAATTCAGTAGTTCAATCACATCAAGAAGAGTTGTGCAATCGTCATTACAATCAGTTTTAGAACATTTTCTTCATTCTTGTACTCATCTTTATTACCAACTCATTTCCCCCCAACCTCTCCTGCCATACCCCCAAGGAATCCAGTTACTGTCTCTATAGATCCTTGGATTCCATATACTGTACAGGAAAACATTAAGCAACAACAATAAAAACTAACAAGAATAACAAAGAAAAACAGAGTAAAAACCTCAGTCAAGCAAATTTAAAATGGATAAGAAGGGACATCAAATGAGTAGGTGCTAAATTTTTCTTTTACGTGTAAGAGAATACTTTATATCAAGAAGTAATTATATATTAAGCAAACATCCAAGCCCAGTCCTGCTCAAGTCCCTAAGTCTGACGCTAGTCCATTAGTCCCTTTTCAGACTCATGCAGCTCCATGCAATAGTTCAGGAACATCACTAGCTGGTAGGTACAAAGTCTTGTGGATCCAATGGCAGTGGATGTGTCTCCAGGGCTCTGGCAGCTCCCAGCATGGCTCTTCAACAGGAAGCGAAGACAGAGAGATGGAGGTTCCCAGGCTCCTCCTTATGAGAAGGTCAGGCTTACAATGAGGTACTACTGGCTGTGATCTGATGGACAGATATAAGCTCTTATATCTTCAAGTTGACATGAAATTATGTAATTCTCCCAAACCACTTTTGCAGTCCTGGGATAAGTCTCACTGCTTATTGTGAGGAAAATAATCAAATAAAATCCCTTACATTTTCATGTTGGTCTACTTTTGTTCCAACACCAGCTGCCCATGCAGGACTTCTTCCTCTGATCTGAAGCACTGGGGTTAGGGCATCATTCACAAGTTAAAGGCAATAATTCTCCAGACGGCCAAGTTTGTTTAAGACCTCAGACCCCAGCAGCAAGCTTCAGAATCCTCAAGACATGTTCCCTTCTGAACTGCTGGCTACAAATTTTAGAGGTTTCCCATGATACCTTCAGGATGTTACTAGCTCAGGGGTGCCCAACTTCTCACATGTCTGACCTTCTGTGATCGTTAGGTTTATCATGCCAGGTAGGCCAATAGGAACAAGTGGGTGGAGTTTCATCAGGTCTAAGCTCATTGGAGGGCAACAAGATAAATGGCTCTGCAAAGCCGCCCCCACCCCCTTCCCTCTCTTGTACTGCTGCTTTAGCTAGTTCTCTGCCTTAACTGCGTGCTACACTACTTGTGGGCCAAGTCAACCCATGGATCCTGTAATTAGAGCTTGGGGCTCCTTTGAGACCTGCTTCGCCACACTGCTGGTGTATACATTGCTTGAGCTCGTGGCTGGTGGATTCTGCAGTGCTTGAGGTCTGTATTCCATCAGGGCCTGCCTCGGTAAGCGGCTGAGCTACAGACTGTTGTTGACCCACCCAAAGGTGCTAAATTTTTACCCAAGTGCATCTGCAATCATCCACTTTCCAAGCCTTCTGCACAGTAACCAGGCTGTTTACACCCCTGGTTCATGCTCACAAAGGATTTACCAGCGACTTAATCCATGTGTATTCCCCCTTCCCTTAAAAAAAACCCCAAACTGAAATAACTTTAAAATGAGTCAAAAGGGATATCAAATGATAAGATATTGCATTTTAACCTAACTACATCTGCCTTGATTACTTTACAATGATCTCTGTCTGATAAGAAGGCTCTTCACATCCCTCAACTATGGTCAGAGGGGATTCGCCAGAGGCTTAATCCATGTGTAGACTCTGTAAATGGACTTTGGGTTTCCACTGTCATCCATAAGGGGTGTAAATCTTTATAGAAGCAACTAGTCACATCTTTTACCTGTGGAGCACCTGGTGGGTTAAACCACTGATCTCACTACTTACCTTTGTGATTATCAGTTCAGTGCTTAACCAGAGTACTTAGTAGATCTTCCAAAGCCTAAGCCACTGCCAGCAAGCCTGTTCCAACTCGTATCCACCCTGGGCCGGGTTTCCGAAGCTGGAAAAGTGTTCAGGACCAGTTGGCCTCATGTTTGTCCCTTGGAGAGGCTGGTGGGTTGGAACCGCTGGCCTTGCAGTTAGCAGTCCAATGCTTGCCCTACAGGGCCAGCCACAGAAAGGCATGATTCCTCCCACTTCTTCCTTCTGTCAGTTTCTCTCACTGCTGCTTTCTGTGTTCTCAGCTGTATCAAAGCTGACATTTGATTCAGAAACACGGAGAGCCTGGTCCTCTGAGGACCCGCGTGTTCCTTCTTGTCTGAAAGACAAGAAGATGGACAAAAGTCTGAGTTAGTTTAGCTCTAAATATGAAGCAGGCAACTGCTAGTGATTTGCGGTTTCTTTCTTTCCTTTTTAAAAAGATGGGATGAAGACTTTGACAGCTGTGCCTCTTTCGACCTGATGTATTAGAATAGAAATACAGAAAAAATAAAACTGATAAATCCTTAAATATTCCACCTCTTACCTTATGCAGAAGCACAGGATGGGAATTCAGTGACTAAAAAAAAAACAACAGTTTTAGTGACAAATAATTCGCATTCCAAACAATTCCGCAGTTTCGATATATTAAAAGGAGCTGTAAAATCATCACCATAATCAGTTTTAGAACATGCTCTTAATTCTCGCACCCGTTTTTTCAGCTCTCCATTTCTCGCCAACCTCTCCTGCCATAACCCATGAGACTATTAGTCTAGTTATTATCTCTATAGATTAATCTATCCTGGATTTCTTATAAAGAAAATCATACGCAAAACAAATTAAAAACAAAAACCAACTAAACACAGAAAAACCTCAATCCCCCCAAATCAGATGATACTAAGATGTAGAACAAATGAAACTAGGCAAAAGGGAAAAGAAATGGTAAGATATTCACTTTTAACCTCACTGTAACTGCAGTAGGAACCCTGGTGTCCCAGTGGCCCACACACTGGACCGCCAAGCACGCAGTCGGCAGCTCAAACCCACCTGCTGCTTCTCAGGAGAAGAACAAGGCCACCCACCCTCACAAAGATTCCCAGTCTCAGAAACCCAAACGACAGCTTAACTCTAGCCTGCAGGGTCACTGTGAGTCAGGACTCGCTCAGTGGCAGTGAACCTCAGTTTGGCATCTGCAGTAATCCACTTTCCTGCACTCTGTCTGTGGATAAGACTGTGCACATTCCTGGTCAGTGGTCTGAGGACATTCAATGGAGACTGTCCATGAGGGGACTCTGTCAACGGATTTGGGGCTTTCGCTGTCATCACAGCTTTTTGCAAACCAGCCGCTCAGCATTTAAGCTCGCGTACAATGCCTTTCTCTGATATCAGATTTTATTACTTAGAATCCATGGATCACACAGACTGGTGTGTACTTTCTGTGCAGACTTAGCTGACACCTCATTTAGAGGGCTGCTGGTTTTCATCCAAGCCTTTAAGACCCCAGATACTATTCTTCCTGATAGCTTGGCACCATATGATTTCTTTCCCATATTTTGTACCATCCATATCTTCATCGATCACGTCACGAGGGCAAGTACAGTGACTGGTTGTTAATGTGATGAACCTTCTGGAAGGAGTAAGGGTCTGGGTATTAGAGAGGCTCCCAGGCAACGTGTGGTTGGAAAACAAAGCTGCACTGTGTCTGACACAGCCGTGGCGCCCACAGGGTTTAGGAGCCAGCAAGAGGCCCGGGCGGACCGTGAACTAAGAGAACTCAACAAGAGACACCGGCTGTATGCGGACAGTGGCCTGGGCTCAGGCTGAGAGGCAGTGTGGAGTGTGCACCGGAAAAAGCAGAATTCTAATCTCTGGCTGGAGCTGGGAGATGAAATTCTATTTCAGAAATGAATGAAACTCTTCACAGACTCCTTTTTAAATCAGAAAATTCTGAAACTGGAAAACAGTTCTGGAGGATTATTTCATTTTCTAGGCATTTGAATTTTCTGGGTAAAATTTTCAAACACTATAAACCTAGAATTTATTACAGCACTTGATTTTAATGCCATGCCTTTGGACACACTTTTGGTTGAATAAGATACTTTTGAAGGTGATGAATTTGGGCTTCTTTTTAATTACTTGTGGGATAATTGCTAACTATGATTTGTCTTAAACCACAAACACCAAACCCACTGCCACCGGGCTGCTTCCAGCTCTCTGTGACTCTAGATAGGGTCTCCGAGACAGAAAGTCTTTGCGAGACGAAACAGCCTTGATTTGTCTCGATTGTCTTGGAGCTTTCTCACGGTCTGTGCTTCAGAAGAAGGTTTCCACAGCAAGGATGCCAAAAGAGTGTGCATTTAAAGTCATGAAGCACGAAGGACTCCCCATCTTCTTATTTTACAACGAACGCCTTTCATTAGTCACCTTTCGTAGCTGTAGCGATCTTGGGGTCACACCTGACTTCAACGATGCTCTGCCCACTCACACCGAGTTCACCATTCCTTTCACTTCCCCAACTGTTCGCTTCACTAATAACCCCTTTCTGGGGGGAAAATAACACTATGTTTTGCCAAATCTTGTTCAGTAACGTGGTGTCTCATCAGTGTTGCTGGACTGAGTGTATCCACCCTGGGGTCTCGTTTACTCCTTTTGTAAACTAAGGGGTGTAGGGAGTTTAATAGCTCCCCCACCAAATAAATTCATATGCACTTGGAATCTCAAAATAAGATCTTGTTTGGAAATGAAGTCTTAGTGGATACCATTAAGGTAAGACTGAAGGCAGCTTCATCCTAGATTCTAGTGAATCCACCAGTGACCTGGGAAGAGACAAGGGAAACACAAAGACCTAGATGTTATAAAGATGGATGGAGAGACTGGTGTTTTACAACCATAAGCCAAGGAATATCAGGAGCCACATGGAGTTGCAAGAAATAAATAAAAGTTTCTCCCCCGGAATCTTTGGAGGATCTGTGTCTCTGCTGACACGTTGATTAGGACTCCCAGTCTCCATAACTCTGATAGAAAAATGCTGTTTTAAGTAAAAAGTTTTAGGCATTCCTTATGGCAGACCTAGGGAATTCAGATAAGGAAGCTACTGAAATTAGACTGTCAGCTCCTGGCTACCCCAGAGGAAGAAATGGCAACAATTGGATAGGATGAGCTGGGTGGGATTCCACTTCAGGAAGATCCAGGGCACTAAGAAGACTGGGAAATAGACTGCCACATCTTTCCCCTTGTATTGGGGTTTTAACACCAACTGAGTTAGCAGCTGAGCACTTAACTGCTGTGCCACTAAGCCTCCTGGGCCCCTCAATAACTCCCCACCAAACAAACAAGCAAACGAACACATTCAATGCCCTTGAGTTGATTCCAATTCATAGCAACCCTATAGGACAGGATAGAATTGCCAATGTGGGCTTCCGAGCTTGCAGCTCTTTACACAACTAGAAAGCCTCCTCTTTTCCCCCTGGAGTGACTGGTGGTTTTGAAAAACCAACCTTGTGGTTAGTAGCCCAACATGTAACTCACTACACTAACAGGGTTTCTATACTCAAACTAAATTGGTTACTATAGACGTCAAATGGGTATAAGACCTTATCTGAAAAGCCCTCCCTAGATTCGAATTCATTTCACTTGCAGTATATAAAAAGCAAAGCCAAATTCACTGCCATTGAGTTCATGCCAACTCATAATGATCCTTTAGGTCAGGGTAGAACTGTCCCTGTGTTTCTGAGACTAGCACTCTCTATGGGAGTGGAAAACGTGTTTTTCTCCCAAGGAACTGGTGGTTTTGAATTGCTGACCTTGCAGTTAGCAGCCCACATTATAACCTCTACACCACCATATAGGGGAGTAAATTGTATATGCATTTTATAGCCCTTGTAAAGAAGCAATGGGAGGGTTATAGTTTTCACTTAATACAGGGTAGAGTGCTTCAGAAGTAGCGAATTGGGAAAGATCTATTTGAGTGCATGCTCCTATAGTAAAGTAACAGAATAATCAGCTGCTGGTTTTATTCAGCTGGTTTTCCTATTTTCTACTTACCTACTATGGGAAAGCAGAGGCAGCCTCGGCCTTCCCCATCTTGAAACCTACAGCTATGGTGTTCAGACAGTCTGCTACTGTGCAGTGACGGCCACATGGAACAGAATTGAGAACTCAGAAGCAAACCTATCCACCTATGGCCAGATGATCTCTGTCAAAGGGCCACAAGTCACTAAATGGGGAAGATGTAGTCCCATATAAATGGTGCAGGCAAAACTGGATATCCAGGACCTGTAATTCATATCAAATACAAAAACTAGCACAACACGGATTAAATATAAAATAAAAAATGATAAAAATCATCAGTGGAAAAAATTAGGATTCTTTATATGTTTGAAAATAAGCTATTAAACTATATTTGAATACAGGAACCACGGGGGGCAAACGAAATGACTGGAATCTTCTAAAAATTAGGCATTTATGAGCATAAAATATTTTTACCAAAAGAATAAAATTAACACACAGACTGGGAAATAAGTTTTGGCAACAACATATCACTCAACGGACTAATTCCTAACATTTTTGAGGAAAAGTGTAACAACAGAAAAACAAACAATCCAATTAAAATATCAGCAGAGGACATGAACAGACGTTTCACAAGAGAAGCCATGCAGGTGGCCATCAAATATCTGAAGAAATGCTCACATTCAAACAGCCATTAGAGAAATACAAATCGGGACAATGCGATATCACCTCACCCCAGCATGAATAGCAAAGTTCACAGAAACAGGAAGTCACACTTGAGGGTGTGGAGAGCCTGGAACCATCATGCATTGCCGGTGGGCCTGTAAAGTGATGCATCCAGTGTGGAAAGTTGGAAATAGAAATACCATACGATCCAGCAATCCCAGTACCTGGTGCGTCAGTCTGGGTGGACTAGAGAAACAAATCCAGAGACACTCAGATGTGTGTAAGAGAGAATTTTGTGTCAGAATAATTATATATTAAGAAAACATCCAGCTCATCCAGATAAAGTCCTTAAGTCCAATGTTAGCCCAGATGTTAACCAATCTATAAAGTCCTTCAGACTCATGAAACACATGCAATGATGCTGAATGCAGGAAGATCACAGGCCAGTGGAAAGTCTTGCAGATCCAGTGGCAGTAGAGGCATCTCCGCACTGGCGTGGGTCTCCCCATGGCTTCTTCAGCTCCAGGGCTCTGCTGCATTAGCGCAGCTCCATCGGGCTTGTTGTCAGTAATGTCTTACAGGGAGGGAGTGAGCCTGTGTCCCTCCTCCAGTGAGCTATTTATCTCCTTAACACCTCCAAATGTCATCAAGCTGTGACGTGATTGACAGGCTAAACTCCCCTTCACTCTTAAATCTCAAATTGACAACAGATTACATAACTACCACACCTGGTGTATATCCTAGAGAAATAAGAACCATGGCATAAATATATGTACGAGGGGGTACCCCCCTAAAACTGGAATTGCACTGAGCTGAGTGGAGCTTTTGTAGTACACATTTTTCCCATGAAGCCAGCATAAATCAATGCCCTCTGAGTTAGTGCACCCAATGGCATCACCTGGGAAGGTTCTCTCTGGTAACAGTGAATTTTTTTGAAAAAACAGTTTTGCTTGAACCTCATTTTTTTGTGATGGCTGATTTAAGAGAGCAGTGTGCAGCTGTGAAATTTTCTTTCCTGCTCAGGGAAAAAATGGCACAGAAACGGTTGTGATGTTACAAGGACAGCTTACAAGGACTGCGCTATGGGAAAAACTCATGTGTACGAGTGGTTTTCTCGTTTCAAAAAAGGTGAAATGTCAGTTGATGATAAAACTCATTCTGGGCATCCATCAACTTCCCCAAATGGACAAAATGTCAACTCGTAGTGCATTTGGAGTTTGTTCCACTAGGTTAGACTCTTAATCATACTTTCTATTTAGAAGTTCTGAAAAGATTGAATAACAGTGTGTGATAAAAAAAAGCCCTGATTTGTGTCAGCTGGGAGACTGATTTTGTCACCACGAAAATGCACCTGCTCACCCAGCTATCTCAGTGTGCCAGTTTTGGGTAAAAAAATAGCATGCCTCTCTTGCCCCACGCACCTTACTTACCTGACCTCACACTGTGTGACTTCTTTTTGTTTTTTCAAATGAAGAGGGACATGAAAGGACAGTGATTTGATGACATAGAATAGGTGAAGGAAAAAATGAGGGAGGCGCTGTCAGCCATCCAAACAGATGAGTTTGAAAAATGTTTCCAAGAATGGAATTTCAGATTTGACAAATATTAAGTATAATGCAGAGTACCATGAAGTTGATAATGTAGTTTAAAAAATATTTAAATGCAAAGCTTTAAAATTACAAAAAAGGTTTTTTTGGGGGCCCCTATAGGCATGCTCCTGCTCTTCATTGTACAATTCATGATAGCAAAAAAAAAAAAAAAAAAGAAAAGGGTGGGGTGGGGAATCTAAATGTCCATCAATAAACGAGGGGATAAGCAAACTATGACCTATAAGCCAATGGAATACTACTCAATGTTAATGAATAACAGTGGACCTACAAAAACCCCTCACAGCAGGCATGAACCTGGAGGGCACTGTGCTGAGCGAAATAAGTCAATCACAAAAGGAGAAATCGTGTGTGGAGACCACGATCATAAGAAATCAACAAAAGGTTTTCACACTAACAAACACTGATGGTCACCAGGGCTGGGGTGAGAAGAGAGAATAAGTCACTCACCGGAGAGCACACACACATTAACCTGGGTGACGGGAAAGGCAAACGAAAGTGGTTTGTAGTAAAAAGACGAACGAAAACACGGGTTTTAACGTTCATTCAATAAATACTTATTGAGCAGTAGTGCACAAGACGTTATATTTGGTATTAAATATATTATTATAGAAATTTAGAGATGCTATTGGTTATTCACTCTTATAATGAATTATTCAATCATAATCAGTTTAACACCTTCCTAAAGCAGCTGAGTTCAATAATTTGTACTGGAATTTTGATAGGTAATCTCGAAGGAAAGTGGCGCAGGAGACCTCTATGCCTTGGTGATGAGGGAAAAGCTTTAGGAGGCAGAAGTATGCAAAAGACGAGAGAGCGGGCAAAGACACTTTGCTCATTTTAAATTGGCCTCAGACTTGTCCTCCAGAAAGGAAGTGACTATCATTTTCTGTACTCCGTTGCTTCCAACGCGCCCATCCTGCTGACTGGGAAATGAGCAAAAGATGGCAGAGCCTTGACTGCTAGCAGAGGTAAAAGAGCACAGATTTTCTGTGCTCCGGGGACTAGCCCAGGAATAAGCAAACCCTTGAGCCTGCCACTCACGCTCATAAATTACCCTCGGCAAAGGGTTAAGATGTATAAAAATACTTGCGTACAAGGGAGTTTATTGTTTGTCAAGCTATAGACGTGAACTAAGTATGCTGTTGTTGTTGTCAGGTGCCTTTGCATCAGTTCCCACGCAACCTGACTCTACGTGCAACAACACCGCCCAGACCTGCGCCAGCCTCACGATTGTTCTTGTGTTTGCGCTCAGTGCAGCCACTGTGTGAGTCCATCTTGTTGAAAGTCTTCCTCTTTTCCTGCCCCTCTACTCGACCAAGCATCATGTCCTTCTCCAGGGCCTGGTCTCTCCTGATCACATGCCCAAAATACATGAGGGGAAGTCTCACCACGCTTGCGTCGAAGAAGCATCTGCTCGTACTTCTTGCAAGACAGATCTGTCTGTTCGGTGGGCAGTTCACGGCACTCTAGTCTTTGCTAACGCCACAGTTCAAATGCGTTGGTTTTTCTTCAGTCTTCTTTAGTCAATGCCCAACTTTCCCATGCACAGGAAGGAGGCCATGGAAAATACCATCCATTCCTTGGATCAAGCATACCTTGTCCTCAAAGTAACATCCTTCTTTCTCACCACTTTAAAGAGGTCTTGTGCAGCAGATTGACCTACTACAATACATCGTGCGCTCTCTTGACTGCCTCTTCGAAGAACACTCATTGTGGATCCAAGTAAGATGAAATCCTTGACAACGTCAGTCTTTCATCCATTGATCATGATGTTATCTATTGGTCCAGTTGTGAGGATTTTGGTTTCCTTTACACTGAGTTGTAATCCATCCTGAGGGTTGCAATTCTTGATCTTCATTAGCAAATGCTTCTAGTCCTCCTCGCTTCCAGTGAGTAAGGTTGTGTCCTTTGTATATTAAAAACAAACAAACAAATACCTCACCATGGAATTTATACTAACTCATGGCAACTCTATAGGACACACTAGAATCGTCTCTGTGAGTTTCTGAGATGAACTCTTTATAAGAGAGGAAAGCTCTGTCTTTCTCACATGGATTGACTCGTACTTGTGAACTGCTCACCTTGCAGTTAGCACCCTAACTCAAAACTACTCCGCACCACAGCTCCTTAAAGGTTGTTACTGAGCATGCCTTTAATCCCGATGCCACCTTTTCTTCATATAATTTAGCTTCTCAGTTTAGAAAGAAGATCTCAATATGCCCAACAGTAAGCAAGTATAGGAGATTTCAATATGTCCAACAATAAAAATTTACTTAAATAAAACATTAAAAGACAAATATGAAAATGCCCTTTGGAACACAACTCTATTTTGCTGAAGCAAATAATAGGTTTCAGCCCTTTTGTTCAGATTATTGAATGGAGACCATTTCCCTCAGCAACAGAACTATGCATAGATTGTCAAGTGTTCACAAAGATGGGGGCTAGACGAAATAGTTCACATAAGATGTGATATTTGGCTCGTTGGGAAATGGAAGTTATTTAAATGGAGACAATCGCAAAACCAGTACCAAGCCCTCTGCCATTGAATCGGTTCTGACTTTAGCAAGCCCACGGGACGCAGTAGAACTTCCCGTTGGGGTTTCTAAAGCTGTAACTCTTTGGGGCTGCAAGCAGTAGACTTCTCTTTTCTCCCTCCGAGACTGTGGCTGACCTTGCAATTAACTGCCAACAAGTACCCACCAGGGCTCCATAAGGAAGGCAGTGTTCTCAGCTCATGGAACACACGGGGTGGGTGGGGGGGTGGGGTGGGGGTGGGGGGCAGGAGTGATCACAGCAGCTGAAGCACTGCCACTTAATTTATATGGCCCGCAGTTTGGAAAGGGTGGAGCGATGGGTCTTAGACGGGAACATTTTGCAGGGCTGGGCTGTAAAACACTTTGGATCCATCAGGAAGCTTTAATATTCTGGTGCTTCTCGAAAAATTCTTCTAAGATCTAGCAAGAGAGACTGAACTTTTATCATCAGAAGGAGTTTCTTTGAAATTTCCCTGGGAGGAAATCTGTCATGCATTTCTGGCTGCCAAGCATCTGAACACTGTCCTTATACTTGAGAATTCTCCACAGGTGGAAGAGCCTTTTCCCCGCCTCAGACCTCAAACCGAAACCAAACCCACGGCATCTAGTTGATTCTGATGAAGATTAAAATGCCAGTGCTTTCAGCTAGACTGTGAGCATAACCTCGTGTATGCCACTGAGATGTGGCCACCCCAGGACCAGCCCCGAACACCCGTGGCCCACACAGTGGAAGCTGCAGGAGCTCTAGCAGTGGCCATGGTTGCATCCAGCAATAAGAACCTGGGATATATACAGTCATTGGGGTTATGGTCCCCCTGATCTAATGGGTATCTACTTTGCTGCGGTTGTTTCTATCTGCTGTCTGGCCAACTCTGGCCTCATGGTGGCCTCATGCACAGTAGAACAGTATACTGCCCAGTTTTGTTTTGTGCCATCACCGTGAATGGCTGTGGTTCAGACCATTGTTATCCATTGGGTTTTCCTTGGCAGACTTTTGGTAGCAAATTGCCAGGCTGTTCTGTCTAGTGCATATTAATCTGGAGGCTCTCCAAAACCTTTTGAAGATCACAGCACACCCAGCCTACCACAAACAGATGTGTTGGTTGGGGTTTGAACCCAGGTCTACCACTTGAGAGGTGGGAAGTCTGCCATTGAGACCCCAAAGAATCCTAGGCGGTACAGACTAGTGCATTTTCTCACTTCTCAGATGTACATATTCACAGTGTTTTGATAGCTCCGAAATCACGCTAGTGCTGACTGTCAATGTTGTGTCATAGTTGGATAAGCAGCACTGTTTCCTTTCCCCTAACAAATGAAACAGTGCTTTGTCTTTGGATCAGTGACATCATAGAGCCAGAGACTCACGTGGGGGTAGAAGTGGGCCCTTGCCAAATCAGTTCTGAGAATAAGTTTGGCTTTGCCAAGCCTCATCATTTCATGCTGAGTTCTTTGGGTTATTATGTAAACCTACCTATATGTATTTTTTTTTCTTTGCTTAAATTAGTTAAAATTTGCGTCATTTGTTTGAAACTAAAAATCCTGATGGATACATCCATGGCATCTTAAAAAGTCCCGAGATTTCTGTAGTTTATTAATATCAGTTTGAAGGAGAAAAGGGTTCCTCCCCCCATATAAATTGGCACGTAAAATTGATGTCCCAGGAAACTGTGCCATGGGAGGAACTCATGATTGAAAAATTTACAAGATCTATTCGGTGCCTGTCTAAGAAGGAGTCTTGGTAATGCTGTGGGATAAGCATTAGGCTTCAAACTGCAAGGTCAGTGGTTCAAAACCACCAGTTTCTCGGTGGGAGAAAAATGAAACTCTGCTCCATACGTATTTACAGTCTCAGAAGCACCATATAGCTTAGCTCCGAGCTGAAACTGGCTTGATGGCAATGGGTTGGGGCTTTTATGGGATGTCATGGAGAGTGATCTGTCTTGGAAGAAGTATGGCCAGAGCGCTCCCTAGAGACAGGGATGGTGAGACTTCGTCTTACATGCTTTGCAGGTGTTATCAGGAGAGACCAGTACCTGGAGAAGGATACCATGTTTGGTAAAGTAGAGGAGCCGTAAGCAGGGGAAGACCCTGCAGGAGATGGATTGGCACCATGACTACAACGGTGGGATCAATTGTGAGGCTGGCGCAGGATCAGAGAGTGCTCCATTCTGTTGTGCATAGGGTTGCTATGCGTCAGAACTGAGTGCCTGGCACCTAACAACCCCCCTCCCCCAGCATGCACCTGGGCCCCTCCTGGGGCCTTCCCTTCTCATATATATCTTGGGGCATGGCACCCAATGCCCACAGTCCCCGCCCTGCAGGACTTACCCCCAGACTACGAAGCACAGGGCAGGCAGTGGAGAGCTGGTAAACCCAAAAGACAAACTCAACTGCCATTGAATCTGATCTGACTAGGCCACCTGGGCTCCTGGAAAGCTGGTAGGTACTTGAGTTTATGGAAATGATGGGACCAGAATTCCAGAATCTCTCCTGATGATTTTCTTCAGTTGATTTGAAAATCTTTCAACGTGTAATTCTTATTTTACTGAGTTGAATTCTATTTCCCCATAAGGTTTCCTGTGCCGTGAAGCTCTATGGGAAATAGCTTATAGCGGGGCTCTGTGGCCTGTGGCTTGAGATGCCAGATGTCTGTTGAGTTCGCAGTGCTTTGGGTTAAAATGTTCTGGGTGTTAAGCGCTTTCTTCAGTCCAGATAATTGCTGGGTTTCCAAATTAAAAGCTTCCTTAGACTACAATTAGTATTGTAGTCTAATGGATCCCTGTGAGGCTTTCCCATGCCCACAAAAAATTGCTTGTTGTGGGCAACTTTTATTTGGAATATCCATTTCATCGGATCATACTTTCTAAATGGAGACCACTTTTCAAGAAAAACTTTACCTATTCCATTTGTACCTTGGGAATCTGATAAAGACTAGCAAGAAAGAGTCCTAAAAATTGTTTATTGAGGCTACTTAATATTGCCTTTGATACAAAGAGGGTTGGCCTCTGGTGAGTTGGCAATGGCTTTGCACTAACATTGAAATGGAAGCTCTTTAAGAAGAAGCAAGTGTAATAAGTTACACACCTGTAAAAAGTTGGGTTGGCAAGAGTGGATAGATAGGTTTCTAGCACCAACCACAGCAGAAGTATCTGCTGATGCTGCTTATGTGCAAGCAAACATCACCGGGGATTTAGTGCTTTTTAAAAAAAATCATTTTATTAGGGACTCATACAGCTCTTATCACAATCCATACATACATCAATTGTGTAAAGCACACTTGTACACTCATTGCCCTCATCATTCTTGAAACATTTGCTCTCCATTTAAGTCCCTGGCATCAGGTCCTCATTTTTCCCCCCTCCCTCCCTGCTCCCCCCCTCCCTCGAGCCCTTGATAATTTATAAATTATTATTTTGTCATATCTTGCCCTGTCCGACGTCTCCCTTTGCCCACTTTTCTGTTGTCCATCCCCCAGGGAGGAGGTCACATGTAGATCCTTGTAATCGGCTCCCCCCTTTCAACCCACCCTCCCTCTACCCTCCCAGTATCGCCACTCACACCACTGGTCCTGAAGCGATCATCCGCCCTGGATTCCCTGGATTTCCAGTTCCTATCTGTACCAGTGTACATCCTCTGGTCTAGCCAGACTTGCAAGGTAGAATTGGGATCATGATAGTGTGGGGGGAGGAAGCATTTAGGAACTAGAGGAACGTTGTATTTCTCATCATTGTTACATCGCACCCTGACTGGCTCGTCTCCTCTCGGAGACCCCTCTGCAAGGGGATCTCCAGTGGATTTGGAGCTTTTGTTTGAAGATTTAGGTTCATGGTTTCATGGGACATCCCATTTAATTGGCCTAATAAAGTATTTAGTGGTTCTGTTCTACCTAATGCCTTGAGTGGTTTTAAAAGCTTTAAACAATCATCCAAGGTGCACCAAATGGTTTTGTTCTGCTGGAGTAAAGAGGCAGGCGGGCAGTCGGGTGGGTGGAGACTATCGACCGTGGCCGCTTGCCTCCATGGCCGCCTAGCTGCGTCCTGTCCCGGAAACCAGGAGAATGGTGTCCGGCGGCCATTGATGAACAGGTTGATACTAAAATCCATCCAAGCATTGGATCAGCAGGGAGAAAACAAAACAATAATTAATTTAGAAAGAGAAAAATATAGAATGGAATTCCAAATTCATATGAAATCCAGTCTTTTGGAAGCCACGGAGGCTGGATGACCCCCTGCAACTATCGTCTTGAGAAAAATCTTTAAACCGTAGGCCCAAATAGCCCGCATGTCTTCTGAAAACCAACTGGTTTTAAGCTTAACCAATCAAGCTTGTCTGCCTTGGGCATTGTTTCTATTAAGAAAGATGGGATCCAATTGGTAACTGCAACCTTTTGGGCAATGAGTTCAAATGTATCTGGGGAGCAACAATTCAGAAGGGAAGGCGAGAACGGTCCCACAACCTGAAGAATGTAATGCCCTGTGCCGTTGAATGGTCTGTGTGGAAATAGTTGGATTGATGTGCGTTTTGCTATACACTCGTAAACAGCAACAAACAGTAAATAATAGTAATATTAATAAAAGGAGCTAATATCTTGCACCTTTGTGGAAATGCCTCCCACTCATCTGAGTACCTGGGTGTTATGGGGGGGACATAATATCAAAGATGTGGCATCATTTGATCACTGTTACAGTACACATAAACCTGTGGTGCAAGTAAATGCTAGGCATTTGTAGGATGATGCTGTTTTCTCTGAGGCTTTCAAATTTTGGGGGGAAAATGAAATTAAAAGTTAAAGGAATTTCCCATGAACTTTTGGAAACCTCATTGTATATCTTTTCTCTTTAGATAATGCTGACTATCTCTCATCAGAATGTACTTTCTTCTTGCTGTCAATTTAAAAATATCATGGAATCAAATATATCCAACATAATGTCAATTTATTTTTAAGAAAGTATAATGCATAGCATTGCATTTTACCTTTCTTTATTTTACTCTTACCTAAAATGCTTCTTAAAACAATAATTTTCTACTATGTCTTCATTGAAAGTTTACACAGCAAATTAGGTTCCCATCTGGCAATTTCTGCACAAGTTGCTCAGTGACGTTAGTTACAGTTTTTACAATGAATTAACATTATCATTATTTGCATTTTGGTGGTTTCGTTTCCAGAGCTCTAGTTTTCCTAACCCCCTTGTCTTCTCAATGGTGTGTTAAAGTAGTTCATGACAATATGGCCCCATTTACATGGTTTTTATCCCTTATTTTCAGCTGTTATTTTGCAAAAGGGTGGCCTCATGAGGATAGTTTCAATTCAAGGCTTAAAGAAGACCTCAGGGTGAGCATCTCAGAGAGTTTTTCAGTTTCAACTGGTCCAGTAAGCCTGGATTTTTAAAGAATGCAAGTTCTGATGTACGCTTTGCACCCACTCTATAGTGGTCCCCATTAGAATGGTCGTAGTAGCAGCCGTGCACCATCTCTTTCTTTTGGTTTCGGGTTTGATAAGGCTGTGTGCAATGCTTTCATAAGTAAATTTCTGTGAAATTAAAATCCACCGAGGCATTTCTGGCTTCTGAGATGGCATTTCCCTTGCTGTTTACCCTGAAAACAAAAGTAGCACGATAGAACCTTTTCAGAATGGAAGAGAATTTCGGAAGCCTCTGCAGTCTGGAAAAGCGGAATTCTGGAGGAATGCATCGTTTCCCTTTAGATTAAGTGCTCCACTTTTTTTTCTTTTAAAAGAGCAGTTAGACTTTTCTTAAAATCCTCAATGATTGGCTCAACAGAATGGAAAGCAGACACACCCAAACCAGATTCCCTGCCAAGGAGTCGATCCTGACTCCTAGTGACCTGAGAAGACCCAGTAGAACTGCCGCTGCGGGGGCAGAGCCCGCGACTCTACCGAGGAAGGCAGGTTGTCTTTCTCCTGAGGAATGGGTGTCTGGCGGTTTCTGACTACTGGTTTTGTGGCTAGCAGCCCCACGCAAAGCCTGAACATGAACGTATTTTGAGCCCAGTGTGGAGAGCAATAAAGCTACCATTTCTTACGCCAGGCACAGGACTTGGATGAAGTTCAGTGTTCTAGAAGAAGCCCTTAAGTTGTCATTTGCTCGGAATTTGTGAGAAAAATTCATTCAGGCTGACTTTTACAACGACCATTGTTTATGAAAAGTTGTCACCCCAGTCCCCTGCTATTGAGACAGTTGTGACTCAGAGAGACCCTATAGGACCGAGTAGACCTGCTTCCTGGAGAGCAGAAGCCTCCTCCTTCTCCCAAGGAGCAGCTAGTGGATGTGAAGTGCTGAGCCCGTAAATAGCAGTCCAACGCCTAACCCACTATGCGAGCAGGTCTCTGCAAAACTGCTTGGCAATAATAATAATGTAGGTGGTGGAAGCACTTACTTCTGATTCTTTCCAAACAAGCAATGCCCTCATTTAAGAAGCATACTTGCTAAGTTATGCTAATGGATGGGAAAGCAGTTTGCGAAGTTTACATACTGCAAATACAAGCTGCTGTTGGTATTTGGCAGTTTCTTATTATATTCAGTCAAACAGCTGCTCAAGGCCCCTCCCAAGGCCAAACTCTCTTAGCCTCCTTCCAGTTAAAGACAAGCGTATGCAAACAATGAGAGAATAATTTTCAGTAAAAAGTATTTCGTGGTTCGGTACAGTAAAATCTCTGAAGCCCAGAACCTGTGTAAGGCAGAAGCCTGCCGGAGTAGGAGGTCACGGATGTACCCCACAGAAATGAGTGCTCGAAAAGGGGGGAGACTGCACCCTGTCAGAAGCAGAACATCCCTGAGTCCTGTCGAGTTCCTGCTCTCCCAGGTTTCCCTGTGTTTTCATGAACTTGGTCCCAAACTTGGGAGATTTGATGTTGTGAACTGATGTGTTTTGATTACGTTCCCAAGTCCACAACTATTGCTCCTTAGCACCAGGGACCTGTGCTCAGCAGAAACATCACTCTCTGGCAGAACGAATGTAGAAATAGTTTGTAAGGTGCTGAAGCACATGCTGAGCACAAGCACCTCCAAACCTCCCCCGCCCCCCCACCAACCACCACCACGATGTGGAGAGCTAATTTTTTAACTGGGGAGACATAGGCAGTTTTGATATTCTGCATATACTGAAAAATATGGCTGGACAGGATTCAACACCAGCGAATGAGAGTCCAGAAAGAGAGAAAAAGGAGATTGATGTGGTCTCCAGTCAGCAGAGAAGATGGGATATGACATAAGCCAACCATCATCCCTGGGACGTAGATGCACAGAGTGGCGATGGCATCCCTGCAATGAGGAAACTGCATTCAGAGAGTAAGTGGTGTGAGTTGAGAGGTGGACTGACCAGAAGCAGAGTCAACTCCTCAGGAGATATTGTGCATCTTATGGCCCTTTAAGAAAACAAACAACAACAACAACAACAAACCAACCCAATTGCTCATGAATCATTCTAACCTACAGTGTTCCTCTAAGGACAGAGTAGGGGGCCCCCCCACCCCCCACAGTTTGCGAAGCCCTATGGAAATAGACCACTATGTCTGTCTTCCTTAGAGAAAGCTCGTGGGTTTAAATCCACAGCCTGGTTAGCAGGTGAGTGCTTTAACCACTGCACCACCACGGTCAATTTAATGCTGTATTAATATCCTTAAAAGCCAGACCAGTTACTATTGAGTTGGTTCAGACTCCTGATGACCTCATGTGTGTCCACAGTGTTTTCAGTGGCCACTTTTTGGGAAGTCGATCCTCAGGCCTTCCTTGTCGTTGTCTCCTGTTGATGGATTCCGTCGTGTCACCTTCTGTGACAGTAGAACTGTCACACAGGATTTCCTAGTCTCAGAGATGAATTACCCAACATGCAAGGCAAGCTTCGTCAATAGAAGGGCACCCCTTGTGCACAGGAAAGACTAAGAAATGCCAAGCAAATAGGATATACCAAAACAAGTGTGGGCTGCAGCGAAGGGGACCTGGCAGCTCACTAAATGAAACTGGTGCCACCAGCTCCGGTGCATGAGAATGTGCTGGCAGCTAATCCAGCTGAGACAGGTTCGCAGGCCGCGCCCCCCCCCCCCCCAAACCAGATGTAAGCTATGAGGCTCCTACCATTTCAAGCCCTTCATTGACATCTGCCCCTCACCGTTTCCTCCTTATAATTGAAACTGCATAACTCAAGTGGTCTCTGGGGCAAATACTAAGTCTTTCCGATAAACAAGGTTGGAGTGGGCTGTCCAGTCTCACTCTGTCTAAAAGTAAACTGTGGTAATATGCTCTTGTTTTGTCTTCTGGTGGTTAATGTTTCCTTGATGGCATACTGTCATTTATAATTATAATATTCATTTGAAATGAGCACCAGAATTGAAGTATGAGGTGTTTAAAGCAAAATTGGTGAAAGTCCACTTTTTGATGTCGGAGGTCAATAGAATTTTACATTGATTGCAGAAACAACTAAATTCACTGACTCATGTTCTTTGTTGTAGACTATGCGGGGTATTTTTTTTTGGTAGAAAATGTGATCTGTAGTAAAAATCTCAGTCCTCCACGTCAACTTATATTTTTTAATCCAATGAATCCCATACTGCCAAAATGGCATACAGGCTTAATACCTATTGTTGACACATTTAAAAAGACGAAAGTAATAATCATTTATAATTCATCAGAGTCATGGAGGGAAGGGGGAAGGGAGGGAAAAAAGAGGAGCTGATACCAAGGGCACAAATAACAAGTAAATGTTTAGAAAATAATGATGGCAACATATGTACAAATATGCTTGTTACAATTGATATATGGATTGTTATAAGAGCTGTAAAAGCCCCAGTAAAATGATCTTTTAATTAAATATATGAATAAAATAAAAAGAAGTGGATAATAACTAAGACAACACACACACACAAAAAGGACATCAAACTCGCTGCCTTTGAGCTGATACAACTCCTAGTGACCTTATAGGATGGAGGAAAACTGCTCCTGGAGGCTCCCGGGACTGTGACTGTCTGTGGGAGGAGAGAGCCTCATCTTCCTCTCCAGGAGCAGCTGATGGATTCAAACTGCTGACCTCTAGGCTAGCAGCCCAGCACATAACCACTTAAGCTACACACATACGAGGAGGATTCAAAATGTTTGTGAAAGATGGAATAAAAAGATCATGGATGTTTCCATGACCCCTGATACATAGAAGCCCCAAACTCACTGCCACGTTGTCACTTTTGGCAGAGGGACGGGGTAGAACTGCCCTTTTGGGTTTCTGAGAGTTTAAATCTTTATGGGAGTGGGTTAGAACTCCTGACCTTTCATTTAGTAGCATCTTGGAAGTTTTATGCGGAACCCATTACACCACTGGTTAACTCATTCTAACACAGCCTGTGAGAATGCATGAGTAAGCAGAGGAGAGGGCACCGCAGACGGTCAGCATTCATGGCCTTTCCATGTTTTAATTGGGCCCTGCCTGTACTGCAGTCTTTACGGGATTAGATCCCCAGGTATTTTCTCCTGACGAGTCACTGTGTGCATTTGAACCACCAAGCTTTTGGTTAGCAGCTGAGCATCTAACAGTTGTACCACTTGGGCTCTTGATTAATGTCAAAACCGCGTAACTATGGAGTTGATTACAGCTCAGAGTGCCTGTAGGGTGGCGTGGTCGGGGCTCGGAGTGCCCCGTAGGGCGGTGTGGTCGCGACTCGGAGTGCCCCGTAGGGCGGCGTGGTCGCCCCATGAGGTTTCCGAGGCTCTCATCTTCCTGGGCCCAGAACTGCACAACTTTCTTTTCTGCACCAAATGGTAGGTTCAAACCAGCAACCTTTCAGTTAACAGCCGGGTGCTCAGTCACCGCAGCACTAAGACCCACGCTTACTATCATGGAGAGTAATGGAAACAAATCTGTACTGATTCAAGAGTAGCATAGAATTTAATATTTTAATTTTTCCATATATTTGAAATGAACTTATCTATCCACTTCAGTTTTTTTTCTCATTTTTCAGGCAGCCCGACCCATGTTTACAAGGAGTACGAAGTCTGTCTGGGAGGGGGGAGGTTCAGGCTGTGAGCCTTCACTCTCTGGAAAAAAACATCTATTTGATACTATTTGTTTGTTTGTTTGTTAAGTTTTGCTTTTTTCCTGAGTGATCTGCATTGCTTGCTACTATATTTCCGTAGCTACAACTGGCATTGTAGAAAGTGTTCAGTAAATATTTGAATTAATGAGTAAAGTGACCACAATAGAATTTATTAGTGGCCAGATTTGGAAGCCCCTCGTTGCCCACATGCCCCTTTACCGGGCAGCTTTCTCTGAGTCCAACCATCTTCCCCAGTCCTCCTCGTGCTTGACGTTAGCAGAGTATTTGAGAAGCTGGGGTGATGTGTGTGTGATGGTAATTTTAGATTTTTCTCATGCCTGATTTGTGAACACAAGAATAATTTGATTCTTGTGAACCCAAATAAAGTAAACATGGAAGGTTGTGAAATGGAACACTGAGGGGTATCTGAAAGCAAAAAATAACAGCTTAGTAACTCAGGGAACAGCATAGTAGAAATTCCATATCAACAGGCTGCTTCCTTTCCCAGGGGACAGAGCAGCAAACGGGCTCTGCTCCTGGGATTGGAAGGTGATGCCCTATAGCAAGTTAAGAAGTGTTGAAAGGAGCTTAAACTTCAGCTCAGAGAGATGGTTTTTAAAAACCACATGGGTATTTCGTTTATACTGAGGTCCCAGAAATGAACACCTGCAAACCTTAGCGGCAGTCTTTCCAAGTTGAAATTAGACACTCACTTTTGTGATAGGCCATGGAGGTCTTGTGGCTGAGAAGGAAGCAGAGACTTGACCTCCCCTTCCTGTCTCTGAGCTGAGGACAAGCCTGAGCTCTAGTTGGAAGGTTTGCACTGGAACGTGCCGTATTTATAGGTTCTGACTCACTACTCCTGCTGTCCTATCTAACCATGAATTTTTAGAAAACGCTGTATCTTCATGAAAATCTAAATAGATGGTAAGAGGCAGTGAGTGATGCCTATTCTCAAGAACATTATTTAAGACAGAACCCATACTGTTAAGTGCACTTTTCCTAATATTTAATGTTCCTTTAGTCATTTTACCCTGATTTTCCACAGGGAGTCAGAACCCTTCAGCATTCCTTTGAAACCAGAAGCAAAAAGGATCAGGCCATAAGCTTCCTTCTTGAAGTTCTTATGATGCCCCCCCTGCATTTCCCCACCGCTCTTCGTCCTCAACCTTCTGCAGTCTCCTTTGCACTGGTCTGTCTCTTAAATATTTAGGCAATGAATTATTCTCTTATAAAATCGTAAAGGCAACACATACTCATTATATAATTCAAACAATGGAGTAGTTTATTTTCTCTCACATAGGTATAAAATATGTGCTTACACATTTATGTGTAAGTAACATTTACATATTCATATATATACATATATTCTACTCCCCCTCCCCACAAACACCCCCCCCACACACACACAAGAGGTTGTCATGAGTTGGATAAGCAATTAACAACAATAGATGCCTTACTAAATATAAAGTTGATACTTTATATTCCCGGTCATTTTTCACTGATCTTAAATGTGCATTGGTCCTATGATACTTGATACATATACTCTATACCAGCTTGGATTTTTATAGCCTATACCATTTATCAATATTGACACTTTCTGGATTCCGTTATGGGTTTCCTCTCCTCTCTTTGCACACTTTTACCCCTCACTCCCATCCTTGTTTCAGTCATCCAAACGTGCCTTCCGAAATGCCTGCCCCAGCCTTGGTCTTCTCTTCATCTGGGATTCCCGTCCATCCGTGTGTCTCTCACCGTCTGCTTGGTTAGCCCACGGACACCTCAGAGCCAACCCTCCCACAACGGTCAGCGCTGCTTCACCTCCTGTCTCCAGTGCATGGGCCAGCACTGTTATTTCCAACCCAGAAATTTGACATCAATGCTGGCTCATTATTCTTTCTCATTTCACCATCTCCTATTCACCATAAGACAAATTGCTCCCATCTCTTTTATTGCTTTACCGTGATCGCCTTTTCTCCGCTCTGACTCCCGATTTCTAGTTCACTTTCCTGAGAGGCCCTGGAGTGCAAATCTAAGTCCATCTCGCTACTCATATATTCACTGGCTTACTTTTGTCTTTAGAGGAAAGTCTAACTCTTTAAGACCTACAGAGTCTGTATGCTCTGTGGCCTCTGATTGTGGCTACCTGCTTCATGGCTACCTCCACCCGCCTTTGACCCTCAACTTAGTCCGTTGTTCTCTGTTTCTGGAACATGCGCTTTCTCACATGTCCAAGAGTATTTGTCTTGTGACACACTCTCCCCCATCTCTCCATTTTTCCCAGTTGACAATTGTTCGAACTTTGAGTCATTTCAGTGATGCTTCTTCCAAAAACTGGGCATGGAGTCAGGCCTTCACGTTCCTGGGCATTTTTCACGTATCTTAAATGTGTATTGATCAGATGATACTATACTTGCCCATCTGGGGTTTGTGTCACCTGTCCCCCAATACCGCTATTAGACTTCGAGCTCTTTGAGGACAGGGACTATGAGAGCAAAGCACTAAACCGGACCCAACTATCTGAATGATGAATAAATTAATCCAGAAATCCAGGAACCCCCTACAGCTGGAGAGATAGTATGTTCTTGAATCCTAACATGTGCAATGGCCAAGTCTCAACCCCTTGAGGGATCTGAGGAATTCAAAAGTCAATGTAAGTATTAAAAAAATTCAACCCAACTAGCTGCTGTCAAGTGGATTCCGACTCACTGTGACCCTGGAAGATGGAGTAGGTCTGCCTCAGCTGTTCTGACATCAGAAGTCTTTAGAGGAGTAGAGAGTCTCATCTGTCTCTCCGAGGGGCTGGTGGTTTGGAACTTCTGACTTTGCAGTTAGCATCCCAATCTATAACCTATTATGCCACCAGGGCGTCTTTAAGTACATGTTAGGGCTCAGATATGGCCATTGGAGATACCAGTGCTCTCAGGTGGAGTATTGGCCCCCTGAAAAGGTATATTTATGTCCTAATCCCCATACCTGTGACTGTTACCTTATTTGGATAAAAAGGATCTTTGTGGATGCACTTAAGGTGCTTGTGATGAGCTCCCTCTCCGTTATCTGAAATAGCTCCAAGTATTCTGATACTGGGACAAGACACAGAGAAGGGAACCATTCACAGGCACAATACAGGCTGGAACAAGGACCACAATTCAATGAAGATCTGAAGTTTCCAGAACCTAGAGTAGATAATTCTAGGTTCTGGAAAAATTTTCCCTGGGGAGGGAGTGAACCCTTGCCGACTTCTTATGGTTGGACTTTTGATTTCCAAGCTGTGAAAGAACACATCCCCCTTTCTTAGGCCACCATATACGTGGTACCTAGTTGCCATCACACTAGAAAAATGAATGCAAAGACTAACACCAGAAACTCTCTACCTCTGCCTTCCTCCTTGCGGTGCCCTGGTTGAGGTCTTCCCTAAACACAGAGACTTGTTGCCCTTGGAGTGAGAGGAAACTTGGGCGCATAGACTTACTGCTGAGTGGAGTAGGGACAGAGATGTAAGAATATTTGGAGAGGCATGCTTTGATTTTGTGAAACCAGTTGTCAAAGCACCCAAGGTGGCTAATCTTGCTTCTGGCAGCTGGCTAATCCTGCCACCCACCCCCTACCAGTCTGTGTGAGCTCATTAAAGAGAAGACTTTGCTTTCTTCTAGTATCTCAGTGTCCTTTATCCACATGGTGCTGAGGAATAAAAAACAAAGACCACTGAGAGCTCAAATGCCTGTGACTCTGCTTTATACTCTGTTGTATATGCCACTGATTTTACACTGGCATAATATCTCCCTCTCAGCTGGTATATTTTGTTAAACTGTGACGGTGCTGATTTGCTTGGGATGCTTCCTGAAGTTCTATCAAAAACTTGAGCTGTTGTAATACAGAGGAGAAAAGATCTGTGAATTTCTGCCATGGGAGGCTGGAATTAGGATATAGATTCTCTAACCATTGGTGTGATTCCATGTAGTCACAGGAGATATTTGAGTCAAATATGAAATATTAAACTTATCTTTATGCAAACATTGCTGGTTTACCCTAATTATTTCAAGGATCACACAATTCCAAAGCTACTTATGTTATTTGATTATAAACAGTGTGGACTTTATTGTTCATCCACTAAAAAAGAAGTATTTAAATAAAGATGTCATTATTTTCCAATATGTTGTTGTTATCTTCAAATGCCTGAGTCTCAGTAAAGATGTCACTATTTTCCAATATGTTATTATTATCTTCAAATGCCTGAGTCTCAGTCAGACTATCCAAGGTCTTCAGAAAGGCATCTTTCATAACTTTGGCTAAGGTAAGTAAGGCCAGAGTGCTCCTTAGAGGCATGGGTGGCAAGACTTCATCTTACATACTTTGGACATATTATAAGGAAAGACCAGTCCCCGGAGAAGGACATCATGTTTGACTGGGTGGAAGGGTGATGAAAAAGAGGAAGGCCCTTGGTGAGATGGAATGACAAAGTGGCCTCATCGATGGGCACGGGCATAGGAACAATTGTGAGGATGATGCAAAATCATGTCATGTTTCATTCTATTATGATAAGGTTGCTGTGCGTCAGAGCTGACCCGATGGCACCTATTAACACCACTTTCCATTTTCCCTCCTGTGTCCGTTCAGTCTGCGTGTCCCCAGTGTGTTCCACCACATTCGTGAATATAGTTCCAGCAAAACTAAATACACATATACAGATAGATCCTGTCAAATCTAACTATGTTCATGGGTATGCTCCCAGGGAGCTGTGAGAAGTTCAGGCCGGATTCAGAAGAAGACGTGGAACAAAGAATAGCATTGCTGATGTCAGATGGATCTTGGCTCAAAGCAGAAAATGCCAGAAAGATACTTACTGTGTTTCTTAGACTATGCCAAGGCATTTGACTGTGTGGACCATAATAAACTGCAGATGACCTTGAAAAGCACCTACTTATAAGTCACCACAATTGGAGGATTGTGTCTGAAACAGTATTTGCATCTGCTGTCTTTAGGTTTGCCCTTTGCACAGTCCATGATACTTCCAATATTCTTCTCCAGCACCACAAGTTAAATGCATCAAGTGCTCCAAGACTGCCTCACTTTCAGCAAGCAAGATGGTGTTATCTGTGTCCCATAGGTTGTTAATAAGCCTTTCTCCAATCCTCATGCCTCACTCAGCTTCTCGGATGATTTGTTCACCATATAGATTGAAAAAGTATGATCGAAGGATACAACCCCTGACACACATCTTTCCTGATTTTAAGCCATGCAGTACTCCCTTGTTCTGTTTGTACAACTGCCTCTTGATCCATGTACAAGTTCAGTGTGAGCACAGTGAAGTGTTCCAGAATTCCCTGCTTCTCATTTAGTTTTGCTGCAAATATATTCACAAATGTGGAACACACGGAACAAAGCTATAAAAATAACTTTATAGACAGAAACCAACAATTTGAGGGAATGACGCTCTAGACCTGGAAGATCGGGACTAGTCTCAAGAAACAGCAAGGGCAGTGTACATAACAAGGTTCACAAAGACATGGTTCTACATCCTACGTTGGTGAATAGCCACTGGGTCTCACGAGCAGCCATCCAAGGGGCAACTGTTGATTCTTCCATCTGGATGGAAGAGGGATGATACAATTTAAAGAGTTATGAAAGTAAAACAGTCCAGCAGACGAATGGAGGAGCACACCAGCACCAGTCTCCAGGTCCCGATGGTGTGATGTTCTGCTCTCACTGCCAGCTGCTTGGAAAAGGAGCGCGTTATAAGGAGAAAGTGGGAGAAAAGTATGGAACATAATTCAAAATCCTAAAAGAGACCATGCTTATGGATTGGATAGAGACTGCTGGGACCCCCGAAGACTTAGTCACCCTTCAGGTCTGGACTTGAACTCACCCCCATGTTAGGATGATCAACCATTTAATAGGAAAAGGGCACTATTTACCAAAGGAGAACCGTCAGAGGATTGGGAAAGAACGAGGAGCGGGAACAGAAAGCACAGGAAGGAGGTGGGGTGCATGGTGGTACATTGAGGGTATTGTAACGGATGAGTTGAAAAAATGTGTATTGATTGTTGGATGTCAAATCAAAAACAAACATCTAGTTCACAACACCCACTCACTGCCATCAAGTCAGTTCAGAGTCGTGGACAGAGTAGACCCTTCCCTGTGGGTCTCTAGGAGCATCGATCTTCATGAGAGCAGACAACCTCCTCTTTCTCCCACAGAGCTGCTGGCAGGTTCAACCTGCCGACCTTGTGACCAGCAGCCTCCAGTGTAACCCACCATGCCACAAGGGCTCTTTGATTCACAATAAAAAAGCTAAAAACAAAAGAACAAAAACAACACAAAACAAAATTGTGAGAAAAACTCTTCTCTAAGTCCCTTATTTCTTAAAGGACCATAATATTTTCAGTAACAGACATAAATTTTAGAAAGAAAATTTAAACCAGCTTTCCCAAGAATTTCTTTTCTTCCAGTTAGGAAATTTCCTAATTTAGAAGGTCTTTAAGTCAATTTGATGAGCTTGGGTAGGTTTAAGGTAAATGAAATTCAAGGATGTTACTGAAGAGGGTAGAATACCACACTTTGCTCCAGTTGAACCTAAGTGCTAAATGTACATGCCATTTCAAACTAGAGGGACACCAAATGTATTCGTTAGAGAGAGAGAGTAATTCGCGTTCTTGGGAGAGAGATGCTGCCACGTTGTTGATTGCAGTGGGGTGATGCCTTATAGGAACATTTAAGTCAGCAGTTACAGTAAATAAAGCTTTTCAACTTCCGAGTACCACTGGTACAGGAAAATCCTCCAATATAAAAAGATGAAAAGACATCATGCTTTGATTAGCCACATCTCAGAAGGAAGTTTTAGAGGCTACATATCATTGAGATCCAAGAGGAATTTTCTGATTGGCAAGCAAGAGGAGATGGGCAAGGACCAGAATTAGGATACCAAAGTCTTTTTTTTTCCCTTGAGCCAAATGTTTTTTTTAATAAATCATTTTATTGGAGGTTCGTCCAACTCTTATCACAATTCATACATACATTCATTGTGTCAAGCACATTTGTACATTTGTTGCTGTCATCATTCTCAGAACATTTGCTTTCTACTTGAGCCCTTGGTATCAGCTCCTCATTTCCCCCCTCCCCCATCTCCCGCCCCCTCCCTTCCTCATGAACCCTTGATAATTTATAAATTATTATTATCTTTTCATGTTCTTGCACTGACCTATGTCTCCCGTTACCCCCTTTTCTGTTGTCTGTCCCCCAGGGAGAGGATTATAGGCTCCCTCTTTGTGATGGGTTCCCTCTTTCTCCCCCCATGTGCCCCTTCCCCTCCTGGTATCGCTACTCTCATTATTGGTCCTGAGGGGTTTATCTGTCCTGGATTTCCTGTGTTTCCACCTCTTATCTGTACCCATGTACATGCTCTGATCTAGCTGGATTTGTAAGGTAGAATTGGGATCATGATAGTGGGGGGAGGAAGCATTAAAGCACTAGAGGAAAGCTGCATGTTTCCTTGGTGCTACACTGCACCCTGACTGAGCCAGATTGTTGTCAATGCGAAATTGGGAAGGGTGTGCCCTAAGGGCTGTGCCATTGGATGAAAACTAGATTCTCTGGTTTTTCCAAATTCCACAAGAGTCACGTACTCAAAACTTCAACAAGAATGGGATATCATTATTTCGGCATTTCTTCTTAGGGGTAGCTCATTTTTGGTTAACTAGGATGAGGTTTTGAGTTCCCAAGCTCATAGATAGCCTCTCTCATCACCATGCACAGTGTTCTGGCCTCTGCCTCTGGTTCAGAAATGATCTAAACTGTCATTTAGGTATAACAATAATAAATTGTATTACCCTTGCACATAGCAAAGAGCCCTGCTAGTGTAGTGGTTATGCATTGAGTTGTGATCCACAAGGCCGACAGTTTAAAACCACCAGCTGCTCCATGGGAGAAAGATGAGGCTTTCTACTCCCGGAAAGAGTTACAGTCTCAGAGACCCACAAGGGCTTCTACTATGTCTTATAGGGTCATCATGAGATGGATTCAATTAGATGACAATGCGTTTGTTTTTTGACTTTTGATATTTTTTGTTTGTATATAGCAAAGAGTCAACAAGTCTCTGCCCAAATCAGGACTTGAAATACATGAGGTAGAAAGGTGAAAGAAGAAGGGTGAGGCAGGGAAAATATGTAAAATTTTTAGACAATCTGTCTCCCCTTGCCAGTTAGCAAAAGATAAGCAAAGAGAGAGAAGTCTTGGCTTCTATCTCTCTCCTGCACTTTGGCCAACTTGGAACATACCAACTCAGAGTCATATTTAAAATAAAATAAAACATATATCATTTAGTTCTTCCACTCGGCCCAGGATAACAAACAGTTTGGGATTGATCATTTCTTTTATCTTTGCAGCATTCCTGGTGATGAATTTAATCTCAAGAGCATTAAGTGCCTTGTACTATGTGACCTGACAGTGTCAGTACCAAGACCAGAATGTAGTGCTATAGGGAATAAAATGTCAGTTGCCTATGGTAGTTATTTACACTATAATCACTCACTGAGATGAAAGTGGAGGTATTCGTAAACCTGATGTAATGTAGCTGGTCGTTATCCAATTTTAAAAAGTATCCTACAATCAGTTACTATTTTTTTTACTGCAAAATAATTCATACGTTGTATGTTTTCTGGCAAGCCATTCTGGCTACTTGTACATTACTTTCTTATGTGTGCTGGCTGTATGTGTTTTATGCACATGGGCATGCTATTTGCAGGAAAAGATATGGTATATCGGGATGGAGTTTTTGAGCCATTTAATTTCGGTGATCCCCTTTCTTTAATATGGGGAATACTCCGTCATCAGTCATACTTTGGGGACAGGTTTAAAACCAGAGTAACTCAATATTAGTGGTGTTATCTGGAAGTGTTCTCCTATTCTTAGCTAATTGGCTCCCACTTAGACTGTCCTTTACACGCATCTCTCTTTTCTATTCTTCTACCCTTTGTATTAGTTAATCAGCCATTGATCCACTATTGAGCATCTCCTATGTGCCGAGCACTTTGCTAGGCTTAGGTACACAGAACTAAGCCTGGGGAGAAATAGGAACTTTCATCACCTACAAGTATATTATCTACTACAACAACTTTCATTTGCAGCTTGGGTTAACCTTTACACTGACCATTGGTACAGTCCAACTGGAACAGATCTGGAATTCTGATGTCTCATGTATCTGGTAATTCACCATTACAAGGCAGAGAAATATGATTGGTTATCACTGTTCTCATTTGACACATGTATATTTTCATTATATTCTTATAAGTATGTGACACTTGGTAATGCAATACCTTACAAAGCTATGTTCTATTAATTCGTTATGTGTCCCTTCTCTTCTTCCTAAGAGAAAACATGAAGTTAATTTGAAAAACTAGAGTAACTAAGAATTAGGTTGTTGGTACAGTGGTTACGAGTTGGGTTACTAACCAGAAGGTCGGCAGTTCAAAACCACCAGCTGTTCTGCAGGAAAAATATGAGGCTTTTTACTCCAATAAAGATTTGCAGTCTTGGAAACCCATGGGGCAGTTCTGCTCTGTCCTACAGGGTCTCCAGGAGTCAGAATCAACTAGATGGCAGTGCGTTTCTTCACTACGAATCTTCCAGGTCAGACCCTTTAACTTGCGTTTCCGAGGGTGCCGCCTTTTGTGTTACTTAGGGTGTTGAGCTTTGCTGTGCATGCTGCTTAGATCTTTCATGCCAGCACACCACAGTTTGGAAATTTGTGGGCACTTAAAAACTGATGGGTCTCACCCTCAGGAATGGGACACTGAAGACATGGGTGCTATGGCAAAGTGTGGTAAAGAAATAAGATCAGTGGTTCTCAACCTTCCTAATGCCTTTAATACAGTTCCTCGTGTTGTGGTGACCCCCACACAATTAGCGGTGGAGAACTGCTAATTATTAGATGGTGCCTGGCTATCAGATATAGTACTGTCTGGGGTCTCTTAAGACTTGGTTCCAAACAAGGAGCCGTCTAAGTGAGATAGCAGCTAAGTCCACATGGGAGAAGCACATCATCACCAGTGCCCCAAGGACTGGAAATCATGGAATCGGAAGGAGGGCATAGCATCAGAGCCCACGTTGTGAGACCCTGGTTTACAGAAGGCTGTGAATGACAGCAGAAGCCTCCGATGTGTTTCTGAGATCTGCACAGGAAATACGCCTCTGGTGAGGTCCCTCTATTCGTAATGGAGGGAAGGGAGTAAACTGGATACCGAACAGAGAGAGAGGACTGTAGGAGCTCAACTGATCCACCTGACCTGAATGGTGAAAACCTTATCACTCGATTCCCCCTCGGATACATGTGGGGCCTGATCCGGTTTGCAACGTTTCCTGTGTGGGGGTTAGTTTTTGTTTTGTTTTTTTAATCTTCCCATATTGGGGTTCATCTCTCATGTATTCTATCATGTATTCTCTTGAATTTTTGTTATATGTTTTTCTGGTTTTCAGTAGATGAAACCCAGGATTGATGAACCTCCAGAGATAACAAATAGAATAAGGGTTTCTGGGGGTACAGTGGTGGGGATAGTGTGTAAAAGGGAGCTGGTGTTAAGGATTCACAAACTGCCGTGGTAACAGTTGTACAATACGACTTGATGTGATTGAACGATGGAATGATAAGATATCTGTATTAGCTCCCACCTAATAAAATGCTTTGGGTTTTTTTGAAAACCAGATGAGTGATTAATAAAGTATTTTTTCTTTTTCTAAAGTGTTGGTAGTTAATCAAGCTGATGGTGGCACTTACAATTGATAGTATCTTAGCGTGGAAGCAAGGTGGTAATATTTTTGTTATGTATTCCTATGTAACAAATAGTCCCACACTTAGAGACTCGTTATAACATCTAGGGTCGCTCTTGGGTTTGCTTAGGAGACCTGAGGGAGTCCTCTGCTCCCTAGTGCCTGAGCTGGAGGACCTGAAGCCACAGGGCTGGAATCATCTGAAGGCTCTCGTCCATTCCCATATGATCTAGATGGAGCTGCGGAGCCACATGGGGGCTGTCCATGAAGAGATAAGGACCTGGAAGACACCAATTGAAGTGTTCGGTCCGTGTGTAATGAACAAAAGACTCTCAAGCTCCGAAAGAGTTTTTGAAGGAAGAACACATTCAGCATTGTGGGAACTTGATTGGCATTTAGGCCTATAGAATTTTTCATAAGAAGCTGCTAAGTGTAGGCAGCAATCATATTGGTAAAAAGTTGTCATATGACATCTTATTACTTGATGGGGCTAGAGGAAATGGAACCAAAGAAAGGCTGTTGAAAGGCCTGATTAATTCTTTCTCCATCTCGACTTCTTTTCATTTTCTCTTTTTCTTTTTAATCAGGAAATTCCTTCACTACCTAGTGCAGGCATAACAAAATAGACACAAATGCGTGCCTTTAAAGAACAGAAATGTCTCATCATTCAAGAGACTCAGGGTATGAATTGGGGGCATGGCTCTTGGTGATGGCCCCTCTGTCTATTACAGCATCTTGTAGCCTAAAATCCTTGGAGTTTGTAGATGTGTATGACTGTCTTCATATGACATTTTGTCACTGCGTGTCTCCGTAGCTACTCTGTTCTTTATATTAGTCAAAAATGATATGGTTTAGGATCTACCCTGCACTGGCTTGACTCCATTAGAATAACAATAAAAATAAACTCACTGCCCTTGAGTCCACGCCCACTCCCAGTGACCCTATAGGATAGGGTAGAACTGCCCCTGTGAGTTTCTGCGACTGTCACTCTTTATGGGAATAGAAAACCCCATTTTTCTCCCACAGGCTAGCTGGTGTTTTCGAACTGGGGACCTTGGAGATTACAGCCCAATCCATAACCTCTATGCCACCAGGGCTCCTTTTTTACTTAACAATGCTTATTAAGAACAAGCTATATTTTCAATCTGGACCACATTTACAAGTACAAGGGGTAAGATTTCAACACATTTCTGGAGTATACAATTCCATGACTGGAAGACTTTCTTATAACTTTGATTTAGAAGCTTGGAAGGACTGTTGGCATACAGTTGCTCCAGTTCACTCGAGTCTTGTGGAGAACTAACATCAGAGATGCTGGGCATTGTCACAATTACTGACTCCGACCCATACACCAAAGGAGGTGCTGAATCGCCAGGGGCACCTCCAGATATCTTACAGACCCACTACGCTATTTAAATACTGCCTGACAGTCGTTATTGACTGACTTAACTTCTCATGGAAATAACCAACTTTGGTTTTAGTGTCTCATTTATCAGATAAAGAGGGGCTCTTTTATCCTCAAGAAAGTTTCCCCATTAGAGATTTGGAAGGCTCAAAGACTAGTAATTCTATAGCTAGACGTATATAAATCTTTCACTTTGGGTCTGTGCATCATTGTGTTGAATCTAGATGAATTTTCACCTGGTGTTTTTATGATATTCCCTAGAGAGTTTTTCATTCTCTAAATTAATGAGTGGATTACATCATGGGGTGAACTATGTAGTAGTTTCTTTGGATACAGCGTACCTAAAGTGTGTGTGTGTGTGTGTGTGTGTGTGTGTGTGAGAGAGAGAGAGAGAGAGAGAGAGAGAGAGAGAAAGAAATTGAGACACAGACACCCAGGCAGAAAAGATGGGAAGAGAAGGAGAGAGATGAGGAATTTGGAGTTTATAAAAATGATTAATTCCTTAGTTTTCAGTCTTGTTATAGAATTAATGTTATGGTCATTGCAGAAAATTAAGAAACTATAGATGACCTTCAGAAGGAAAAAAACGAAACAAAGAGTTAGTCACTGTTAAGATTTCAGTTCCTATTTCCCAATCAATGTATGTGTGTGTATATATAGTCATTTTTGAAAATCTGTGCTTATACTAAAAATCTTATTCTAAAATCAACACAATGTGTATCTTTCCATATGTGTCTTTTAATTAAATACTCCTCAACAACATTTTAAATAGCTTGACATTTTTCATTGAGTGATTATGTAATTTCTATTGTTTTTTTATGTGCTACCTTTTTATTTTTAATCTTGCAGCAACTGTGGAAATTTTTATTGTTTATTTCTGTGCTACCTTTTGATTCTTAATCTTGCAGCAACTGACTGATAGCAAGAGGTGCTTAAAATTCCAGGATCCTGCCGGGATTCCTTTCTCGCACTTTCATCGGTGGAACGTGTTATATATTGCTGTCTCTCTGCTTTGCAAAATGCAGCCAAAGAACCCTGTGGAACTGATCGCTCCTGACAGCTCTTGTGCTTCTGTCGTTGCTTCTTGTAGGAGACAGAGCAGGTGGTGCCTGGCCAGGCGGAGTGCCAGGGGGGAGCGGGAACGCCACCTCGTGAGAATCCACAAAACAACACCTTCAGGTGCCAAGACACAGTGCGACTTCAACCCAGGTGGGCCCTCGTGTCAGAAGTTGTGCTGTGCCGGGGGGTCACAAAATACTAGCGGGGGTCCCTGCCGCGTCTCCTGACAAGTCCAGGCTTTCTAACTTTGGCTGGTGCTACTTCTCCAGAGACGGTCCTTGAAGAAGCCTGGGAAGGGCATCGTGGAGTCTGTGCGGCAGAGAAATATGACAGGTTCTGCTTTCTCTGTCTTCAGTGCGCACGCATTCAGCTGTCCGGCTCAGAGAGGAGGGGGCAGGCTGATTTTATTCTGTCTGCCCGCTTTCATTCTCTGCTAGCTGGAGGTGCCTGGGTGTGCTTCAGTGATCGCTATCATGAGAGATTACCGGTCAGGCATCGTGCCACATGCTTTTCTCAGGACTTGATTTTGCCATCATACCTTCCTCAGGAAGCTTGTAGCCACAGCCCCATTTGACGGAGGCTGAGGCCGGCCGAGAGACATTGTGGCATGGGCAGGAAAAAGGCTGAGCAAGCATGAACGTACGCCTAGGTGATGCATGGCATTGCGGGGGCAGCTGTGGTGCTGACCCAAGTAGTGCCAAGAAGCCCTGATGTAGGCCGCCGGCAGGCTCTCTGATGTCCTAGACCTAGTGGCGTCAGCCCTGCAGGCCGGGCAAAGGCGTGGGTGGAAAGCGGCCTGCGGGAAGGTCAGCATGGCATTCTTATGGAAGACTGGCATTGCAGCTGTCAATGGAAAGTCTTCTCTGGAAACGAACAGAAGAAAGAATGCCTCCTCTCGTTGAGTCAGCTGTCTTTGTAGGATTTTGTGTCCGGATGTAGTGCAAGCCCTCACTTGGGCAAGGCAATGTTGTGCTTCTTAGCATGACCTTTCAAAGCCATTTTCGAAGGCAGCACATTTTCAGTAAATCAACAAATGTAAGAGAGATTGAATGTGCTATGTAATTGTGCTTTAAACTGCCTAGCATATTAAATTTAGACTGGAATCGCAAAGGGATGGAGTGGGCTTTAAAGGGAAAGGGATCCGCTTCCCCAGCTGGATTGGTAGACACCTTTTAGAGCTTTCTCCCGACCTCAGCTCATTCCTGCGGGACTCAGCCTGATTGTTCCTTGGCCGATCAAGTGGTGCTCCATCCTAAGTGGAATAAAGTTGTTAATGGTTAGCTAGAAGCCATTTGAAGGAAGCTTGGTGTCAAAATGGTTAAGCATTCCGCTGCTAAGGGAAAGGTCACCAGTGTGAATCCTACAGCTGCTCTTGGTGAGAAAAATGTGGCCGTCTGCTCCCCTAAAGATGTACCAGCTTGGAAACCCTATGAGGCAGTTCGTTCGACTCTATCCCATAGCGCTGCTATGAGTAAGAATCAGCCTGATGATTATAAGGTTGGTTTCACTTCGTTCAGAATCTATTTAGGTAGCGACTGCATTTTGCCAGCAACCCGGTGACTACCTTTCCCAGCAAGAATAAGGTCAACTGTGTTTACATGCATATTTTGCATATTTCATCATCATAAAAACCAAGATGAACCCATGAATATATGTGGGTGGAATGTGTGGTGTTCCTTTTGGGTGAACATTGGACAGCAGCTCATTAGAAAACAAAATATTAGCAACTCACGTTCTCAAAGATGTTGATGTTTGCTGAAGTTAAAACCACGTTTTGTCCCCTCTGAGGTGGCAAAGAGGGCAAGAAAGAAATGTATGGGATTCCATGGTGGAACTGATTCCCAGATGAATACTTAAGATCTTACAGTGTAAAATAAGAGTAGTTCTGACCAGAAAGCATAGAGCAGCAGTTCTTAACTTGAGGGAGGATACAGCTTTATGCAGATTCTTGGAGAGCTATGACGACATTTATCAGGAAAGAAAAAAAAAGATGCTTGTGTCACAAGAGTTGACATAAAACTTTAGGGGACCTCTTAAAACCTCTTCTTTGTTGCATGAGTTGAGAAAGAAACCAGATATGGGGTCGGGGCAACCTCTCTCCATTAAGCCGGTGTTTTCTCTCCGACCCCAGTAGATCTAGACTACCGCATCCAAGGAGATCTTGTGTCTCTTCCTGACCCCCATAATAAACCTCCGTAGGATCCCAACTACTTGTAGATCATTTCTCCTCTCTTCTCTCTCACTTCCGGGCATCCCCTGTCAAGGATCCAGCTTTCCCAGCCACAGATAAGCGTGGTGTTAGGGCACTTATGGCGACTACCCTCAGACTTGCATTTATAATGAGTTGGTGACTTACCAGAACCATGGTGGAACCAGTCAGGGTCATTCTAACGGAACTCGAAAAAAATGCACCTCAAAATATGCAGAGGTTGTGGAATTTGATGAACTGGTGAAATGAGATCTGAGGCTAAAAGCAACTTAGAATTAGGTGGCTCACATTTCTGATAACATCCCACTTCTGTCTTGAGCCAGCACATGGCCAGGTTCAGGAATGTCCTGTCTAGTAGGTTCTTGATGGCGACATGATAGTGTAACATGACACAGTAGACCTAGGTCTGACTCAGAGGGGGAAGAAGCCAAGCTCAATCTCATCAGGTGTAAACCCCCGCTTCCCTGGGGATGGATAGGAGGGCTGTTAATATGGTGGGCACTCTGAGAAAAAGGGAGGAGAGACCCTTTGGCAGCCAGGAGCTGTCAAGAGCCCACATTTCAAAGGAACAGACAGTTGTGTAAGTGAGATTTTGGAGTTGACCGAGGTCATGTGTGGGGTGGGTATTGACTTTTTCCATGCATGGAAAAAGGAGCAAACGTTCTGTATCTCTGTGGCTCAGTGGAACTTTTGCCTTGGACTCTTTTTAGCACAAAGAGGCATTATTCGGGTCTGAGGTGCCGGGAAGTCTATGGATGTTTTCGAAAGAAGTCCTGTGTGTAAATGTTGCTGCTGTGATGTGCCGTCGACTCACTGCACCTCAGCGCAACCCCAGGCACCACAGCTCGAAGCCCAGCCCGGGCCTGTGCCGGCCTCACTTCCATTGCTGTGCTTAAGTGCAGTGGTTCAGCCACGGGGCCAGCCCAGCTGCTTGAGAGTCTTCCTCTTTTCAGTAGCTCTTTAAGTTACCGAGTATGTTATCCTTCTCCAGGGACTAGTTCCACTTGATAACATGTCCAAAGTAAGTGGCGTGAAGTGTCCCCGTCTTTCTAAGGACATCTAGGCATCGTCCAAGAAGAGCTTTGTCTGTCTTATGACAGTCCGTGGTACTATCAATAATCTTAGCCAACACTGTCTTTCAGATGCATCCATTCTTCTGCTTGCTTCCGTTTCCAGCTTTCCCAGTAGATGAGGCCGTGGGCAATAGCATGAACTGGGTCAGGAGCAGTATCGTTCTTAAACTGGCTTAACTTTCAGCATTTTAGTAGTAGGACTTTGTGGCAGACTTGTCCATCTATTGATTGTTCGATCGCTTCTTCCACAGGCATCGATTGTGGCTCTAAATAAAGGGAAATCTTTGACAAGTCTGTGTTAGTGGGAAACAAATCCACAGAAACTCATCTATGTATAAGAGAGAGTTTTAGATAGAGGGTAAATGTACATTCAGAAAGCATCCCAACCCCGTCCAGTCCAAGCCCATAAGTCCAAGTTAGCCCATATGTCCGACACCAATCTACAAAGTCCTCCTCAAACTCCCCAAATACATGCAATGACGCTGAATGCAGGAGGATCACAGGCCAGTGGGTAGAAAGTCTTTGAATCCAGTGGTGGTGTAAACATCTCAGCGCTGGCAGGGGTCTCCATGCAGCTTCTCCAGCACCCAGGGCTGCATTGGGGTAGGTCCATGTGGCTTCTCCTCAGGGAAGTCTCACAGGAAGTGAGCCTTGCCAGCTAAGGCAGCCCCACACTGGTCCGACCATCAGAGGACAAGAGACCAGAGAACAAGAAAGGCGAGGCCTGAGGAGCCATTTATCTCTCTGCTCTTCAATTAAGCCCACATGTTTATCAGCCAGGTTGGCACAATAAACCTTAAAGTAGTATTTTGTGGGATACAAAGACTGTTCCCCAACTTGACTCCCCCAAATATATATGTTAGACCTAAGACACTGCTTGCAACTAATGGTAAATGATTGTCAAGTTATCTCCCTGAAGACCCCAGCCATCCAGAGCAAGCAGACACCATTGTTTCTCCCACAACAGGCAGGGCTCACTCCCTGCTGTTAGGGACAGTGGATGGCTTCCTCTGAAATGCTAGCTAAATAGTCTCCAGCTCTCGGGCAATCAAGGTTAGGCTGCCATCATGAATCTAGGATCTGCCCATCTTGTCACATGCATCCCCCCAATCCCTCCCCTTCCTATTGTGTGCATACCCCTAGATCGTCCCCCTTTCATGACTACATTACCTATAGCACAACCCCTTCCTGTGATGTATGTCTTTACCTGTAATTAGGGGGCTTGCACACCCCCAAAGGTATATAAGCCATGGTTAGAAATAAAGAGAGCTCTCTCCTCCATCCTCTCTCTCCTGGTCCTCGCTCCCCTGTCCCCTCTCCCCTTATCCTCCTCCTCCTCCTCCCTCCCCCTCTCTCCTACCTGCTGCACTCCTGCCCTGTACCACCAAGAGGAGCTGAGGTGAGCGAGCATGCTACCATAAAATGTGTCTGACTCCATTATTCCAATCTCTCTTCTATCGCCTCTATTTCTCTATGACTTGACTATAATATTTACTAATTATTGCTGTACAATTGTGCCTACCGGACCCGTGATGATTTGTTAGGGGCTGGCTCTCCTGACTGTATTTTGTGGCAGATTTGTCCATCTATTGATTTTTTTATCACTCCTTCCACAGGCATTGATTGTGGAGCCAAATAAAGGAAATCTTTGACCAGTTCAAGCTTTCTCCATTGATTCCATCTTTTCTCTACTTATCAAGCTGTTACTTATTAGTCCTTTTTTGAGGATTTTTGTTTTCTTGAGGTTCATCAGTAAGTACTTCAAGCTTCTTCACTTTGAACGAGCAAGGTTGTGTCATTTGCGGACCACAGATTCGTAGTGAGCCTTCCTTCAATACCGTGCTGCGTTCTTCTTCATATAACCTGGCCTTTAGAGCGTCTGCTCAGCAGACAGACTGAAGAAGTGTGGTGAAGGGAGCAATGCTGATGCACACCCTGTTTGCGCACGTATACTGTAACCGATCCCCTTGCTGGACTTCTGTCTGGCAAAACTGTGAGATATTATGTTATTTCAAGCCATACATTTATGCTAATTTGTATAGATACTGTATGGGTTTCTATTGCTCATTTCTATTATGTTCATGTGTGTGTATATATACACCATATGTTGGTGTTCTATTGCTGCTGTAACAAATTGACCTATTCCATATGTGCATAAGTAGTCCTTGGTAGTGCAGTGGATTAAGCATTAGGCTGGTCAGTTGTTTGGACCCAGTAGCTATTTCGCAGGAGGAAGAGGAGACAGCCTGCTTCTATAAAGATTGACAGACAAGGCGCCTCTAGGGAGCAGTTCTGGGCTGCCCTGCAGGGTTTCTATGAGGCAGAATCCCAAGGTGTTTTTTGGTGCATATGTATGTAAGTATTCTGTTTAGGTTTTCTATTGCTATTGTAACAAATTAGAACAAACAGGTGGCTTGAAACAGCACATATATTAGCTTACGGTTCCGTGAAATGGAAGTTTAACACGGGTATTACTAAACTCAAATGAAGGCATCTGCATTTCCTTCTGGAGGCTCTAAGCAAGTATCCACTTCCTTACTTTTTTCAGCTTCCAGAGGCTGCCCAACATTGCTTGGATCCTGACCCTTTCCCCCATCTTCAAAGCCAGCCACGTCGCCTCCATCTAACCATCCTCCCGTGGTCACATCTCCCTCTGACGACTGCAAGCATACATGTTCTGATTTGAAAAGATGAGATTGGTCCCATCAGGGAAACCCAGGGTAATCTTCCCTTCTCATGGTCCCTAGTTTAATCACATCTACAAAGTCTCATTTGCCATGCAGGTGGCCTATTAATAGAATTCGAGTGTGGACTACGGGACTGGTAGTCTGCTGACCACATGTGTGTTTCTTTTCCTAGGAAAGCTCGCTAACGCATTTGTGAGAATCTCCTATGGAGCTCATAACCCACGGAAGGGTTAGAACCACTCTTCTGGCCTTTCCTACCTCGGGGTTCACCTATTCTTCTGAGTCCCTCAACAGGACCAGCCTGGAACATCAATAGTTCTGCCTCCACCCTTTTTCGTTGTGCACCTCGGCCCTTCTGTCTTGTCCCCCATCCTTACAGGATAGGCCGTGGTTTTAGTTGTCCTAGACCAGAGACTTCAACTTTGGTGGTCTACATGTTTATCTGGCATGGAGGCCTATTTGATTTGTACTGTATTTAAATATTTCAAATCAGTGTTTGGAATCTGGAGTGTTTACAGAATTTCGACTCTCTTGTAAAAACTGAAGCTATGACAACAGAGTCTACAAGGCTACAAATCAGTAATTATGTGGTGTTGAGGGGCAGCTGTCTATTAAGATGGGACAGAAGCTCTCCTGTTTTTCACAATCCTCACCCTTCTCCTCACCTGGTTCCTATAGGTATTTGAGTTATAATGCCAGCTGAAATTTTTTTCTTTTTTGCAACTGCTCATACTGGGGTCTCTGTTTGGTACCTGGGCAAACTTCTAATAACCTCATAGCTGACAATGTATCAATGCCAGTTTTCCTACAGTGAAGTGTTCATGTTTTAACATTAACATCTGAGAGGCTGGTTATTATACTACTCCAGTGGGCCCCTCTGTCTTCGATGCTTTGCAAACCGTATAAAACTACAGAACTACATTTATTTAGAATAGAAGAAGCTTTAGTAATCACTTAGTACAACCCCTCATTTTCTAGTACAACCCGAGAAGCTGTGATTTGCTTAACTTCTCACTCTCCTTGGTAATGGGACCAAGACGAGCATCATCAATCTATTTAGAGCAGCCTCTTGATGAATATGCATTGGTTTGATTGAATTTTATAGCCAATGCCACAGTACCAGTCAGTAAACCCTCTGAAATGACAAAGGGGAATTTATGATAGTAAGAGAATACTAATGAAGTTGGGGACTTCTTATCCAGCTGACTAAATTTATTTTGAGAATGATTAACTTACTTGTGTTTGAAATATTGTGTTACAATTTCTGACAACATTAAACCCGTAATGTCTTTAAAGACCTTGTCTATATAAACTACGAGCTATGCTATTGCACTGCCTTGACACTAATGATGTAGTGGTGGCACCTGTAAGTTCCTTAGCCCCTTCTGTGAGTTCCTAGTTACAAGACGTTGAAGATTGGCGTATTTGCAAGGAAAATGATGGCCTTTAATGACTTCAACTATTTTTGTGACATTCCAGATGAAAGGGAAAACTGGAGACTTTGTTCTTTTATGAAAAAAAAAACAAAAAAGCAGTTTTGTTGGCAGCAACTTTTTCATGGGGGGAAAAGTCCTTTCATGTTTTGCTTTTAAGATAGCCTCTCGTGTGTGTGTGTGTGTGTGTGTGTGTGTGTGTGCGCGCGCGCGCGCGCGTGCATTGTTTCTTATTTAAATGGGTTTTTTTGCGTGCAGGGGTAAGACCTTAATCATTAAAGAAGGGCTTTAATGATTTCTGCAACAAAGGGAAGGGAAGCGTGAATAAGAGAATGGACACCTAGAGATTTTTTAAATTATTATGAATCATTATTGCGGGCTCTTACAGATCTTATACCAATCCATCCTTCAGTTGTATCAAGCACCCTTGTACATATGTTGCCATTATCATTTCCAAAGCATTTTCTTTCTCCCTGAGCCCAACGCCCAGAGGTTTTTGTCTTCTTGGGTTGCAGCAGGGCAGGAAGCAGCGGTTGTCAGCACGCCTGTCTCCTTTCCCACTGGTTAATCACAGGCTTTGTGTTTCCGTTCTTTCATTGGGAGGAGCACTGTCAGGTAGAAGAAAAACATAGCTTGTCTTCACTACATTTTGAAACTTCCTGGTAGACGGTTGGGAAGTAATTGCTTTCTAACTTACCAGGCTTTGAGGTGGTTGCATAGCACCATAGTCCCCATTGACAGTGACCCTGTAGAGTATTTCTGAGGCTGTGGATCTTTATGGGCGCGCATAGCCTCATCTTTCTCCCGTGGAGCAGCTGGTTGGTTTAAACCACCAGCCTTAGGGTTTGTAGTCCATTGCTCACTGGACAGTGGCACGAGGGCTCGCAAGGAAGCCCTCTCCATCATCCCGCCTCACTATGCACATGGGTGAAGAAAAGACTTAAAAAAAAAATCTCCCTATTTGTTTTTATTTAAAGAGAAAAGGACTTTGTACAGACCCCCTGGAAAACCCAGCATGAAGTAAATTATGTTTGATCCAAATAAATGAAGGACTACAGAGGATATTTCCATAAGTCTGCAGTGCCGGAATCACAATATGAAAATGTGTAGTTCTTGGTTGAAAAAAAGAGCCTAGGCGCCACTCTGCGATACACAAGATCAGCTTGCCCACTTAAAGGTCAGCTGTTCAAACCACCGGCCAGCCTGGAGTCAAGTTCACAAGGAATAATGAAGGAAGACCCCACTGTCCTACCTTCCTTCTTAGAGAAGAAAATGTAATAACACTGACTTTCTGCCAACCATAAGCCTTTAAATTGCATGATATACAAACATCACTAGAAAGGAAATTTTGGAATGGTAAAAAAAATTAAAGTTAAAAAATGAAACACGGTCCTATGTCTGTCAATTGATCTTGGTCACATCACTCAAACCTTGGCTCTTCTCTAACGTGAAGTGTTTGGACCAGATAATATTTGTCCTTTCTGGCTTTAAGTTTACAATTTTCACCATTTCTGGCTTTAACTTTTAAGATGTTTAGAACCCTTCTGGTTTTAACTTTGAACTTGTTTAGCCATGGTAAGATTTTAGCAATACAGGCTCTTGAGTTAGAGCTAAAAATAATTCCCCCGGATGTGGAGAGAGCATACACACACACAGAGACACACAGACACACACAATCTTTAAACTGATGATTGAAAAAGGGCCCACACTTCATTATTTTGGGAATGAAATTCTCTTTTTAGAAGAATCTGTCCTTGGCCATGAAACTCTCTCTCTCTCTGTAGAAGAATCTGCACTTGGCCACTTGATAAATTGACAGCATTTTACTAGACAATGATTAGTCAGAATGATAAAATGGAAACTGAGCTTGTCATACATTTTTAAAAAGATCAAAATAAAATAAATGATATATGACTAAATTAGAAAATACAGGCAATTTTAAGGAAATAAAAATATTTTAATCTTACTACTCAGAGATAGCCACTGGTGAATCATGTATTCTTAGGTTGTTGCTATTACTTTAATATTGGCATAATAAAGAATCATGTATGGAGGGTGCATCCTGATGTAATAGGATTTGCATTATCTAGATGCACCATTTCTCCCCCCCCCCCACCAACAGATTTATTGGCATATAATTCACATATCATACAATTTATTAGTTCAGTTACACCAAGAAGAGTTGTACAATCATCACCACAATCAGTTTTAGAGCATTTTCTTCAATCCTGTATTTAGGGTTATTAGCTCCCCATTCCCACACACCCCTGCCAAGGCACTAGTTCATTCACCCGCCCCCGCCCCCCTATACGCCCAGGCACTACTTCAAGCAGACTTGAGAATGGAAAGTAGACCAGAACTCCTCCTGACTACACGCTCTCTTTAGTGTGGCTACTCAGCACAAGATCATTAGCTGAGCAATGGACTAGTCGGTTAATTGCCACGAGGCTAGTGAGTTTATTTTGGCTAAAGTGACTGCATTTGCTTTTTCATAGCAAATATTCTAATGTACAACTTCCTATATGAAGCAGATGTTACAAGCTAGAGTTTCATCTTTCCATTGTGTTAGCAGTCAGACTCCAGGGAGATCAAATGCAAACTCTCTTACTAAACTGTCTCAGAAAAAGTGTTGTCTTAACTTGGAACAGATGCAGGAGCTACAACGCACTCATTCTAAAGAGACAGGTAAGTGCCCTGGGGTCAGTTTGACTCTGAGTTCAGGGCACAGAGTAGAATTGCCCCAGAGGGTTTCCTAGGCTGACATCTTCATAGAGGCAGGCCAGGGCTTCCCTCTTGTGAGACAGCTGGGTGGGTTTGAAATACTAACCTGCCGGTTAGCAGCTAAGTGCTTAACTGCTGCATAACGAGGGCTACTTATAAGAGACAGCGAATGCATACATTTGATCAGTTAATTCAGTGTTCCTGCGGTCACTGGAATGTAGTTATCCTTCAATTTACTCTGCGTTATTGTCCCCATAAGGGAATGGCTGCTCCAGTATGGGTAACTTTCACAGTGTTCATCAGTAAAGGTATTCCTTCTCAAGACTCATGTTAACTTCTACACGCACACACACACACAAACACATGTAGTAAGACATGAAACTCTTCCCTCTTTTCATTTCTCTTGACAAAAAATGTATATGCAGAGGTCTTTAAAAAGTTCATGGAAAATGGAATGAAAAGATAAAGAAATTTTTACATAAGCTCCTTTTTGTATGTGTATGCATTTATTTTCATTTTAACCAATGATGGATTAAAACCATTTCGATTTCATTTTTAAAATATATGTAAACAAAATGTAGATGTTTTATTATATAGGACTATAACAAAAATTTTTAAACATTTTTATTGGGACATAATCCAAATATCATATAATTCAGTAGTTTAATCATATCAAGAAGTGTTGTGCAATCATCATAATCAACTTCACACATTTTCTTTGCTTGCACTGCTTGTTATTAGCTCCTCATTTCTCCCCAACCTCCGCTGCCTTCCCTCCAAGGAGCCAGTAACTCACTTGGTGAATTGCCGTAGACTCACCACGACTGGGCTGCATAGTTTGAAAAACATACAGAAATACCAAACGAGCAGTCAAAAAAAGACAACAGCAATAGTAAAATTAAACAGGACAACCTCCAGCTGGAAAGAACACATCAAAAACCAGAACCAGCTCTAACTGGGTCCAAAGGGATATCAAATCACCGGGTGCCAGGTTCTACCCTCGTTCCGTCTGCCCCATTCCACTTTCAGTGCACGCTGTATGCCAGGCAGCAAGCCCATGTTCGGAGGGGACTCACCAGAGGCGTCAGCCCCATGTAATTTCCCCTTCCTGCTAGAGCTTTTATATGTGTCAAAAAGGAGATCAAACCAGAAAGCAGGATAACAAAGTCTTAGAGACACATCGCCATGCAGCTTTGTTCTCCTTAATATATTTGTGCATATCATTACATATTTTACAACATTCGTCATGATTGGGAAGAATTTCATTCTCTAGATATACTGTCATTGATATCATTAATTCCGAATTCTGGGACATTTTGGTTATTTCTAGTTGCTCAGAAGGAGCCTTGGGGACGTAATGGTTACAGAGGTCAGTTGCTAATGAAAAGGTCAGCGTTTGGAACCCACTAGACCTAAAATGCAGACAAAAAATGTGGGTAAAAATATTCAAGTACAAAATACTGCCTGTCCGTTTCCATGGAAACCCTCCTGTGGCTGTTCAACTCTATCTTACAGGGCCAGCGTGAACTCAATTAGAATTGACTCAATGGCCGTGGTTGGCTTTTTTTGGTTCTAGGCATTCATCATAATCTACCTGGTGGTGCGGTGGGCTAAGCATTGGGCTGCAAACTGAAAGGTCAGTGGTTCAAACCCACCAAACATTCAAACCACCAGCCTCTCTTTGGGACAAAAATGGGGACAGTCTGCTTTGGTAAAGTATTACAGCCTCAAAAATGTTGCTAATTCTGACCCGTAGCAACCTTATGCACAATGGAACAAAACACTTGCCCGGTCCTGCACCATCCGTGCAATTGTTCCCATGCCGGAGCCCACTGTGGCAGCCACAGTCTATCCCACTGAGGGCCTCCCTCTGTTTCCCTGCCCCTCCCCTTTACCAAGCATGAAGTCCTTCTCCAGGGGCGTGGCTCTTGTGACAATATGCCAAAATACGTAAGACAGAGTCTTGCTATTCTTGCCTCTGTAAGGAGCATTCTGGCTGTACTTCTTTCAAGACCGATTGCTTTGTCCTTGTAGCAGTCCGTGGTACTTTTAATATTCTTCTCCAGCAGCATCATTCAAATGCATACATTCTTCTTCAGTCGTCCTTATTCAGTGTCCAAGGTTCACATGCATATGAGGCAAGTGAAAATACCATGGCTTAGGTCTATGCACCTTAATCTTCAAAGTACCATCTTTGCTTTTCAATACTCTAAAGCAGTGGTTCTCAACCTGTGGGTTGTGACCCTTTGGGGGTCGAACGACACTTTCACAGGGGTCGGCCGATTCATAACAATAGCAAAATTACAGTTATAAAGTAGCAACGAAAATAATTCTGTGGTTGGGGTGTCACCACAGCACGAGGAACTGTATTCGAGGGTCGCAGCATTAGGAAGGTGGAGAGCCACTGCAGTCAAAAGTCTGTGCATCAGCTTTACTTAATGCAATGTGTCTGCCCTCTCCTCTCTCGACTGCTGCTTTCATGAGCAGTGATTGCGGATCCAAGCCTCAGACAGGCCCTGGGCCAATCTACTGTGAGTCTCTAATGACGCTAAGCAGTGGGTTTGCTTCAGGTGTTTAGTTTTTATTTTTTGGTTAGGTATTCGCCATTGTAGGTATTGCTGCAGTAGCATCTTCCTAGAATAATGTATATACCTCCATTATGGTTTCCTTTGCTTGTGCATAAGGTTCCCAGGATGTCTAGGCACACGGTGTGAAATAGTGAGCCAAAGTCTGATTTAATATGTACATTTTTCAGTTATCTAATCCTGAAAGAACAAAATAATATGGCAGATAATTGCTCAGTAGGAGAGAACTGCATAGACAATCAGGTGGCTGAATGTCCGTCTGTGAGTTTTGAGGTCCGGGGACGATGGCTGTGGTAGAACGGGGGACATAGCCCCATTCAGCCCCACCTCCCATACGTGTGTGCTTCTATTTAATCTCTAGCCTTGGTGGGGTTTAAGTTTAGATTTGCTGAAGGAAAAATATCTCATGCACTTTGAAATGATTTGTTATTGTATTATCACCCTACACATCTCAGAGCTCTGGTACCCTTGTTCCCTTGTGTACTGACTACTAGTAGGCACCCCCGCCTCTGTACCAATCACAGATGATTTTGAAGGGGGAGCGGCCACTACTGCTGAGAAATGCCCATCTTCTCGGTGCACACCTGATTTAAAACTAGGTTTTATGGAGCTGTCCACATGGGCGTCGGTTCATGATAGTTTCATAAGTGATAAAGAGCATTTGCAAACTGGGACCACATCTTTATTTAATACCTGATGTAGAAACATATCCTGGAGGAGTGAAAATCAACATTTTCTTGGTGGTTACTTTTGGGTAGGGAGATGGTGCGTGACAGAAAAGGTATTCTTTATGCTTTTGCTTTCCAGGTTTTCCTCATTGAGCTCCTAATAAATCTTTGATTGAGAAAACTGATATGCTCGTGAAAGCAGAGCCAGTCCGAGTACAGAATGCTTAGGATGTGAAACCGTCCCAAATGTGTGAATGCCTCTGCAATCCAATAAAGTCATTCGTTTTATGTTTTTTTGTTATTAAAAAAAATTTAACAGCTTTATTGGCACATAATTCATATATCGTAATTCAATGGTTTGAATATACTAAAAATTGTGTGCAATCATCACCACAATCAGTTTTAGAACATTTTCATCTTTCTTGTACTCATTTTTAAAATTGTTATTGTTAAATCATTTTATTGGGGGCTCTTACATCTCATATCACAATCAATACGTTCTTCAATTGTGTCAAGCACATTTGTACATATGTTGCCATCATCATTTGCAAAGCATTTTCTTTCTACTTGAGCCCTTGGTATCAGTTCTTCATTTTCCCTCCTCCCTCCTGAACCCTTGATAATTTATAAATTATTATTTTGTCATATCTTGACCTGTCCGATGTCTCCCTTCACCTACTTTTCTGTTGTTCATCCCCCTGGGAGGGGGTTATATGTTGATCCTTCTGATCAATTCTCTCTTTCTTCCCCCACCTTCCCCTTATCCTCCTGGTATCTCTACTCGTCTGAGGGATTTACCTATCCTGGATTCCCTGTGTTGCGGGCTCTTTTCTGTAGCAGTGTGCATGTTCTGGTCTAATCCAATTTGTAAGGTAGAATTTAGGTCATTATAGTGGGGTGGGGGGAGGAAGCATTAAAGAACTAGAGCAAAGTTGTGTGTTTCATTGGTGCTATATTGCACCCTGACTAGCTCATCTCTTCCTTGTGACCCTTCTGTAAGGGGATGTCCAGTTGTCTACAGTTGGGCTTCAAGTCTCCATCAATAAAGTCATTCTATTTGCCTTGTTTTTTAACTGGCATCTCCCAGTCTGTGAGAGGTCAGGATATTAGGAGAGTAGGAGAGAAGCTATTAGAAGAGTATTAGAGGCTTGTGTCTGTTTCTTTGGCTAGCTGGAGAAAATGTAAACAGAATGTTGATAATTGTTTGTGGCTTTCATGGTTTGGGTCAGTAGAGCAAGAAAGTAAATGTGAAAGGTGATTTGTATAGTGTCAGGTGAAGTTTAAAAAGCGTAATTTATATTCTAGACACCTCTTTCCTTGAATGTTTCACTCTGAATAAAAGCAGTAGAAAGTCTCCTCTCAACCCCTTGAGCAGAGAGAGCCTCTCAAGAGTCTCCTAAGGTAGTTTTTCTGTGTAAATGCCAGACCTGTTCAAGTAGGAGTAGCCAAACTTCTGTGAAATTTAAGATAATGCTTTGACTTTAAAGTCAACACAGACAACAGTGCTGTCCACATGCAGCCTATCGAGTAAATCCAAACACCTACCAGAGCACCAGATCAGGGCTGAGAAAACATATCCAACATATAATTAGTGTAAGAAGTATAGGGAGGCCTGGAAGCTAATTCAATCCTTGGGCCAATTCCTTAAAACTCTCTGGGCTTTAGTTTCTTCAGCTGTGCAATGGAAATGACAGTATTTACTTCCTAGGACCACTCTTGTAAGGAGTCAGTGAGTTGTGCATGTTCAGCTTCATTCAGAACCAGGGTCATAGCAGGCGCTTGGTAAATTGGTGTTGTTTTCCTCAGGAGGCCAGCACCTCCCATTTATCAGATCGCGGTGCGGATCTGTGACTGCCCACACCTGCGATCTAACCTCACTCTTCTCCCCTTCATTTATCTGATCCAGTTCTTGTCCCAGAGCCCAGCGCAGCCCCTGCTTTTCATGCACCTTTCTTTTTCTACTAATTTTCTTTTTCCACATCCGTTTCTGCAGTTGTAACATCTTCAATGGAATCGAGCACATGGTCAACCTGGAAAGTTCTTAGATGTACCCCTTTGAATTGGATGTAAGCCGGGTACGATGCTTTTGAATGGCAGCATCCCCGTCAGAGGACTGAGCTCATAGGATTCAGTAGTTTAGTAAAGCTTTTGCTTACTGTTTTGGGATATGCACTCCCATAGGATTATGGGTGGCCTTGCATAAGTCTAGGCCTCTTCTGTGTTTCATATAAATTGACTTAAGAAGACTGTTTTCCAGCCTGTGTATATCTTTGTGCCCTTACTCCAATGACTAGTCTAATCAGTTTCCATATCTGTCTCTCCCCAAACCCAGATGACATATCTGCCTGTGATTATCTCCACGTCCTGAAGCTGGCTCGTGGTTTCCCTGTAGTTGAATAAACACTCGGATCCCTTGAGTCAGTTTCTTTACTGATTTACCAGCTGAGGGTCCACTGATTTGGATATGTCTTTCTCAATTTGGACATAACTTTGTTTACGCTAATCTCAAAGAGCCTCCCAGTAGGACCAGAGCCCACAGATCCTGGTCGTGGATAGTGGTGGGTAGAACTGTGGTCCTCTTCACTGTGTATTTCCTGCCAACGTTGATAGTTGTGCTTATGTGCTGCTAAGGAGAGCCAGCCTAGTGTCTGCCAGGCAATTATTGGCCAGTAAAGGTAGGGTTTGTAAGAAGAAAGTTGGTTGATATTCTCTGTAACCAATAACACTGACCCTGGCTGAGGAAAGGGAAAATGAGTCTTTCAGAAGATTGTGGCCTTAGCTCATAAAAGTGAACAGAGTGAACAGCCAGGTCCTTGGACGAGCACGAACTCTGTTTAGTCTACGGATCTATGAGATTTAACAATAGGAACGTGTCTCTCTAGGCTGCAACCAGTAGATGATTCAGAGATAAAACAAAAAAGCCCATTCCTGCTCAAAGATTTTCTCCCTGGGAAAATAAATGACTTAGCTCCAGCCACATATTCCACCTTTGCACATGGAAGGATTGAGGGCCAGTCTCTCAGGTTGCTGCTAGAAAAAATGAGATTGCAGATAAAAAGCTGAGACGATCCATAAGTCATGCTGGGTGATTTAGAGGAGTGGGGAAGAGCTTGGAACCAATGGAAGAAGAGTCTTTACTTAAGGTAATTGCGGAAAAAAAGGGTATTGGTCTTCCTGGTTGAGCTTGTGTATGACTGGAGGGCTCCCTTATAAGCTCTGGTGGCATAGTGGTTATGAGTTGGGGCTGTGATCCAGTATGTCAGCAGTTCAAAACCACCAGATGCTCTGAGGAAGGAAGATGGGGCTTTCTACTCCCATAAACAGTTACAGTCTCAGAAACCCTCAGGGGCAGTTTTACCCTGTGTTATAGGGTTGCTATGAATTGGCATCAACTGGTTGGCAGTGTGTTGAGAGGTCTCTCTTACTTATCTCTGAGACTGGCATTGACCTTCACTGCATCTATCACTGAACTGGACCTTGATTTATGTTTTGTTTTTTTCTTTTCTCTCTCTCCAACTATAAGTTCTAAGAAAGCAGGGAGTTCTGTGTCTCCATTGTTCACCACTTTCTTATAATAGGTTTCTCCACAAAGCAGCACCTGATAGAAGGACTCGGTTACCAGAAGGGGATCCCAGGAAGCAGCTGTCAGAGAAAGAGGAACAGCCAACAATGGGTGTGTTCCTGAGTAGATATCACTTGCTATCTGAAGAGCAGTCCCCCAGGGGCTTCTCTGAGAAATGATATAGAAAATACCTTGGTCTTAACCTTCAGAAAGTAGAGAGGCAGCAGCATTGATCTACCAGCCCTACTTCCATTGCCTGAGGGTTATCTAACTCAGAAATATGTTGAGGCAACAAACTGAAGAGCCATGGCAGGGAGTTTGGGTAGGATAATGTGAAGGGGCAGGGCTATCCACGAAGCTGTAGTCACTGTTTCCTGGGTGGAGCATGGATTGGCTCAGGGAGCAGGTGCCTAGTCATTTACCTAGTGAAAAAATGAATTCAGTGCAGTCAGGCTACTTGGTTTACTGTGTGTCTCATAATGTCTCCACGATGCAGCACAGCCACCCATCTTCTAGAATGTGTTCCCTGGAAGCTAGGCCAGTGAGTCTCACTCATATTCATAGAAGCTCCTTACCAGTGTCTTTAGCTACTGGCTTCCTTCCTGACTATGGCACTTAAACATACCCTTGGGATAGCATCCCCCAGTTAAGAACTCCCTGAAGTGGTGATTGGTGATGTGCTGGTATAAGCATAGGGTGCGAATGAACTTCAAGGTCAGTGGTTGAAATCCACCAGAAAAACACAAGCTATTCTTCTCCCATAAAGGTTTACAGTCTCAGAAATCCTATGGAGTTGTACTTTGTCCTATAGGGTCACTATGCATTAGAATCAATTCAATGGCAGTGGGTTGCAGTCCCTATGAGTCTGCAGTCCCTATGAGTCCCTATAGGGTTGCTATAGGACAGAATAGAATTGCTCCATAGGTTTTCTGCGTCTATAAATCTTTTTTTTTTTTAACATTTTATTAGGGGCTCATACAACTGTTATCCCAATCCATACACACATCAATTGTGTAAAGCGC
>NW_022103968.1:49614171-49714685 GCF_000313985.2 Echinops telfairi | reverse complement strand
TTTTCTCCTCCAGATTGTTCATCCAGCCTGTCCTATCCAGACAGGCCTGCATGTCTATAAATCTTTATGATCTTTCTCTTGAGGAGCAGCTGGTGGGTTCAAACTCCTGACCTTGCATTTATCGGCCTGTGTCACTATTGCCCCTTGGGTTTGTAGGTTTTTGTGAAATATAATTGACCAGTCCACCTTGTTGGAAACTCCCATTTAGTAGGTTTGCCTTTTAATAAGTATACACGTGGATCTTATACACATGTACTCGTTGGTTCTTCTTTTCAAAGAAATATAAAGTGGAAGGATGGGTGATGGAGATTTAGGTCCCAGCTTTGGGAACAGCCTGATTCTAAGGACCCGCACTCTGCTTGCAGGGAGCAGTCTTTGTCCCCCTGATGTGAGTTCATTGACCTGGCCAAACCGGAGACATGGGCGGAAACGCGGTTCATGAGCAGCTCGTGACGTTCTGTTTCTTGTTAGTAGCCTCTTGAGGAATCTTTATGAATTCCGTGTCTTGCTTTCTTTCTCTTTGAAGTTGGCTGCTCTACATTTGACCTCACTCCTTTAGCACAGAAAATTGGTAAGAATCGATAACTAATATCTTTCTACAGCTTAACTTTCCATAGAGAAAGGAACTCTAATTTTACCATCAGTCCCAATTATAAGCCTCTGGATTACAAATAACTCTTACTACCCCATTAATGTAAATTTTCTCCCACTTAGAAACCAACTTACCACAAATTACAACACGAGCTCTTACTTACAGCAAATTCTTTATCAAAATGACCTTCACTTGCTGCGTGTGCAGCTTTTCAAGAATTGAAAAGGCTTCTAGTCTTTTCCTGTACTCTCAAACCAAACCAACCTCGTTGCCATCAAGATGATGCTGAATCCTGGGTTGATTTCAATTCTTAGCACCCCTGTAGCATGGAGTAGAACTACCCCAGAATGTTTTCCCAGGTTGTAAATCTACAGAAGTAGAATGCCTCATCTTGCTTCCATGGAGGAGCTGGTGGGTGAACCGCCAACCTAACAGTTAGCAATGAAACACCTTAATCACTGTCCCCCACCGAGGATCCTTGCATTAAATGAGAACCTGCTATGAATAAGAACACTAGATAAATATATACCCGCTCTGACGTACCTACAAATTTAACTTGAATATATACTCAGGAACAGATCACATTCACAGCCCAGGGACTTCCCTGACCTAATATTGAGATTTATATACAGTTGTTGCTAATATTACTGGAGCTTATCGGCACCATCTCTGGGTCTGCATCCAGAGGTATTGTTAGCGCACAAAGAATGCATTGCTTATTGTCCTCTTGGGATATACCTTTTGTTTTCAAAAGAGTTTCGGGAAATACCCATCATGTAGCCAGCCAACATTCATCTGGGTCTACATTAGTGTATCCCCAGTACTGCTTTCTAATAAAGAGGGTCAAGTGAATGCAGTAATTTAATGGAGTGCTCTGTGGCGGGCACTGCCTACCATAAAGACCAACACTGTGTAACCACCATGCCTCCAGGGCTCCGTTCCCCCCAGGGATTTCTAGTTGTGGGTTAGAAAACCACTTGCCAACCCTTGGCCATCTCCTTAGGGAAGGAATGCATTTTCTTTGAGAAACAGAGAGTCGTCTTATGCTACAGAACCTGATAGTATATATGATACAGGTTGGGGGTGGAAGAGTAACATGGATTTTATCATGATCATTTATACATCAGGATATATCAGAATTGATCTTTATCAGAATTGGCAGCTGGCTATAACATTAGCAGGAGTAATTTATTAAACAATCATTTAAAAACTTACTATGTGTTATGTACTGAGCCCTAGTGGCAAAGTGGTTATGCATAGACCTCTGGTAACTGCAAGGTCAGCAGTTCGAAACTGCTTTTACTTCTGTAATGAGTTACAGTCTTGGAAACTGAAAGGGACAGTTCTACTCTGTCTTATAGAGGTCATTATGAGTTGACATTGACTCGGTGGCAGTTAGTTTGATTTATGTGCCTTGTACCATGACTGACTAGAGATAAAATGTTAAGTAGGCTCACATGGCCCCTGCCCAATAGAGTTTATCATTATGAGAGAGAATTTTATCATTATACAAATATATGACCCAGAACTGAAGTGTACCACACAGCAAAAGTAGAATATCATCCTATGATAAGATTATATCAAACAGGAGGACTAATTGAAAGTCACCAGAAAACATGGTCAGCAGGATGGATAAGCTAATGCAAAGAGAAAGTAGAGAGGAAAGAGTGTTGGGGCAAAGTGGCAGCATCCTTCAAGTTTTTGAGGTGGAAAGGAGCAAGTGGTAGGCGCTGAAGGGAAAGAAGGCCAACTAGTGAAAGCAGAGAAAGGAAGGGTACCATTTGAGGTTGACTAGGTGGAGAGGTGCCAGACCCTTCAGGATATCGGAGTATTTTAAGAAATGTATTCTTTTCATTCAGTGAGAAAATAGCAGCTGGAGAAAATGGTGCTGGGATAACCGAATACTCACAAGCAGAGGACTGCTATCCCACACCATATCCAGAAATTACCTTAAGACCGAGATGTAGCAACTAAAACTATACAATTCTTAAGGGCATCACGGGGTTAAAATGTCATACTCTTAGACTTGGCAATTGATTTTTCTATAGGACATCAAAAGCATGATTTTTTAAAAAGACAAAAGATAAATTGGATTTCAAAAAAATTAAAAATACATTTTTACATCCAAAGATAATGTCAAGAAAGTGAAACGATAATTCTTAGAATAGGAGAAAATATTTTCAAGCCATCGTGTCTGTCATAAGGAGCCTTGGTGGTGTAGTGGTTAAGAGTTTGGCTGTGATCCCCATGGTGGGCGGTTCGAAACCACCAGCAGCTCTGAGGGAGAAAGACTGAGCTTTCTACTTTGGCAGACAGTAACGGTCTTGGAAAACCACAGGTTTGAATCACCATGAGTCAGCATCAACTCAATTACAGTGAGTTTTAGAGTGAGTGTCTGCTATTGGTCTAGTATCTAGAATATGTAAATAGCTCTTATAAATCAACAAAGAGACAAACTACTCATTTTAAAAGTGGGCAAAGGACTTGAAAGATATTTTTCCAACAGAGATATATAAATGACCAACAAACACAAGAAACGATTATCAATCTTATTAATAACCACGGAAATGCAAATTAAAACCACACAGAGATACTACAGTATACCCATCAATTTGGCTATAAAAACAAACCAAAATAAAAGGAGACTCACTTTCATCGAATAGTTTCTGACTCATAGTGGTCCTGTAGGTCAGGGTAGCACGGCCCCTGTGGGTTTTTGAGACTGTAACTCTTTGCTGGAATAGAAAGCCTCATCTTTCTCCTGCAGAGTAGATGGTGGTTTTGAACTGCTGACCTTTTGGTTAGCAACCTAATGTGTAGCCAATGCACCACCAAGGCTCCTACCAAAACAAAATATGAATGAAAATAACAAGTATTGGTGGCGTGAAGTTGGCTCTTCTATCAATGTCTTTGTAACTCCCACCAAGTGACTGAGTGGAACCATGCAAATAGGATATATGAAGCACTCATAGAGGCAACTGGCAGCCATGTCTTCTTGAATCATCTCAGAAGCAGAGAGGGAATGCCATGTTCTTAAGCAAAGAAGAGCCGTTTGAGCGTGTGATATCCCTGCCTGAAGTGGCAAAGGCATCTGAGGCCATGGCACTGAGACTGTGGGATGAACAGGGACGCCACGTGGAGACTCTGAGACAGAACAGAGGAGCAGCAGGGAAGCAGCAGGCAGAATCCTATCCGGTGAAGACGGTGACCAAGGGACCATGAGGCTGAGAGGCTGAGGATCAGAGACACATGCCTGCCAGCATGGCTGAAAAGAGGAAATGCAGATACAAGAACTGTATGCTTACTGATTTGTATCCCTTTAGCTACCATAATAACCCCGTACTTGTGAGCATTGTGTGTGAGTCCTGTGTGGACATGGCGATGAATTATTGAGCCCGGCAGAGAAGTAGAGTGCCGTGGGAGGGACACTTGATGTCAGAATAGCATAGAGAAGGATGCAGGGCCTCTGCCACATAACAATTGACCTTGGGTGGTGTAGACTTGGATGCTACTTCTCTTTTGTGTGAACTCCCATACCATTTCCTCGGTGAGAGTGTGAAAAATTGAAATCATCATGCATTGCCGGTGAGAATGTAAAATGGTTTATCTGTTATGGGAAACATTTTGGCAGTGCCTCAAAAAGTTACACATAGACTTGCCATTGTTGTTGTTCGGTGACCTTGGGTTGGCTCTGACTCCTACTGGCCCTACTCAGAGCAGAATGGAACACTACCTAATCTAATGTCAGCATCAGAGCTGCTGCTGCTACGCTTCAGCCCATTGTCACAGCCACGGTGTCAATCCATCTCGCTGAGGATCTTGCTCTCTCTTTTGCATGACTCTCTAGTTTAACACATATGATGTCCTTCTCCAGGGATTGGTTGCTTCTGATAACATGTCCAAAGGATATGAGACAAAGTCTCTCCATTCTGCCTTACAAGGAGCCTTCTGACTATACTTGCACAAGGCACATATGATCATTCTTTCCACTTCTAGTCATGTACCCCAAAGAATGAAAACAAATATTCAAATAAAACTTGTGCATCATCGCAGCACTGTTCACAAAAGCCCCAAATTGCAAAAAACCCAAATGTCTCACAACTGATGAATGGATAAACAAAAGGTGCTCTATCCACACAATGAATTACTGTTCAGATACAAAAAGGAGTGAAATAACGATACATGATTGATGACCTTTGGACATATTATGGTAAATGAAAGAAGTCTGGCACAAAAGTTTACGTAGTACAGGTAAATCTCCAGAGATAAAGCATGGTAAGGATTGTCATAGGATGCGAGAATAAGAGGAAAAAGGAGTGATGACTTATGGGGTATGGGGTTTCCTTTTTGTTCTGATTAAAATGTATGGGGGATATATAGGAATGTACCTTATAAACGCAAAAAGGATGCTGAACTGTACTCTTCAAAAGGGTTAATTTTATGTTGCATGAGGTTTCCCTCAGTAAACACACTATATTATTATGGAAAACACTTTAATCTATCTTAAAAGCAATGTACAAATGAGTAATGTGTGTAAGAAATGGTTTGGGGAGGGGAGAGTGGAAATGGAATGAGTCACAAAGAAACTGGTCCAGGCAGTTCAGATGACAGATGATGGTGGCTTAGCTTAGACAACACTGGTGTAGTTGGCTAGTGGAAGGGGCCATGGGGACCTCTTGTAAGTCCCGGATCTGATAAGTATGAGAAAAGTTTGAGACATCCAAGTAGAGAGATAGAGACTGTTGATTCAATGGAAGAGTTCAGGCTGGAATTAACAATTGGCTCATAGAAGGTAAAGCAATTGGTCTGGATGAAATTGTCTGAGGAAACAGTTTTGATACCAGGAGGGTTCAAGATAGGCCTGAGAAATGTTTCCCAGAGGACTGGTTTTAAAAAAGGAGGAACTGGGAAGGAGAAGCTCAAGAGAGGTTGAAACTAGTCCTGGAGCTAGGACAATGGTTCCTCTTCTTCAGGGACTTTTACTGTAATTGGGCAAAGGCTACATCCGAACCAACCAAACTCACTGCCACCGAGTCAATGCCAACTCATAGGACCCTATTGAAGTAGCTTGCTTGTTTAGACCAACTTCCAGGTGGGAACATTGTTAAAGATCATGCCAACTTTAATCTCACTTCTTCAGGTGTAGTCTCTGTATCACTGTGTGCAAAGTGGCGCTGTCCATATTATGATGGCAAACGCTGGCTTTATATATTTCAGGAGCTACATGTTTAGGACTGTGCCTTGCACACCGTGGGTGCTCCCCCAATGGAGCATACGTGGTTGTTGCTATCTAAAGGCAACCACCTAACTGCTAATTAAGATCTAGGGTTTCCGATAGCTGGGCACCGTCAGCTTCTTTACCACATTTGCTTATGCACCCGAAAGATATAGAGTCTGGGGTCTTCTAGGCTTGAAGATGAACAAGCAGCCATCTAACAGAGAAACAACAAAGCCCACATGGAGGAAGCACACCAGCCTGTGAGATCATGAGGCGTCGAAGGGATCAGGTATCAGGCATCAAAGACCAAAACATAGCATTGTGAATGAGGGGGAGTACAGAGAGTGGACCCAGGGCCCATCTCTGGGCAATGGGACATCCCCTTGCAGAAGGATCACGGAGAGGAGAAGAGCCTGTCAGGGTGCAGTGTATCAATGATGAAACATACAATTTTCCCTAGTTCTTGAATGCTTTCTCCCCCCCCCCCCCACTATCATGATCCCAATTCTACCTTACAAATCCAGCTGGACTGGAGAATGTACACTAGTACAGATAGGAACTAGAAACACCGAGAATACAGGACAGATGAACCCTCAGGACCAGTGGTGAGAGTGGCAGTACCGGGAGAGTGGAGGGAGGGTGGGGTAGAAAGGGGGAACAGACTACAAGGATCTACATATAACCTCCTCCCTGGGGGATGGACAATGGAGTAAGTGGGTGAAGGGAGACATCGGACAGTGTAAGATATGACAAAATAATAATTTATAAATTATCAAGGCTTCATGGGGGTGGGGGAGGAGGGGGAAAACGAGGAGCTGATACCAAGCTTTCAAGTAGAATGATGAGGGAAACAAATGTACAAAAGTCCTTGACACATTTGATGTATGTGTGGATTGTGATAAGAGTTGTACAAGCCCCCCATAAAATCATTTAATTATTACAAAAAAAAAGATCTAGGGCTTCACTTTACCACATTTCTCAAACAGATGTGGCATCTAGTGAGACATTTCAGAGTAAATATAATAGTGAGGGGTGGAAATACCTTTGTTAAATCAGCTGAGTGCTTTAACACCATTCCTTAGAAAGTGATGCTCCTGGAGAGGAATGTGACAGGGTCTTATTAATTCAGCTCTGAGTTTATTGTGCCAACCTGGCCGATAAACACATGGGTTAATTGAAGGGCAGAGAGATAAATGGCTCAGTGAGCCTCGCCTTTCTAGTTCTCGGGTCTCTTGCTTTCTGATGGTTGGACCAGGGTGCAGCTGCCTTAGTGAGTTCCCTGCTTCAGCAGGGAAGGCTCACTTCCTGCAAGACATCCCTGAGGAGAAGCCACATGGACCTACCCTGATGCAGCTCTGGGTGCTGGAGCACCCATGTGATGACCCCTGCCAGCACTGAGATGCTTACACATTCACTGACTCAGCTTTCCTCCTGTAGTCAGCATCATTGCATCTGCTTTATGAGATGGAGGAGGACTTTGTGGATTGGTGTTGGACATATGGGTTAATGGTGGACTTGTGGGTTTTGGCAACACTGAATTGGGATGTTTCTTGATGTGCACTTAACCTTTATATAAAACTCTCTCTTATACATATCAGTTTCTGTGGATTTGTTTCTCTAAAGTACCCAGACTAACACAAGCTCAGAGATCACTATTTGTAGAATAATTATATTGCTTACTTAAAATAAAAACCATGATCTATTACTCTACTTAATTCTGTTCTAGACTCTTTTAGGTAAAAAAGTGAATTCATTGAATTTTATCATTTTTTTCCCATTCCACAGAAAGGTAGAGAAAATATAAAACAATATCATTAAATATCATGTGCTAGTCAAATTTTGCTAAAGATAATTCAAAATTGGTTGTAGCACTACAGCAGCCAGAAGCTGCCAGAGTTCAAGTTGGATTCAGAAGAGGATGTGGACGTAGGCATAATATTAACTGCCATTAGATGGGTCTTGACTGAAAGCAGAGAACACAAGAAAGATGGCTTCCTTGTGTTTTATTGACTGTGCGAAGGCAATCAACATCTCAAACTGTGGATAACTTTGTGGAGAGTAGGAATTGGAAACCACTTCATGGTGTTCATGCGGAACCTGTGCAGAGACCAAGAGACAGTCATTCCAACAGAAAAAGAGGATACTTCATGGTTTAAAATCTGGAAAGGTGTGTGTCAGGATTATGCCCTTTCACCGTAATTATTCCAGGTGTATACTACCCATCTCAGCTGAGAAGCTGGACCATATGATGAAGAACGGGATGGGGGAAGGCTCGTTAACAGTGTCCGAAGCAAGGTGACACAGCTAGGCTTGCTCAGTGAGAGAAAGACGTGAGGAACTTGCCGATGGAGATCAAAGACGGCGACCTTTGGCATCGATTGCAACTCAACGTAAAGGCAGCCACTCTCCTCCCAAGTGGACCAATAGACAATATTTTGATAAGTGGAGAAAACAGTTTTGTTGTTCAGAACTTCGTTTTAGTTTGACCCACATTCAGTGTTCATGGAAGTAGCAGCCAAGAAATCAAATGATATATTGCACTGGGCACATCTGCTGCACGAGACCTCTTTAAAGTGTTCAACAGCAAAGATGTCACAGTGGCATTTTCCGTTGCCTGATATGCACATGAACACTGGACAACGAATAAGGAACAGAGGAAAAGAATTCATGCGTTTGAACTATGGTGTAGGTAGGCGAAGAATATAGGATATGAATGAAATATATACAGTCCACCATGCTATGTTCTATGTTATATCCAACGAGTTCTGATAGCTGAAAAAGCTCACCTTTTGAATTTGTCGTAAGAAAGCTTTCCATTATGTTGCTCTCCTTAGAAACATGCTCCACGAAGAGAAGGAAGACTTATCTTGTGTACAATAACACCAGGAGGGAATCTTTCATTTTGTGGTAAATCATCTTTGTGGAATCTGATGTGATGCCTAATTAGAAAATAGCACCTACAGAGAAGGAAAATCCCTAAAGTTTTCTTCGAACATCTGTTAATTTAATTATGGATAGTTAGAATTGAGATATAAATCTAAATCCCCTAGTTAAAATACTACTTTTTCACAAATTATCAGTTTTTGGGGTTGACACTATCCTCAGGCCAAGAAAAACATCTTCATGATTATTTGGCTTTGCTGCTTGAATTCCAAAACACAGCCCGGGCCCCTACAGGCTGAGTCAGCACATGCTTCAACGTTCCAGGAATGCAGAGACACGAACTGTTTTAGGAATGTTATGCCTCATTGGGCTATTCAAGATTGAGTGATTAAAAAACCCAACAATAACAAAAAGGAGAATTTTCTTTAATTTTCATCACACAATTAGGTTTTCTGGTTTTCCATTGAGAAGTGTTTTTATTTTGGATTATATGGTGGTGGTGGTCGCAATAGAAACCCTGGTGGTGTAGTGGTTACACATTGGGCTGCTAACCCAAAGGTCAGCAGTTTGGATCCACCCTCCACTCTTCAGTAGAAAGAACCCCTAAGGACAGGTCAGCTCTCCTTTAGGGTCACTGTGAGTCAGCATTGATTTGAATGCACTGAGTATGGAGAACTAGAAATCAGAGTTCTCTTAGTCTTGCCAGAGCATACTGACTGAGCTACTCCTCTTTGGCCTTCCAGAAGGATGCATTAGATACAGATGTGAGTAGGCACCTTCCTTATTGTTTGGCAGGGGGGGATGGAGGCAAGAGGATTAGATGGAATGCTTCAGTGTGACCCGGTTTTTTGTGTGTTTAGGCCACCTTTCAGGCAGGAATAGATCATTTGTGCAACATCTTTAAAAAGAAGTGCATTTGAGAAAATCTAGCTACTGTTCCATTTCTGTCCTTTTCATTGCCAAACTTCTCTTCCTGTCCCTGCTTCTCCATTTCCTCTTTGCCGGTCTACTATCAGCAACTGGGTGAGCTCACCCAAGCTGTGTAAATTAGTTTCATTCTAATCTTTTTAAAAAATCATTTTATTAGGGGCTCATACAACTCTTGTCACAATCCATACAGACATCCACTGTGTCAAGCACATTTGTATATTTGTTGCCATCATCATTCTCAGAACATTTGCTTTCTACTTGAGCCTTTGGTGTCAGCTCCTCATTTTCCGCCTCCCTCCCTGCTTCCCCCTCCCTCATGAACCCTAGATAATTTATAAATTATTATTTTGTCATATCTTGCACTGTCTGACGTCTCCCTTCACCCACTTTTCTATTGTACATCCCCCAGGGAGGAGGTTACATGTAGATCCTTGTAATCAGTTCCCCCTATCCACCCCACCCTCTCTCCACCCTCCTAGTATCGTCATTCTCAGCACTGGTCCTGAAGGGATCATCTGTCCTGGATTCTTGGCCATCATGAAAAAATGAGGTTCAAAAAAAAAATGAGGTTCAAGCAAAACTGCTTTTATGAAAAAATTCACTGTGACCAGAGAGAACCTTCCCAGGTGATGCCACTGAGTGCACTAACTCAGGGCAAGTGGCTTGATGCTTGATTAGCAGGAAAAATGTGTGCTACAAAAGCTCCACTCTGCCCAACGCAATTCTGGGTTTGGGGGGGTACCCCCTTATATAGTCCCATTCTCCTTCCCACACTTGTTCAGTTTGCTTTATCAGTATGTGCATCTACTCATAGATCACTATTAATGTGATTACAGGGTTTTATGTTTTCAATTTCTTCCATTAATCTTGGCTACTTGCTAATTTTTATTTGTTATCTGCTACCACAGAAAGTTTTAAAAAGCTCAAACTTAGAGTTGCATGATGAGAGGGTTTTTTGGGCAAAACATTGGATGGGACAGGGAGTATCAAAAGAAGCTGGAAGGAATACCAAGTCACTCAACAAAGACATTGGTTGATGTTAAGCCATTTAAAGAGGTGTAGCAAATTATCAACAACTCGTGGTATTGAGGAAAGAGACCCAAACTGCACTGATTGCATTAGCCCAAAACAAAGCTACAGGAAATGGACTGAATAGTGACTGAAATGTTTGAACAATCTTATTCAGTGCTGGAAGCACTCACAAGTCTATGTCCATTTGAATGACAGATAGTTAATGGAGCGAAAGATTTCCATACCTGTACCCATTCCAAAGAAAGGTGATGCCTATAGAATACAGAAATCATCTTTCAATATCATTAGCATCACTTGCAAGTACAATGTTACTGGAGGTAATTAAAACATGGCAGCAGTGGTACATCAACAGGGGGCTGCCAGAGGATCAAGCTGAATTTAGCTGAGGGTGCAGAATGAGAGATATCATTGCTGCCATCAGGTGGATCTTGGCTGAAAGCAGAGAATACCAGAAGGGTTTGCTTGTCTTTTATTGACTATGCAAAAGCATTCGTCTTTGTGGGTCATAGCAAATTATAGATAACATTTTCTAAACTGGGAATTCCAGAACACTTCTTTGTGCCCATGTGGAAGCCTGTATATAGACCAGGAGACGCACCTTTGAACAAAACAAGGACATGTTCTATGGTTTAAACCAGGAAAGGTGTATGGCAGCGTGTACCCTTTCACCACACTTATTCGAGCTGCATAACCAAACACCATACTCACTGCCATCGAGTCTATGCAGACTCATACTGATCGGTGTGCTACCTGAGTAATCTGAGAAACTTCTATGTGAAGAACATGGCTTCAAGTTTGGCGGAAGCCTCATTAACAATGTGTAAAGCAAGGAGACACACCTTGCTTGCTGAATTGGAGGAGGACTTGGGCCACTTGCTGATGGAGATCAAAGATATGGATTGCAACTCAGTGTAAAGACAGCAAAAGTCCTCACAAGTAGACCAATATACAATACCATGATAAACAGAATGTAATTTCATTGTCAAGGATTGTATTTGACTTTGAGCATAATCAATGCTCTTGGAAGCAGCAATCAAGAAATCAAAATTGCATTAGGCACAATCCCCCTGTAAAAGGTTACAGAGCAGAGTTATCACTGTGAGGAGTTAGGTAGCTTGACCCAAACCACGGTATTGACAACTGCTTTTAAAAGGTGCACCCTGTCTAAGGAAGACAGGAGAAGAACTGATGCAATTGAATGATGATGTATTTGAAGACTAGTTGGAGTATCATTGGCTGCCAGAAGAACCCACAAGTCTGTCTTGGGGAAAGGATAACCAGAATGCTCTGAAGGCGTGGCAGTGCTGAGACTGTCTCAGGTACTCTGGACATGCTGTTAGGAGAGAACTGCCCGACAGAAGCATATCATGCTTAGGGGAATAGAGGGTCAGCGAACATGAGAAAGACCCTGGACTAGATGGATCGACACAGTGGCTGAAGGCAAAGATTGTGAGGATGGGGCATGCCAGGGCAGTGTTGTGTTATACATAGGATCCCTATCAATTGGGACTGACTCGATGGCATTTAAAAACAACATATGGTATCTCTCAGCAGCAAGTACTTTTGGTGGTACAGTGGTCAAGAACTCCTCTGCTAACTGATAGTTTGAACTATCACTCCTCCAGAGAGATTTGACCATTGAAAAGCCTATGGGGCAGTTTTTACTCGCTCAGTCACTGCCATGTAGTCAATTCTGACTCATGGTGACCCTATAGGATAGAGTAGAACTGCCCCCTACATGGCTTCCCACTTTGGTGGGATTCCAAGATTATAAATCTTTAGTGGAACAGAAAACCTCATCTTTTGCCCGTGGAGTTGCTGGTGGTTTCAAACTGCTGACCTTGAAGTTCACAGCCCAATGTGTAATTGCCTATATCACAGAGCTCCTTGGAGCAGTTTTACTCTATAATATATGGTCTCTACCAATTGACTTGACGGCACAGACTTTTAAAAAATTATATCATTTATCAATAGGCAATTGGTACCAAATTTTGAAACAAATCTATGTTTAAAAAGTATAGATTGGTAATGTACTTCCCCACATACAATTCTCCCTTTGTGTGTGTGTGTGCTACTGTACTTCTGCAGAAATACAGCTTGATAATCCCTTTAAGGTTATAAAGGAATTATGGGCCAATGAATGTTTTTACATATTGCTGGGTAAGATAGATATGTCCCTGTCCCCAAGAGTCCTTTCAACTATATTTGGCTGTATTATGTATTGGGCTGCGATCCACAATCTATAGTTCAAAACCACCAGGTGCTTAAAACTGCCAACAGCAGCTCCTTGGGAGAAAAACTGGACTTTCTACTCCTGTAACCAGTGACAGTCTCAGAAAGCCCCAGGGGATCTCTGTGAGTCAGCAGGGACTCAGTGGCAGTGATTGGGTTTCTTGGTTTTGTAACAGAAATACGACAAGTGGATTGATTTAACACAGAAATTTATTCTCTTTTACAGCTAAGTAGGCCCAATGATAGTGGACTGAAAGAATGTTGTAGTCTTATGAATATTTTGAAGAAGTTGGGCTTGTGCCATTTAGAAATGTGTATCATGGCCCTTCAAAATCATTAATCTTGTTGACCACTCAGAAGACTTGTATGATTTCTACAGGATTTAAACTGAGTTAGAATAATATTCACTAAGCCAAACCCACTGCTATTGAGTCAGTTGACTCATAGTGATCCTACAGGGCACAATAGAACTGCTTCCTAGGGTTTCCAAGGCTGTAAATCTTTATGGGAGTAGACAGCAACATCTTTATCCAGAGAAGAGGGTGGTGGGTTTGAACGGCTGACCTTGGGATTAGCTGCCAAATGTAACCCAACACACCACGAGGGCTCTTAGGCATAGTAATAAATGTAAATAATTGCAGTTTATAATTACAATTATATCCCAAAATAAATCTTTTTATAAATGACTTAACAATGACTAAATCTTTTATTCAGTATGATAGCTGACCTTTTTTAAAAATAAGGATAATAACTATAATTTAGTATGCTTATTATTATAACAGCTTGCAAACTGCTGTTGAAAAATTCAAATGTTATATAATAGATATTATTGGATATAGTATTTGACAAGTTATGGTTTGGAGGTAAGCATACAAAGTAGAGGGTTTTTTAAAAAATCATGTTACGGGGAGGAGATGAGCCAGTCAGGGTGCGATGTAACAATGATGAGAAATACAACCTTCCTCTAGTTCCTAAAGGTTTCCTCCCCGCTCCCACTACCATGACTCGAATTCTATCTTGCAAGACTGGCTAGACCAGAGGAGGTACACTGGTACAGATAGGAACTGAAAATACAGGGAATCCAGGATGGATGAGCCCTATAGGACCAGTGGTGTGAGTGGCAAAACAGGGAGGGTAAAGGGAGAATGGGTAGGAAAGAGGGAACCGATTACATGGAACTGTGTGTGACCTCCTCCCTGGGGGACAGACAACCGAAAAGTGGATGAAGGGAGAAGTCGGACAGGGCAAGATATGACAAAATACCCATTTATAAACTATCAAGGGCTCATGTGGGAGGGGGGAGCGGGGAGGGAGGGGAAAAATGAGGACCTAATGTCGGGGGTTTAAATGGAGAGAAAATGTTTTGAGAAATGATGTACAAATATGCTTTACACAATTGATGTGTGTATGGATTGGGATAACAGTTGTATGAGCCCCTAATAAAATGTTTAAAAAAAAAAAAAAAAAAGGAAAAAAAAATCATTTTATTGGGGGCTCGTACAATTCTTATCACAATCTATACATCCATCCATTGTGTCAAGTACATTTGTTGCCATCATCATTCTCAAATCATTTGCTTTCTACTTGAGCCCTTAATATCAGCTCCTCATTTCCCCCCTCCCTTCCACTCCCCCTCCCTTGTGCACCCTTCATAATTCATAAATTATTATTATTTTGTCATATGTTACACTGTCCAGTGTCTCCCCTCGCCCACTTCTGTGTTGTCCATCCCCCAGGGAGGAGGGTATACGTCGATTATTTAAAGCAGATTTCACCTTCTTAATTAAACCTCCTCCCTGTTTCTTCTTCTTCTTTTGTTAATGAGGTGCTTGGAAGCCCACTGGTCTCACTACTGCAGTGATTACTATAACCCTCATGGTTTGTTGAGATAGGACGGGATTCCAAAAGCTGGTTTCAGTGAACACATGTGTCCTTCTGTAACAGTTGTTTATTGTGTTCATTCATTTAAAATACGTTTATGGGTCGTCCCCATTGTGTGTCATTGAATCACAACTAGCAGGATTGAGGACTACATGTGTTTGATGTTCGTGCATTTTATCCTTGTGGCTCAGCGGGTTATGTGTGGGTTATGCTGACCCCGAGGTCAGCACTTTGAATCCACCAGCTAATCTATAGAAGAAAAATGAAGACTTACAGCTTCCAAAGGTGCAAGTTTCCTCCATCCTATGGAGGATCCCTGGTGGTGTAGTGGTTACATGTTGGGCTACTAACCTCAAAGTCAGCAGTTCTAATCCCTACCCACTGTTTGGGATAAAGAGGAGGCTTTCTTTTTCCATCAAGCATTACAGAACTCAGAAAATCACCAGGACAGTTATACCCTGCCCTATAAAGGCTCTATGAGTCAGAATTGATGCAATAGTAGTGAGTGTATCGAGGCTTTATAAGTCAGAATTCACTTACTGGCAGGGGATATTTTATCCTTATTAATATATGCTACATACAGTAAATTATGCTACATCCAATGTTGCAGTGCATGGTTTGCCGATGTTATCAGGCTAAGATGGTCATTTACACACATTCAATGTTGTACCAGATAGCAGGCAATAAAGAAAACTAAAAAAATGTAAGAACGGGCAAGAGGAATTAAATTTTATCAGCATTAACTTAAGATAGTGTCTTCCAAACAGAACCCAGCCATGCAGTTGGGTACAAGGTGCACTAATCTGTACTAGTACTGAATTTTGGAGGAGCCCTGGTGGTTTAGTGCATTAAGGATGGGCTGCTAACTAAAAGGTCAGACGTGTGCAGCCACCAATCACTCTAACAACGAAAGATGAGGCAGTCTGCTTCTCTAAAGAGTTCCTGCCTGGAAAACCCTGCATGACAGGTTGTACTCTTTCCTAATGGGTTGTTGGGAGTTCGGCTTGATTGTAATAGGTCTGGCCTTTTACTGAGGATTTAGCAGTATAGAAAATGGACCTATAATAACTGGGGGCAGGGTTGGAGTTTAGATTTTAGTGTGGAAAGCACACATGCACACAAGCATATGCTTTCCAATAGTGAGAAATATAAAAGGAAGATGTGATCGAACAACAAGAAGGGAGTGTTTCTAGGTCAAGAGGTCTCCTTTCAAAGGTGACTTAGGAGGTTCGCTGATGTAGAAAAGATGAGAAGAGTCAGTCATCTAATGATCTGGGTCCAGAGCAATGCTGGCCCAGGAACCAGCAAAGCACAAAAGCTTGAACAACACTACTTGTTCAGGAAACAGAGAGAGAAGTCCAGGGAGACTGAAGTCGGGTAGAGGACCATGAGATAGAGGTGGGGCCAGAAAGGCAGGTCAAGTTCAAACGGTGTAAGAGTTTGAAAGTCATTAAATGGAGTTTGAGTTTTATCCTACACTCAGTGGGCCTGGCCAGAGTCCTAGCCACCAGTCAAATGTGCATCGTCAAAAGACTTCTTTTCAACGGAAATCCCTTTCCTTTGTATTTTGTAGACTGGACCAGAGGGCAGCCATTTGGCCAAAGGATGCTTTGGGAACCCAACAGGACGTGCATGAGGTAGGTGCGCTCATTGTTGGTGGTTAATTCAGGACTTTAGTCTTCTTTTCACAGTTCTAGGACTTCTTTCTGTATACCACTTTTAAGTAGTTTTGCTCTGAAGTGAATTTTGTTCCATTGGTAATGTTGGTTGTTTTTTGTTTTTGTTTTGTTCTTCCTATTTCTTTTCTTGCTCTGAATAAGGCACCCAAGACTGCTCCTCATGCGTTAGCCTTGTACCAAGCCCAGCAGGCATTTCATTCTGCTCACGTCGTGAGGGCTGTCGGTGAAGAGTTGTGAGATTTTTCTCTTCATCTTGTTTTTTCTACATCTCCCCATCTCTGCTTTTTTTCTTAATGACTCTTTCAGCCTCTAACATCATCAAGCCTACTGTGTACCCACTGAGCATGATAAGAGTTTGGTGTTTTTAACTGGGTTTTCACGGTGTACTTCGAAACACAAAGTCGTAATTCTGAATCCAAGTGGTTTCCCATCAAACAGCACATCACCCTGCTAATTAGCTTGCCCTAGATTTCCTCTGAATTTCATAAATTAATTATGCTGTTGGAAATCAATATAATGTAAAATATAATTAGAGTCCATGTTGTTATGAATGTCTTGGCTTCAGACCTTGGTTTAAAATACCCTGTCTAGTTTCTTTTCCCCTCGTTATCTAATTAAGGAGTAGTGGGTGATATGTCTGATTAGGATCATAGCAAAGAGAATAATGCAATTTGATGTCCAGACAATTGGCCGAGAAATGATGGGCTTTGGGCAAGTTGTTTATTTGGCGTGTTTAGGGTGCAACCTTCTGCCATCCTCTTCAAAAGTATTTCACTGAATTTAAGTGGCTTCGTTTTTATTTTTTTACTTTAGAACTTGGCAGAAACCAGTGGTCAAAGGTTAACCAACTGCCTGGTGCAACTCGGTTATTAAATAACTGAAGTTGTAAAAAAAAAAAAACACCAAATGTCTGAAAGATAACATCGCCGCATGCTGCTTGTTATGTCTGTGTGCCTAGAGACAGCCTTCACACTTCACAGTCTCACTTGTGGTAACAAGAGTGAAAAAGAGTTGAAGAAAATCGAGGCAAGAGCCTGAATCAATGCACACAGCTGTCTGCCTCTGCGAATGAGCAAAATGCTAGTTGTAAAGAAGCAATGGTTTATTTTGACATCAGTGACTAGAAAAATGAGGTGCTTACAAGAGTCGCCTGGTGATGGGTTGTATTTTGGAGGCACCCTGAACTGTGAGCCAGAAACAGACGGGGATGCCGCTATTACTTGGGCATTTCTAAATCGCTGCTGCGAAAGAGGTTCTACTTGAAAATCGGGTTTTCTGTAGTCCTCCACGCTATAGAGTTTGTAAATGACATGGAATGTGCTGCTAGCTCACAACCTGGGCTCGAGACGTGAATCTGACCAAGCAGGGAGTGCCCTGTGCTAAAAGTGCCCTTTCCTTGAAGGCACTGTGGGCTAGGCATTGGGCTACTCACCTCAAGGTCAGTGGATCAGACCCACCAGTCATTGCTCAGGAGATGATGAGGCTCCCGTAAAAACTGACAGTTGCAGAAACTCCAGAGGGTCGCTAGGAGTCAGCATGGGTTCAATGGCAGTGGGTTTTTCCATGAAGTGGCGCTGCTGATCCACCTGCTTGTGTGGTGGAATGTGGGTGCATACGCTCCGGATGGGTTTCTTTCCATTCTAGGGGGAAACTCTATGTGCAGATTCTTACTCTTCAATGCTGTTTCTGTTGTGATCAAAAATTGAGAAACTGGAAGCGACCTTGGAGACAAGAGAAGGGGGCAGCAGAGGAGGAGGGGGACCAGGCGGGAAGGTCCAGCTTCACACTCATCCAATGTGGGTGATGTGGGGCACTGTCAAGTCGGCTCCAGCTCATAGTGACAGCCCCCTGCCCCCGCCGTGCCCTGCTCCCAATTGTTCTGTTTGAACCATTTTCACTGATTCTTTACCAAGCCCGGTGTCCTTCTCCAAGGACTGGTCTCTCCCGACAACGTTTCTGGAGTATGTGAAATGCAGTCTCTCTCTGCCTGCTGGCGGTGAGTCCGCAAAGCCAAGTACTTCCAATATCAGTTGCTAATCGCATACTTCAGATGCACCCATTCTTCTGCAGGCTTCCTTACTCACTGTCTGTCCTTGACCTGCATAAGAAGTGACTGAAAATCGGTAGGCCTCAGAGTGGCATCTTTTCTCTTTAACACTTCAAGCAGGTCTTTTGCCGTAGATGTGGTTGATTTCTTGACCGCTGGTTCCATGAGAATTGATCATGGATCCCAGTGAAAGGAAGTTTGTGACAATGACAATCTCTCCATTTATCATGAGGTCTCGTGGCTCAGTGGTGAAGTTTCCTATAGTGTGGGTCATGTGAATGGAACTTCTCCAAGTGGTTCTTCACTTACTGACTACTAAATGGCTTTAAAGAATAGCCCCTACTAATATTTGTTAAGCGCCAGAATACTCTGAGACACTAAGGGGAGACTTAGCTTTAATATGTTTATTCAAAATTGAAATAGCCTGGAGAAGAGTAAAAAAGTTGTAGGTATAGCTGAATGTGTACAAAATGTACACCCAGTACCTGGGTCAAGAAGCAGAATGTTGCCAACACCCCACATACCAATTTGTGATTTCTTCTAGTCAGCGCTTCCCTGCATCCTTACTAAGCTCTTATTAGACAACATTCCCCAAAGGAGCCATGACCACCTGGGGAGCCCCGTGTGGGCCACCTTGAGACCGCTCTGTCTCTGGGACAATGCCATCCAAACACATACCAAATTCTTGCAATCGAGTCAATTTTGACTCACAGCGACCCTTAGGACAGGTTGGAACTACCCGTGTGGGTTACAGGAATGTAATTTTATACTTTCCCAAACCAGCTCTCACAGGGTGATTCTATAGAAGCTATGATCACCATAAAAAAAAACCGTGGTCTCTGTGCTAAGAAAAATATTTGATCTTATTATCTGAGAGGTACTTCAATAACATTCTGTATTGAACTTTTGGATAAAGCAACTGTCAACAGAATGAATGCGAATGTATCTGTTTTGCCTTTTACCGGAAAGCCAATGGTCCTGGAGGTATGGTGAGCCACAAGGCAACGGGCTTTGAGGTTTGGTGATGGTGAAGCTGCTGCGTGCTCTCATGAGCCAACTGGACAAATGATTCTTCCCAGGCAGAAGGAGCTGATTGGCCAATCTTAAAAAAACAAACTTGCCTAAATGGTTTCACCTACTTGTCACGTACAAAGAAGCAGATGCTCAGCCCTGGAAAGTGTGCCCGTATCTTGTGCCCACTCATCAGAGTCTTGCAACTCTAGTGGTGGGGGTTTCAAGGTGGCCACACCATATGAGATCAATGTGGCAAATGCTTCTAAGCAAGAGTGCTGGCTTTTGTTATGTACCCAGAATCTAACTGAACGCAGCTCTGATCTCCCTTACATAGGGTTTCCACTGGATAAGAGGTCCCAGTGGGGTGATTGATTGCAAGAGCATAGTGGAATCCAAAACTTTCCTATAAACTCAGCTGTAGGTCAGCATAGGAGAGATAGAGATTGGATTAGGTTTGAAATCTTCAAAATGTATGGCAACCTGATGATACGGGCAGCCAAAGGAAACAGAAATGGTATTCAGTCCCAGGGGTGGAGGAATTGTGGTCATCAGCCTGGGGAACGAAATCACTGAATGGGAAAGGGATCGTGGGTGGAAAAGAAGAAACAACCCAGACAGATGTCACTGAGCCCTGCACACCCTCACTGCCTTCCGGCCAGTTTTGACTCCTAGCCACCTCCCAGGGCGGAGTCGAACTGCCCCTTTCGGTTTCTGAGCTGAGCCTCATCTTTCTCCCAGGGAGCGATTAGTGGGTTCAAACTGCTGACTTTGAGATGGATAACCCAATGGTTAGTGCAGTGTGCTACCAGGGTTCCTTTCGCAGAATCAGGGAGGATGATGGTATTGTCTAACATGCAGGAGGAGGGTAAAAAAGGTTCACCCAACCATGAGGATTGAGCCCTGCGTGCCCTTGGCTAAAACTCTTTTGAGCAAAGAGCTTAGGGAAAGGAGATGATTTCTGAAGGGGAGAAAATTCTGACCACAGTGTTTCTTCATGAGAAACGTTGACACAGTCACACTAGCTATATCATTTCGTCCAGTAGCCAATCGAACCTAACATATCTGTAAGAGGCTGACAGGTGCAAGGCCTCTGATGCCATATATTGTTCGGTTTGGGGTTTTTTTGTTTTTTTTCATTATTTAGAGTAAGAGGATAATAGAATCTCATTAGTGAAAATAATATTATTTCAAATATATTCTGAGTTTATAGAATAGGGTGGACCGATTTTACAAGACGTTTTAGAGATACATGCTAACTCACTGCCTGCTCTGACATTTCGTTTTGATGATAAAAATAGCGAAGTGGTTTCTAGATTTTTGCTTTTCTTGGTTGCTGGAGAATCCGAGGAAAGGAGGGTGAGCAGCCGGAGATCAGATACACTCGAAAGCTGGGTCCAAACTTCCATCACCAGGGCACAACATTCTTAGGAATATTACGGGAATTTTCAGGAAGAGTAATAAATTACTAGCACGCGACAAATGCTCAGCAGTCACTAATACCCAAATAAGAAGCCAAATCTTGGCTTTGTAGTCAGAGTCTTAGTCTGATCGGGGGGCGTCTGTTTTATGTAGCTGAATATAAAAAGGATCTTTGATTTGCCTGAAATTCATTGGGAAAATGTATCTTTTTTTATTCACATGGTGCCTACCCTTGTTTGTGGAATTACATTTTCATCCTAGTTCAATGTCAGCTTCAACATGAAAGATGTCTTCCTCTGTAAAGTCTATTTGAAGATGCCTGAGGTTAATCACTTCAGGTTATTAAGAGAGGAACATTTATCCGTGTATATGCTTATGTCCATGTCCACATGTGTCTGTGGACGGATGATTTGATTCTTTTCATTGCCACCCATAGTTTAGCACTTAGGTTACCACACTTCTCTGGCCTACCACTCCCTTAAAAAAAATTACTGAGAGCCAGACCCCCCACCCCACCCCCTGCCCTGTGCAAGGAAAGCTTTTTGTACTGTACCCCATAATCCAGGAGAACGTACAGTTACCTGCTTTTGCATTCCCCCATGGATGGTTTCCACATCCCCAGGGGGGCGCTATTACATGCCGTAGATTTAGCATGTGTATCTTTGTGTGCAGTGAAGGCATATCACACTAAGATGACACGGTTTCGTTCAAGATGCGGCTATCCAATGGGATTGTTTTAGTTTTGAGAAAATAGTCTAGCAACAGGCCTTGAAAAACTTTTAGTCCTTTTGATTTAGTTGAATCATGTTATTTCTGTAAAAATAGGCAACAGGATTTCTTATTTATTTATTTATTTATTTTATTGGGGGCTCGTACAATTCTTATCACAGTCCATACATACATCCATTGTGTCAAGCACATATGTATATTTGTTGCCCTCATCATTTCCCCCTCCCTCTCCACTCCCCCTCCCTCATGAACCCTTCATAATTCATAAATTATTACAGTTTTGTCATTAGTTACACTGTCCGACGTCTCCCTCCGCCCTCTCCTCTGCTGTCCCTCCCCCAGGGAGGAGGCTATACTTAGATTCTTGTAATTGGTTCCCCTCTTCTACCCCACATTCCCTTCATCCTCCAGGCATCGCCCCTCTCACCACTGGTCCTGAAGGAGTCATCTGTCCTGGATTCCCTGTGTTTCTAGTTGCTATCTGTACAATGTACATCCTCTGGTCTAGCCAGATTTGCAAGGCAGAATTGGGATCATGATAGTGGGGGGAGGAAGCATTTAAGAACTGGAGGAAAGTTATATGTTTCATCGTTGCTACCCTGCACCCTGATTGGCTCGTCTCCTCCCCACAACCCCTCAGCAAGGGGTGTTCAGTTGCCTACTGATGGACTCTGAGTCTCCACTCTGCACTCACCCACCTTTACAATGACATGATTTCTTGTTCCTTGATGCCTGACACCCGATCCCTTTGACAGCTCGTGGTCACACATACTGGTGTACTTCTTCCATGCAACAGGATTTCTTTATTCAAATACAAACCCAGTAGATAGGGCGGGGCCTTAAGTTGAGAATCAATTTTTTTAACATAGCTATAATTCTCTCCCTGTGACTGAAAATCAATTCAACCTGGCTTCAACAATAACAGGAATGTATTAGATCACACTGCTGAAAGTTTGAGATCTGGATAGGCCTCATGCTTGATGAGACCCCGGGATTATAAATGTGCCATGTGGATGCTGTCTCTTCCCACCTCTTGGTTCGGCTCTCCTGTATTGACTTCATCTTTAGGCACCTCTCCAGGAACACATTCTGTTTACAGCTAATCATGGTAGCATGTGCTGGTGTGGGTAAAATTCTTGCCTTCCCTGTTGAAGATCCTCATTTCATCCCTCGCCAATGCACCTCAAGTGCAGCCACCCTCTATCTGTCAGGCTTGTGTGTAGCAAGGATGCTGCAAAAAGATTCACTAAGAGAAACCAGCAAAAAAGGCCTGGTTTTTATAGGCTGAAAACCTATGCTCTGAGAGACCAATGATCATGGACCAGGTAGTGTTCCCTTCTGTTGCAATCAGGATTGCCATGAGTCAGGGCTGAATTGACAGCAGCTAACAACAACAACAACAACAGTTTTTGATTAGTATTTAACAAATTGCAAACAACTTAGTGGCTTTAAAGACAGGGCTTTCTACTGCTATAAAGAGTTAAAGTCTCAGAAACTCACAGGGGCAGTTCTACCCTGACCTAGAGGGTCGCTATGAGCAAGCATCTACTCAATGGCGATGAGTTTGGTTTTTTTATTAGCACATAGTAAGGAGGTAGCTTAGGAATCTGGGTAGCTTTGAAGAGTTCACTCCTGAAAGCTTCTAAAAGCTGAAATAAAAGATCAGGTAAGCTAGGTTCTTAGCCAAAATCTGTTCTTTGCGGTGGAAGAAATAAGCTCCCCATTTCTTAGTTGGCTGACAGCTGCAGGCTGCTTTTAGATTCCAGGGGCTGGGTATGTGCTCTGTTAGATGGCCCCTTCTTCTGTGATCCAGCACCAGCACGCCTAATTTCTCTTCACATCCTCTTCTGCTACAAACTGAGAACACTCTGCTGCTAATATCCTCACCTGATTGAGCCAGGCTGCCAGCTCTCAGATGTGCACCATTAATTATACCTGCCTAATCCCTTCACGGCAGCGCCTGGATTAGTACTTGATTGAATTACAAGAAGATGGGAACCTTGGGGGCCATCGTTAGGGTTCTGCCTACCACACAGCGGAACTAGTCTTTCCTTTTCCCAGCTCCAAGAAGCCCCTGTCCTTGATTCTCGTCTGTCTGACTTTGGTCACGTGCCCATTCCTGAACCGCAGGGCATAAATTTCTAAATTCTAATGGCTGAGCTGGGAGTGCTGTTGTTAGAAGATGGGTAAACAAATTTGAGGCTGGATAATACTGATCTCCGGGGATTTGCTCCATGACAGTTTCCCTGCTGGACTGTCATCGGAAGCCACAGGCACTCTTCTGATATAATTTTTCCGAGTTGAGATAAAGAGACCCTGTTCATTACCAAGGTTTCTTGTAGAGAAAGCTTGATGTTTACTCAACTAGAATGCTGTCCTATAATTTATTTCATTCTTAAAACAAATCTGTCACCTGTGTGTTTGAGGATACTATAGCTAATACAGTCAAGATTTGAATCCTAGTTTTCAATCCCAATGAGCTGCACCAAATAAACTCTCGGAACCCCTTGTAAACTCACTCATTGCCATCAAGTCAGTGCAGACTCATAACGACCCTAGAGGTAAGAGTAGACCTGACCCTCTGGGCTTCTGAGACTGTAGCTTTATGTGAGTAGAAAACCCTGTCTTTGTCCCACAGAGCATCTGGTGGTTTTGAACTGCAGACCTTATGGTTAGCAGCCCAGCACATAACTATTACGCCACCTGGACAGGGCAGTATTGGTAGGCTGGTTTTATTCTGTCCCTTTGTTCATAAGCAGCCACCCAACAGAGCTGCTTGTTTCCAAGGCCTGTAGAACTCACCCTCAGGGAAATACTGTAGCAATAATTTGTTTTAGCAGAATTGAGACCAAACTTGTCCTAAGGAGTTAGAGATTAAAGATGTCCCAAATGTCCAACTCTTCCAAAATGCTCTCCTTCCTCCCAAGTCCTCCCTTGAGTATCTTCCCTTACGCTCCTGGGTTCTGTGACTCACTGCCATGTCCCACAGAACCTCATGGAACTTTATGAAATGTCTCCGTTGGTTGTTGGTGCTGTTCGGTCTCAAATTCGAAGGTCAGACAGAGGCGAGCCAAGTGTAGACTCCAGAGCCAGAAGCCAAAAAAGTCCAGAAGTCAAAGCAAGTCTTCTCGCTTCTACCAAATTGACTGTGTGTGACTGATGGAGGCATGGGTTTTGTCTTTCGCTAACGATGCTGTTGTGAGGTGCCATCAAGTTGGTCCAACCCATAGTACCCCGATGTACAACAGAGCAAAACACGGCCTGGTGCTGTGGCACCCTCTCTGTTGTTCCTGTACTGGAGCCCATGGGTGCAGCTGCTGTGTCAATTCATCTGATCAAAGATTTTCGTTTCCATGCCCTGTTACTTTCCCAAGCATGACGTCCTTCTCCAAGGACGACTCTCTCCTGATAACGTGTCCAAAGTACAAGAGACGAAGTCTCGCCATCCTTGCCTCTAAGGAGTATTCTGACTTAACTTCTTGTAAGATATATTTGTTTGTTATTTTGGCAGTACATGGTACTTTCCATGTTCCTCACTAACACCATAATTATGGTGTATTTGAATTGTGGTGCTGGCGAAGAATAGCCAACCAAACTCCCAAGGAAAACTAAGGATGAAGTCGTAAGTCACACCTTCTACTAAAGGATGAAGTCGTAAGTCACACCACCTTAAAGATGCCTCCCAGAAAACACAACATGCAACTTGCTTCATACCCTCTGTTAACATCCACTCTGAATGCTGCCCTAACACTGCCCAGTAGTATAGTAGAGAATGCCCTCCAAAATAGGAGTACAGTCACCTGAAGAGAGTCCAGCATTCTAATAGATCACACAAGGAAGGGTCATATCCGTTGACCACAGTTCAAACATTTCGAGTCGTGTTGGCAGAAAGGGGGAAGCTATGCCAGTAGCTACCCATATTCTTACCTGTTGGGAAAACTTCCGAAATGTTGGGCTAAGTAGAGTACTTGTGACAAGATGTAGCATTACCAAGCCCACTTGTTTTGTCTTCCTCATCCTCACCATTACACAAGAGCTCCTCCATCAGTCCCTGCTCTTTCTTCTGGCATGAAATCTCTATCCACTTCCTTGTTGATCACATTTTTAATTTATTCCTCTTCATTCTACTCATTTCTTTCACTCACATGGCTAGCTTGACAGACCTTATCTAGCACCGTGACTCCCAAATATCACGTTGTGTTGTAGTCCTACTGCTTTGTAGCAAAGGGAGGAAAAGATGAACAATGTAGTGAGTTTATCATAAAGCTAAAGACCCACCGTTCATCTGTCAGTTTGCTCTACTGTGGCTACCATGATGCTGGAAACTATGCCACTGGTATTTCAACCACCAGCGCGGTCATCCATAATAGACAGGATTCAGCAGAGATTCCAGATTATGACAAATTATGAAGATAAGTATGATTGTCTGATTCTAAAAAAAAATCCACTGAAAACCTTATGAATAGCCCTGGAATATTGTCTGATATAAAGCTCAAAAATTATCTCCTCAAGTTTGACCCAAAAAAACCAGACTCAACACCACTGAGTCAATGCTGACTCATAGTGACCAGCCGTGGGGTTCCTAGACTGTAAGTATTTACGCGAGAAGAGTAGAAAGCCCAGTCTTTCGCTCATGGAGCTGCTGGTGATTTCAAACCGCCAACTGTACGGACTGCAGCCCAACACATAACCACTATGCCACCAGGGCTCCTCTTCAAGTGTGAAGGCACTCAAAATGCTACAAGGCAAAGCCGTCTCCTCAATGAAGTCTACCCTAGTGATGTGGATGGAGCCAAGCATTTAGGACCTTTATTTACTGATGACTTGAAATTAGAAGAAACAGTTTTTAATAATAGAAATGGGGAATGTACAAAATATGAATTAGCAAAATTGGAAGTTGTTTTAAAAATGAATTAGAATGCATAAAGTTTGATACCCTGTGCATTAATCAGCTGAGAACGGGGTATGTTGGCATTTTGAATCAGACAATCATGTGGTCTACTATGCTGGGAATAACCTCTTCAAGGGAAACAGCATTTCATTCATCACCATAAAGAACATTTCAAGATCCAAACTGATATACAATGCTATCAGCAATAGGATAGCATTGATAACTAGTCCAAGAAAGACTGGTTAAATGTAACAAAAAACAATTGGTTGATGGTCAGTCATTTCAGGAGCTGGCACATGATTAACAGCTTGACCTCATTGACAGACGATACCCTAGCGGCACTGAAGGCATTGGTGAACAACAAGGCTCCAGTAATCCACAAAATGCCAAGTGCAGTGTTTCAACCAACTGATGGAGTAGTACTGAAGGGACTCGCTCATATGCCAAAGATGTGGGAGACGAATTTCCTGGCCACTGAATGGAAGAGATCTATATGTGTGCCCATTCTGAAGAAAGGTGATCCATTAGAATGTGGAAATCATCAAACGATATCATGAATATCACTTGCAAGTAAAATCACACACTGAAGATAATTTAAAAACAGTTGCAATACATTGACAAGGGACTGCCAGATTACCAAGCCAAGTTCACAAGCAGAGAATGATTTCAGAAGAATATGATATCCGATGGATCTTGACCGAAAGCAGAGAACAGTAGAAAGACGCTTATCTGGATTTTATTGACGAGACAAAAGCATTCATCTATGCCAACTCTAACAAACTACGCAACTTTGTGAACAATGGAAGTGCAGAACATTTAATTATGCTTATATGGAATCTGTATGTTGGTCAAGAGGTAGTTGTGTTAGTCTGGGTTGATTAAAGAAACAAATTCATAGACACTCATGTGTGTAATAGAGAATTTTATACCAAAGAGTAATTGTATATGAAGAAATTATCCCAGCCCAGTCTACATCAAGTCCATAAGTCTGATATTAGCCCATATGTTGATACCAGTCTATAATTTCCTCTTCAGACTTATGCAACACATGCAATGACACAGAATGCAAGAAGATCACCGGCCTGTGGCTGGACAGTCTTGTGGCTGCAGTGGCGGTGGAAGCGTCTCAGCACTGGTGTGGGTCTTCACGTGGCTCCTCCAGCTCCAGGGATCTCCATGTGGCTTTTCAGCAGGAAGACAAGCCTGGCCTCCAGTGAGCTATTTATCTCCATAGCACCTCCAAATGAGGCCATCAATCTGCGACCTGATTGATAGGCTAAAACTCCACCCCTTCACTCTTAATAGTCCCAAATTGACACCAGACTATGTGTGCTCCAACAAGTCTGGGTTGACTAGAGAAACAAATTCATAGACAATCGTGTGTATAAGAGTTTAATACACATGAACAATTGAATATTGAGAAAACATTCCAACCCAGTCCAGTTCAAGTCCATAAGTCCATTGTTAGACCATATGTCCGATACAATCTATAAAGTCCTCTTCAGACTCATGCAGCACATGCAATGACACCAAACACAGGAAGATCACAGGCCAGTGGGTGGAAAGTCCTGTGGATCCAGTGGCAGTGGCAGCATCTCAGCACTGGCAGGGGTCTCCACGTGACTCCTTCGCCTCCAGGGCTGTAGCGTAGCTCCACGTATCTTGTCAGGAGGAATGTTTTGCAGGGAGTGTGCGTGTGTCCCACCTCCAGTGAGCTATTTATCTCCTTAGTGCTTCCAAATGAGGCCATCAAGCTGTGACCTGATTGACAGGCTAACCCTCCCCCTTCATTCTTAAGCCTCAAATTGACACCAGATTATGTAACTACCACATTATGTAACTACCATAGCAGTCATTCAAAGAGAACAGGATGTTCTGTGGTTTAAAATCACGCAAGGTGTGCACTTGTACAACCTAGGTGTTGCTGTTTTGTTAGGGGCCATCGAGTTGGCTCTGACCTATGGTTTCTCTGGGCTCAACTGAAGGTAACATTTCCCTGGCCTGTGCCTGCCTTAAAATTGTCCTCATTGTTGCAGCCACAGTGTCAATCTTCTCCTTGCGGGCCGCCTTCTCTTTCTCTGTCTTCTACTTTACTGAGCATGACGTTCTTCTCCCGGGACTGGGCTCGCCAAAGTCTGTAAGATGAAGTCTTGCCTATAAGGAGCCCTCTGGCTGTACCCCTTCCCAGACACATCGGTTTGCCCTTTCGGCAGTCCACGGGGCTTTCAGTACTCTTCTCCAGCACCACAGTTCAAGTGCACCCATGCTTCTTCGGTCTTCTTTATTCAGTGTCCAACTTTCGCATGCGTATGAGGCAGTGGGAAGTACCATGGCTCGAGTCAGGCACACTTTCATCCTCAAAGGCATATCAGAAAACACTACAGCAGGCTTATTCCGAGTCATAGGGACTCTCTAGGGGGTTCCTGAAGATGTAGATCTGTTTACAGGACCATGTAGCATAATCTTTATCCCAAGGATCAGATTCTGGGTTCAAACTGCTGGCCTAGCAGTTAGCGCCCCCTCATAACTCCTCCATAACTTAAGTAGATATTTTGTTTTAAACGGCATGTGGTTTTATGATTTTCAGGGTGATGGTTACTTGTTACATTTCAAGAAATTGAAGGACTTTAGGGTGATCAGGAAAACAGGCCAACATAGGTGGTTTTCTCAGGGTCAAAGAATGAGGCAATGACAGATTTGGGATTTTAATTAGAACATTTTCCAGGGCTAAAAGGCATTAGAACAAAAATTGCCTACACAAAATAACCACACATTTGTGAACTTAAGTCCTTGTGGTATAATTGATGTTCTTAAAAAAAGAATCTCAGTGTCTTTGCTTTTCGATGACTTAAGTAATATTAACCACACAGGCATTGAAGCCCATTCGATGAATTGTAAATGAGATAGATTCTATTTTTAATGTCTTATGCAGAGCAGCTCAGTCTTGAGCCCTTTTACATCTGCTTATAAAGCTGTCTGGATAGGTTGGATTAAAAAAATTATTTACTTTAAAAAGTGAACATAACAAAGACCTAGAGTTAGGCGAAGACTGTCCCTCCCAAGATGGCATCGTTTGGCTGAAAGGAAAGTTGATCTGGATTACTGGATATCAGGAGAATCAGACTGAGTCCAATTGTGAATAGAGGGCTCTTCTATTTCTCCGTTAGGGTGGATATGCAAGCAAGCTCTCACGAGTCTGAGCTGATAGAAGCTGGAGTGGGCTGAGTTAAGGTAAATGGTCCTTAAGTTAGACTTGGCCCTAAGCATGCTGGGACAGAACAGCACAGTCCCCAAAGAGCTTTTCCAAATGTCCCATAAGCACAGGAGCCTGGTGAATTTGACTTTATCTTGTAGCCATCCATGTTGGATGAAGTCCCACTTCTTTTGGCAGGACTATCCAGAGTATGGCCACGGGAGTTCAGGAGGTTATGCAGCTGTGATTTTAAGCACTTCAACCTATTTATACATCCTTGGTCTGAGGATCCAGCTCTCAAAGGGAGATTGAAGCGAAAGGCTAATGAAAGTGTCAGGACTCAGAGCAGCTGGAGCCCGTAGGAAGCCAGAGTAGGCAATTGAGTCAATCCAGGAAATTGGGTTCTAATTCACCACTGTTGTTGTGAAGTCAGTTTTGACTCATAGCAACCCTGTCGACAACTGAACAAAACACTGCCCAGTCCCAAACCCTCCTCACCAATTGTTCCGATGCTGGAGCCCATTGCTGCAGCCACTGTGTCAATCCATTTCCTTGGTACTCTGCCTCTTTTTCGCTGCCTCTCTACCAAGCATGATGCCCTTCTCCAGAGAATGGTCTCTCTTGAATAACATGTCCAAAGCATGTGAGACAAAGTCTCACCGTCCTTGCCTACAAAGAGCAGTCTGGCTGCACTTCTTCCAAGACAGATTTGTTTGTACTTTTCACAAATAGGGAATGTTAAGTCTTCAACAGGCCTGGAAAGGAAAATGGACCTATACCCATGAGAATACCAGGAGGCTTCAAAGAGTTGGTGGAGAAATTCTATTGTCTTTCAATTCCTTTTTAGTCATGATTTGTGAAGCCCCATCATATGTAGCTTTGGCGAGGATAGTTCTCCATATGTATTTACATATGCTGATAATATAGCCATCGATAAAGTAGAGCAAACAGGGGACATCATTCTGAAAAACTTGTTAGGCATGACCAAACACCTTGAGGGAATGAATTGCTGAGCCTAGGGATTCAGAGTTGTAGTCTGGGGACATCAAAGTCAGTTAGCCTAACAGAGTCCACAGAGAACATGTTCTACCTCCGAAAGTTCTGGGTAGTGGTTGGGGTTTTCATAGATCATCAGTGGCCAGCTAACGTGCAACTTGTCTGGAGCCAAGAAGAGTGAAGAAAATCAGACTCACAGAGGCAATTAGTCAATGGACTACTCAGTCCTCAAACTGCATGACCCTGAGAGCAGAAGACCTAGGCGGCTCTTAGCGACCACTCCCAACTGTTCTGAAAGGGGTCACCTCTGAAGGTAGAGGTGGAGAAAAATGTGGAACACATTTCACAATATAATGTTAATACAGCTTACTGGTCAGAGACTGGTATAAGCTGACAGTATGGCCCTCAGTCATCCTCAGGCCTGGAACTAACCTGATCCCTGTGGCTCAGTTTTTACCCAAATGGTGGCTAGGTCTTAAGGTGAACATCAGCCCTGAGAAGGTTCACACTCCTTGGCATAATCAACCATTTAAGATGAGAGGTTCCGCACTTGTCCAGGGACAAAGTTCACGTGGCAAGAAGGTTTGGGGATGTGTTTGGGAGTGGGGGGGCGCGGGCTGGGCGGGTGATGAGAAATGTAAATGAGATATAGGGATCAACATGGGATATAAAAGTAAAAATAAAGAAAATGACCCCATTTGAAATCTCTGGGGAGAATGAGAATGTCTGGGGTTGGGGGCTGCCTGGGAGTGCACCTCTTTAATGGACGTCTCCCTCCTCCAGTGATTCTCAAATTTTCATTTACGTGTCTGAGCCAGAGCAGCAAGGAGCTTTGATCGTGGATCATCAGGAGGTACTTCAAACATGCTCCCTAAAAGGTCCATAAAAACAAAAATAATATATAATGTCAGCCTCTAATTGCCCGTCTACTGGGCTGCATATTGTGCTGGTATACAATAATGAACAGTGAGGGCATGGCTCCAGCTTTTATGGAATTGGAAAGAGCTAATATACAAGTGGACAAATAAAAAAGCACAAGAGTAAGTCAAAAAGTGTAAGTATGGAATGATAGGTGCCTTTATGAAACAAAGATCACAATGTGACGCTGTTGCTTCTCAGCATAGCCCTCATCTCGGTCTGTTCGCTTCTGGACATGCATTCCCACTTCCCTCGTGCTCCCTAATGAATTCTGTGACCTCTGATTCATCTGACCTCAGCACACCTTCAGGGCCTCAGAATGCGTTCCATGGAAATATTCTTTGAGTTTTAGGAAGGAAAAAAGAAGTCTAAAGGGGCAGGATCAGGAATGTAGGGTGGATGTGGTAGGGTTTCACAGAATTCTCTCACAGGATCAATCCTGCTAACCCACAGAATGAGCGGGTGCATTGTCATGATGGGGAAACTTTCCTTGTGGAAAATTCCCTGGCCTTTTTCTCATTAGTGCAAGTTTCCATTTTCTTAAACTTTTTTCATACTAAGCATGTCGGATCTTCCTGTGCCTTTCGAGAAACTCTACAAAGATTGCCACTTTGGAAGTTCCCAGAACAGTCGCTGTAACCTCTTTGCGTTTAATATAACTGGCCCAGCAAATCCCTTTGGAAGCCATAGTTTTTATTTTGTTTTGTTTATTTTAGTTTTTAATTTTAAAAATTAACAGTTTTATTGACATATGATTCACATATCATGCAATTCAGTAGTTAATTCATATTAACTACATACAATCATCACCCCAATCAATTTTAGAACATTTTCTTCTTTCTTGTACTCATTGTTATTGGCTCCCCATTTCCCCCCAACCTCCCCTACCATACTCCCGAGAAACTATTAATCCAGTTACTATCTCTCTAAATTTACCTATCCTGGATTTCATATACAGAAAAAAACATACAAATAACAACAACAAAACGAATAACAATAAAGTAAAAGAGATAAAATCCTCAATTGAAAATCAAACAGAAAAGATTAAAAAGCAGAACAAATGTAAAATGAGCCACAAGGGAGATCAAACGATAGATGCTAAATTTTAACCTACCTGCATCTCCGATTATCCATTTCCAGTGCATTCAGCATGATACCAAGGCGCTTCACGTCCCTGGTGTATGGTCAGATGGGATGCAGCAGCTGTAAGCCATAGTTTTGATCAAACCTCTGTCTTCTTCTTGAACACAGCCCAATGAGACTCAAAGGGTGTGTTACCCAGGGAGCAGGTCCTAGCCACCCTTGGTGCATGCAGAGATGTTTCAGCACATGCTGCTGAGAACAAACTTGTGGATGTAGAAATGACAACCGTAGAAGCCACACTTTTTGACTTATCTTCAAATCATAGTGAGTTTTATGATGTGAATAAGTAAGAGAGACACCAAAGGACACTGCTTAAATAAGGTCATTGGAGTGACCTTAGGTCTTCGATGGAGCTAAGACTTCAATAATAATACAGCTGAACAGGCTCTGAATAGGAGGTAGGGGGCGTATATTCAGAAAATATGGGTGTTTAGAGAAGGAGAGTGGTAAGTGAATGTATGGATGTGTGGGGACCCAGTTGGAGCCCCCATTTTGAGGTTTCCTAATTGATTTGTTTCATATCACCACAGAGCATGTGTCTGGGATAAATGAGAAGTGAAGGGGCACCAAACCTTTTCTAGAAACTAAATCCAGGTGGCCCCTGCTCTACAGCTGGTAAATTGCAGACGGCGCCACTTTAAAATAATAGTATTTCCCAATCCAGCCTGTGTAGGTGTTATCTGTTCCCACCGAACTAAAGTGGGCCCTGGGTAATTGCAGATGACAGAAAATGAGTATTTTCTAAAATAAGTAGCATTTTCTCCATGATGTAAAAGAGAAAAATTAGCTTTGGGAAACCACAGGTAAGTTCTGCAGACTCCCCTCTGCTTCTTTCTTAACTGGAAAGAAGAGCTGAGGAAACAGATAGTGTTGCGCTGTCTAGAGGATCCATTAGCCGTTACTCCATTTTCCTTTAGCTCCATTCACAGGGACTTCGGAAATACACCTGGGAATTGCTAGCATCCTGCCTCCAGAAGATGTGCTGGAGGCAGCATCACAGGGAGCAGAAGTCTTTGTAAGAGGAGGACTGTGTTGAGTTAGGGCTAGGACCACAGACAGATAATTCCTTTTTTCATTTGCCTGCAGTGGGAAAAGCACGGTCTCACATTAAAGGTCAGGGAGTCAGGCAGGATTGAATACTGAAACAGCTGGCTAGTCTCTCCCCAGGATTGTAGGTTTCTTCCCTCCATAGCTCTGTGGAAATACTGTCATCGTTGTCTTGATTTGTTTGCTTGCTTGTGACCCGTGTCTTCACTAGGCTGGAAACCCCCTGAGGAGGGGCCGCATCTGTAGATTCATAGCAGTATGTTTGTCCCCATACTCATAGCTGCACTTGGACACAGGTGCATGGTATGACTGTCAGTAGCCTGCTGGTGGTGGGAAGCTGGGGTTCCACAAAGCTCAGCTCTAAACGACATGCTCAAGTCTCTTGTCAGCTACTAGAAGCACATGCAGGTCACAGGGACACACACCGGTAAAGCCCTTCCCCCAACACTACTCTGCCTGCGTTCGGTCCGTTCCAAGTTGGTCATTGGAGTATCCCTTCACGGTTCCACCCCAACCAGGGTGCCCTTTCCTGCTGATCAGCAGCTTGTCCTCGGGCCATGGCTTGTGAGGCGGGGGTGGCGTGGCGTAGACCACCACGTGGGCTGCAGTGTGTCTTAAATTCTATGTGCTTTTGCAGAATGCACAGTGTTTTGTTTTTCTGTTCCTTGGAGGTCTTTTCTTTCTAGACCGTCATCCTCCCTCCTCTATTCCACTTTTCCACTCCCCCTTCCCTTTCCTTCCTGTCCTGTTAACCTTAGTTCTTTCTAGCATCTCAGAGCGGGATACACCAGAAATGCCAGTTTACCTCTTTTGGCACTTGGAGTCTTATTTCTGCTCCAGTGTGAGTACCAGTGAGAGAGGAGATGGCAACGGAAGATAGAAAACAATCCAATCAGTGAACACAAGCTGGGTCGTAAATATTATATCTCCCTCCATATGAGAGCCATCAGGCCTCTGAATATGAACCATGGCATACTCTGTGTACCCACTCTCTGGACCCACCACCTACGTACTGCCTTTCAGTCAATCCAACCTATAAGTGACCTTATAGGACAAACTAGGAGTGCTCCTGAGGGCTTGAGTCTGCAAATCTTTATGGAAGCCTACTGCCTCATCTTTCTCTTGCCAAGCAGCTGGTGGCTTGAATCACCAACCTTTGGGTTTAGTGTATAACCCAGTGCCCCACCAGACCCCTTCCTTATCCTTAATGTGATGAACTGTCATTTCATTTTCTTTGCTATTTTGTTGTGCTTCAGCAACATGTGGCTTAGTTCCAGAAACGGTCCAAGTGCTCATTCAGTGCCAGATTCTGCGCATTCACCCCAGTCTCCTTGCATTTGCTTTCCCTTGCTTTCAAGTTGGAAGGGAGCTTAGAAGCTCTGTATCCGGAGGCACTTCCTTGGCAGCTACAGGAAGTGAGGTCATAGGAGGGAACACAGCTAGGTCTGCATCTTATGCTCAGTGTAAAGTCTGGTCATGCGTGCCCCAGGGCCTGAGCTCTTCCCAGCAGCCTCCAAGGTTAGGAGACAATACACATGACCTCGGAGAACCTGGTCATCTAGCCCTTCGGTGTTTGCCATGCCATGTGCCGGGACAGTGCCAAGTGCTTGCCATGACATCTTAGAACAACCCTCTGAAGCAGTGGTCACTATTCCTGTGATTATCTGCTCTTTTCACAGATGAGGAAATCAAGGCTCGAAACAGCCAAGATACTTGCCCAAAAGGAGGCACACAGCACACTGCAGGTCTGCATGAACTTAAAGCCTTTTTTGCTTCGTAAAATAAACAGAGTGTAGATGAGTTTGAGTGATATTGCTGGTACCAGGTCTTCCCTCTAACTGAAGATAGGGATTGGCATTGTTTCTTAGCTTTCAGGATGGTTTATTTTGAGAGATTCTTCTGATTTCCAAGGTCCTCTAGTAGGAAGCAGTCCCAGAGTCCTTCGATCTACCGCCCAGTACTTGGTAACCCCATCTTTTCAGAAGCTTGTTCCCCTTGCTCCTTCCGGACTGCCTGTTGACAACCCGAGGCTTCTGCTCAGCCGCTGGACAAGCGTCTCCAGATAGGAAAGGCGGCCGTAAAATTGGAAGGGATCTGGAAGGTGCTTCAGCTGAGCTGGGGTCTCTGATGGAGCAGCCCCTGAGCTCAGAGAGGTTGGAACCAGATGTGAGCACCACTGTGTGCTTAGGCACCTGATGCTTTGAAAGTTGACAAGAAATAACAGACTTTTGTCATCTCTCAAGGAACAGTTTAAAATATTGCTGTAGGATCACATTTGCTCACGTGAACAGAATAAATGAGCTCTGCATAGGCCTTGCATGTGTGGTTGGCTGTGTGTGGAGAGGGGCATGGGGAGGTGAGGAGATACTGGCAGAGGAGGTGTGTGTGTGCGATCAGGTGTGAGTAGGTCTGGGGTACAGGTTGGGAGCATGTGTGGAGTGAGGTGTGAGGGGGGGGTTGGCTGTAAAGGCTGTGTATGAGGGTGCAGGGTATATGAAAGGTGGGATGTGATTATTTGTGTGGATGATAGGACAGAGAGCATCAGGGGGTGCATTTGTCAGGGTGTTGGAGGGTGGGATATGGGTGCCAGGCACAGGTTGGAGGGCATGTGGAGCGGGAAGGGTGTGCGGACGTTTGTGGATCGGGTATGGGGGTGCAGGGTAGGGTGTTAGAGTAATGTGTGGGAGTGGGGTGAGCATCCTGGGGGTGGGAATGGAGGGCTAAGTGTGAATATCAGGGATACGCTATGTGGACCATGGGGATGAACGGGAAGGAGTGAGTGTGTGTGTGGTGTGGGGATGGGGCATAGTAAGAGGACCAATGTTGCCCTCCAGATGGCTGCTCTGGGGGTGGGGGGTGCTTGGGGGAAGCGATGCTGAGCCCTGCCTGAGGGGGAGTGGGGGGCGGGGCCGGGGACAGCACCGGAGGGGACAGACAGCGTGACTCGCTTTCACCTGGTCCAAGGAACAGATTTGCTGGGCGTCTGCGTCACAGCAGGATGTGTGCGTCAGTCTGTGTGACTTTGCGCTTATTAAGAACCATGGGGGAGATTTTACATGAGAAACGAAGGGGACCGGTGGGAGGCTGTGCTGGGGGCGGTGAGAGGTAAATTGCTTCTGCCTCAGTGGCTCTGCTACAGTAGGGGGGCAAGGTTATCTCTCAGAACTCTGCTCTTGATAAACAGCAACTGCAGTCCTGCAGTGGGAGAGAAGTAACTTTAGAGTGAGCTCTCTCTCTCACACACACGCCCCCCAGATGCAGATGGTAGGGGGGGGGGGCGCGGAGCCCCTCCCAGAGGCCAAGCTCCCTCTGCAGCAGTAACTCCTTATGCGCTGCAGTCTGCTGCACGCTTTGCAGTGGGGGGACGATGGCTTTTATGAATGGTCGTTTGGGAGGGGCCTCATGTCATCAGCGTCTGATGTCAGCCCAGTGAATGAAATACTTGCAAGGCGTAAAGCCTAGAGCAGTGGGGCAGCAGACACCTTCGCAGCTAGTTCTCCGGCTGACGAAACCACGGCCCCATGTGTCACACACCGCTCATCCATAGACGCCGGGCTTTGCCGGAGGCAGGAGCGGAGGCTGCCTGTGGAGCCATGCGCATCTGACCCCACACCGCCAGTCTCCCTCCCTCTGCAGCCGCTGGGCCCGCGGCCCTGGTCCTGTCCAGCCCTGGAGAGAGGGGCTTGTGAAGCGCTGGGGTCCCGCTGCCGGCCTTCAGGCGTCTTCAGAGCCAGCCCCATGTTCTGCTTGTGCTGGCAGAATTCCTTGCTGAAGCTCCAGGCCCTGGAATCTGACCTGGGCTCTGCATTTCTGACCCACCAGGAAGAAGCCGCTCAGGTGCATGGAGGCAAGGACCCAGCCCCAGCCTCGGCCCCCAGTGTGCTTGCAGACCCGGCAGATTCCGCAGGTAAGAGGCATTGGGGTGGGGGTGGGGGTGGGGGTGCACCTTTGTCCTTTCCAGGTCTGTCTGCCTCTTGCTGCTTCAAACAGAACTTGTGCCTCTGTGGGTAACGGTACCAGGTGCCACATGAACGCCAAAGAGGTGCTCTGGGGGCACAGGAGTCGCCGAGAGGGCACTGGGGGCAATGAGGCTAGGGTGCTGTGAGGCAGAGCCTTCTCTCTAGCTCAGGGCCAAGGCTCTGGTGGAAAGCACCCCTCCCGCTGGCCTGTCTTCATTTTCCAGTGGAGTGATTTATGACAAATGAGTATGTGCCTGTTTGCCGTCATTGGACTGAGATGCTCTATGCAGTCTGGAAATTGATGCTACCTTTGAAGTTAGGTATGGATTGGGTGTGTGTGTGTGTGTGTGTGTGTGTGTGTGTGTGTGTGTGTGTTAAGCATCCATAAGATGACCCATCAACCGATGGAGAGCAGACAGGCGTGGCAAAGCTCATTGTAACTTTATATGTTCTTGTCTGTCTCGGATTTTTTTTTTAAGCATTCATCTCTGTATCAAAAATCAGAATGGGGTCTTACCTGTAAGCTTCCCTGGCTTTAATCCCAGGGACGGTCCGTTGTCTGGCCAGCAGAAGGCAGACTCAGTGCTCCCAAGAAGAATCAGGAAAGAGACCTTGAGTGGAAATGAGAGCACATCTTTGATTTTCTAACCCAAATGGGTCAGAGGTTTGCGGACTGGTTAACGGGTGGATGGTAGACAGGCACTTTTGATCTAGGAGTTGCCCTTTTTCTATGGAAGTTGATAGAACAGAGTTGCACAGGGAACTGCTTTCTGTAGTTTTAGCAACGAATAATGCATTTAGGACACTACTATTCAAAATGATCCACGTAACCTAAGCCGGTAAAAACCACTGTCTCCCTTATTTTAATGTAAATTAATAATAGTGACAAATGATACTGACAGTAGCTACAGTTAAGACTTGAAGGCACTGTTCTAAGCACTTTTTATGTATTACATTAAATCCTCAGGATAAGTAATGCAATAATCCTATCTTGCTTTGATAATAAGGATACTGGGGCCCAGACAAATGACTAACTCCAGGTGACTAACTGCTGGTAAATGGGAGATTATTTCCACGTGGATGCAGGTGACCAGTAGCCATGTTTTCTAGAGAGGTTCCCTGCTGTGCTGGCCACTGGTTGGAAGGAGCTACATGTGAAATAAGGGTTTTAAATCAGATTACTAGACATTGTCATCTTGCTCCAACCACATATTCCTGTAATCAAACAATATATAAAATACATAACTTTGAGTCAAATAATAATTAGCCCTTAACTTACCTGGTCCTTGTCGATGAGCTACGTCAGTGCCTGGCAAAACAACAACTCAATAAAATAGCTGTTGCATGTTGGAAATAGATTTTTTTTTAAATTCATGACTTTTACAGTGTGCGTGTCTCCTAGTCTCCCTCCACTCCCCCACCCCTCACCCCAAATCAAGAAACGGTTTGATAGACAGCAATTGCAACAGATTATTACCACTGGCTGCACATTGAAAACAAATACTGGGCTTATGTTGAGATTACTCCCATCTCCCTTTCCCCTCAAATATATTTTCATGACAGGGTAAGTGTCAAATGGCAAAAATGGGCAGAGGGTCCCTTCCAGAGTCAGCTTATGGGTTGGATGCTTGAATTTCCAAATATAGAGAACCTGTAGATACATCGGGGTTGTCCCAGAGCTCTCGGAGTTGTTCTGAGACATCTTTGAAGACATCCCCACGTGTGCATGCTCATATTTGTATGTGTGTGGCTTGCGCTCACCAGGCAAGAACAGCTCAGAAACGCTCGCACGGATCTCACCCACCCCGATGCTGTTCCTTCGCAGAGGTCCTGCACACGGACCACTCTGGCTTAGCTGACGCTTATTCCGGGAAACTTCATGTAGCGAATGGAGGGGACCCTGTACTGCTTTGTTGGATACGTGCTTCTGATTTTCCGATAAAACCGTTTGACAATGTAAAAGACACCCCCCCCCTTCCTGTTTTCAGAGAGCTAAGGAATCTTCATAGGGCAGAGTAGAACTGCCATTCTTGGTTCCCAAGACTGTACATCTTTAGAAAGCCTCCTCTTTTTCCTTTGGAGTGACTGGGGTTTCTTTTCTTTCTTTCTTTACTTTCTCAATCCTTTTATTGGGAGTTCTTCCAGATGTGGTAACATTCCATCGCTCCATCACCTCAGTGTTGTACAATTGGTACCGCAATCAGCTTCAAACCACTGGCCTGGTGATTAGCAGCCTAACACGGAACCCACTCCACTTCCGGGCTCCCGAGGAATCAGCATCGCCTCAGGGGCTGTGAAGTTGGGGTTTGTGAGGAGCCTGCTTTGAGCAAAGATACTGTCTTCATGGAGGGGTCTGGGATGCCACTTTTACAACATCAATTATAGGATAAATTGGTCTCATGAACTTCCAAGAGTCACTCTTAGCAGCTGTACGTTTTCTAATTAGTGTCTCTTAGAAGAGGAAAATTTATGCTATTTTATATCAGGTTTCTTAACTCAGGGCCTGTGAATGGACTTCCACAGTGATCTTTGAACACCTTGAAACTGCAGGGTTTATTAAATGTAAATTCCTGGTGAGAGGATGATAAATTGCATAAGTTGAGCACAGATGGTCATAAAAGCTTATAGTAATTAAAAAATAGGTTTGTCTTTCAAGTCTAGCATCTAGCCTGAGTCTTGCATGTACATAAATATTCAATAAGTAATGCTTGTGTCAATTGTATAATGAGGACAACACCCCTCAAAAGGCCAGCAATATTATTTTTACAGCATGCACTACAATTAAAGGCAAACGTTTATAAATATAAATTGGTGTCATTCAAATAAGGCTCAACTGAATTTAAACTTAATATTGGCACAAGGTAGGAGCCCCGGTGGTATAGTGGGTTACATGCTGAGCTGCCAGCTGCAAGTACAGCAGTTCGAACCCACTAACTGCTTCACAGAGGAAAGGTGAAGCTTTCTGCTCCTGAAAAGATTTTCCATCTTGAAAATCCATAGGGGCAGATCTATTCTGTCCTATAGGGTCATTCTCAATCAGAATTGACACCTTGGCTGTGTGGGCTTGGTTTTCTGGTTACGGCATAAGTTAAATAAATGTTGTATCTTCTGTGCTGGGCATCTGGCAGGATGGTCATCTCCGTGAGCAAAGTATAGCGGGCTCTGTATCTAAAGATCAAAATGTGAGGTTTCATTTAGGCTGTGAGTTGCAGACAGTGGTTTCACTTGGTGACACATTGCCCGAGATGCCCCCCATCGATAAATCCATAAATTATGAACCTCACCTGCAGTAAGACCCAGTTCATGAGTCCCCTGAGGGGCCCTGGGTTGTAGAAAATGCCCCCAAATCTGTCCGTATGTTAGAATTACTTTTAACCAGGGAGCCTTTTAGACATGGCGATAGTTAGGGCTACGGACTAGAGTCTGGGGTGAGTGCTATATAATGTTTCGCAAGCATACACAAGTAATGGGGAGCCCCGGAGTTGATTTAAGTCTGAATCAACTCCGTAGCGAGGGGTGGATTTTTGGATCCTTCGAGGAAAGCCCCTTTTGGGCAAATGCTGTCACCAGAAGTAACCAGAGCCCTACGACCAGATAGAACCAAAATGTGTTGTCTTCAAGTCAGTGCTGATTCAGAGTGATCCCCAGTGCGCTTCTGAGCCCATTACTGTCGACAGGAGTAGAAAGCCCAGCTCTTCTTCTGCACGAGCTGCTGGTGGTTTTGCCAACCACGTGGACCGCAGCCCAACATGTGACCCCTACACTATCTAATTCTTGTATTCTAAAATTTGATTTTAAAAATTAAACTTTCTATTTCCACAAAAGCCTTCTGGCTACTGTTGATCATTATAGGACACTCATTTAGTATTGAAGGAGCCCTGGTGGTGCCATGGGTTAAGTGTTGAGCTGTTGACCAGTCCGTTGGCATTTTGCAACATCTTCTGCTCCCTGGGAGACGCGTGAGGTAGTCCATTTCCATAACAATGCACAGCCTTGGGAACCCTATAGAGTCGTTCTACTCTGTTCTATAGGGTTGTTATGAGGCAGAGTTGACTCTATGGGTGTAGTCTGCAATTATTCCTCTAAAGTACTCTGCCTGGTCCAAAGAATTGTCTTTCTACTGTGGAGATGCTCAGAATCCAAGTCTGACTGCCTTACTCATCATTCGACACGATCAGTTTGACCAGTGGCTCCCATTTACCTGGGAGTGTGTATAAAACATAGGTTCGGTGACTCCCACCCTAGAGAGAGAAGATATGAGACTCCAGGTTTGAAAGGTTCCCTTGGTGTTGCAAGCAAATATGTGAACACTTGCTAGCACAGAGGGCCCTGTCAGGCGGCCATGGCGACATTCTTGCTGCAGGTGAATCTGATTCGATTTTTGGATCAGGAGTCTTTCGGGTGGCCTCTCCGCCATGTCACACGTTGCTTTATCATCATCTGCAGCAGTCCCAGAGGCTCTTTGGAAGTCAGGGGAAAGGACTGCGGTCACTTTAACTTCAGGTGCAGTCCATGATGCCACCAGGACTCCAGTTACGTATTTCTCCATGAATCCCAACGTGCTCTTCGCAATTTCACATTTAGGGCAATTTTCTTTCAGGTACAGGGCTGAGAAAAACCAGGGCCTCACCTCTGCTCACCACACATTCAGAAGAAACATCCACATCCATTCTGGCTTCCCTAAATGGAGGGAAGAGGCTCCCTGTGAGGATATAAACGCCTCACTTAGGCAACCAGAGATTCCACCTGGCTGCTGGCTGCTTTTCCAGATGTTGTAACCCAGACCCCATGTCCATGCCTGCAGCCCTTTCCTGGTGTGTCTTACCTGATTTACATAGAGTATTCCAGATAGAGACGGATAGTATTTTGTCTTTTTTCTCATGCATGGGCAGAGGTGTTACAATTTTGTAAACTGTCACCATTGAGCAGACGAGGCAAAGTACACCTGGTCTCTTTCTGTGCATTTTAACAGCATGGGAATCCTAACGATCTCAAACCATTGAATTCCTGCCTGAAAGTCAATATGGGCACACGAGTGTCTTATGAAACAATGAACAAAATCATGATACTATTTAGGATTCTTTTCCAAACTATTTCTAGCGATGCACAGCGTTTTCTTGCCTGCCCTCACTCTTTTCCCCCATCATAGTAATATTTGACAAAGGCTCCCCAAATCTCATTCCCTGTCAAATGACTAGTTTAGCACTTCTCGCTTGTCAGGAAGAGACTGGTTCTTTTCCTCTAACCATTACCAACAGGGCAGCATCAGTCATCTGTCCGTGCCAGCCTCTGCCTCGCTCGTGAACTTGTTCCTGTGGTCGCTTAGCAGTCTGCTCTTTGAGACAGAACCACGTCATCTGCAAAGTTCAACTTAGCACTCTGCACTTCCTCTTCTGTGCCTTTCCCAAAAATGTGAAACAGGATTAGCCCAGGATCCATTTGCCATGTGCATCATAAAGTTATTAATTCCACTCTGCCATGTGTTGCATATTGTGAAGCGGACTTTGTATCCATTGCAAATCATGGGGTCCACTCAATCCTCATTTTGTGTTTTGTTTGTAAACCACTGCTTGGGTGAAAAGCCATAGACATCTTGAAAGCCCACGTTCTGCTTGTGGACCGTCTGGCTCAGAAGCATCATTTCTTACAGAACACCATGTGCTCTCTGGGCGACCATGGCTAGGCTGTGGAACCTCTCCATGCCTCTGTTCTATGTTCTGGAAATTAGTAGTGCCTCCTTCCTTAAGATGGGTGTGGAATGACATGGCACCATGCATGTGAAGTTCTTAGCACATAAAATTCTCAAACAAAACCAACTGTCACCCAATGGCAGAGACTAGAACTGCCCCACTGGGTTTCTAAAGCTGTAAAGTTTTACAGAAATCGACTGCCCCATCTTTCTTCCACAGACCAGCAGGTGTGTTTGAAATACCTGCCTTCTGGTTAGCAGCCAACTGCTTTGACCTTGAAGCCAACAAGGCTCCCCTCATAGTCTACGGTCAAGGCTTAGACCAGGTATGGTTTATTGGACACTTACCACAGCCTATGAAGGGAGCCCTGTCTCAGAAAGCAGAGGAGCAGTTCTCTTCTGTTTGATACAGTCACTGTGAATCAGAATGGACTCTGTGGCCGTGTGTGTGTGTGTGTGTGTGTGTGTGTGTGTGTGTGTAAGAGAGAGAGAGAGAGAGAGAGATATGCTGGGAGTTCTTACTGCATTCCGCCACTATGAATCACAATAGACTCTGGCCATGGTGTGTGTGTGTGTGTGTGTGTGTGTGTGTGTGTGTGTGTGAGAAAGATGCTGGGAATTCTTATTGCATACAGCACTTATGCTGCCTTTCCTCCATTTAAAAATGCTGGGCTTTATCGTTAGAGAGCTATACTCTATCATAATTTTTAACTGTTCTTAAGGTGTGGAAACGACATTGAGAATGGTTTGTTCTCTAGGTTTACCTCTAACATCTCCACTGTGATTGACATTACACTACTTCCCTTAAGCAAAAGGCACTTATAAGCAGCAATAATCTTTAGAGCTGATGGTAAAATAATTACCACCTATAAAAGTTGAAATGCTTGTTGTAATAAAATCTCTTGTGCTCCCCCTATGACATAATTTAACTTCATAATTCTTCTCTGATGCTTTTATCACCACCTTCATAGTTTGTGAAGGTGGGAGCTTCGTATCAACCCCTTGATCTCCAAAGGAAGCAATTTTTAAAGTGCTTTCATAATTTATAGATGACAGGGCAATTAAATGAGCTGAGGCTGTTCCTACAATTGCTTTATACCAGAAGGAAATAATCAATCCCAAGGCCCCCAATTCTGGGTGATTAGTAATTCTTTCTTTAGTCAGTTCTTAGGTCAGGCTAAGTGTTGGGGTGTCTTGTATCACTCTGGTTGTCCTTCCCACGGCTCTTTATAAATGAGGATCCTGCGTGTGGAAATGCTTGTTTGGTCACAGACACGGCAGCTGTTGAGTAGATGACACCATTGTCTCTGGACTTTAGAGCCCACGTTTAATCTGTTCTTTCCTTTGTTTTAATGGGCTTTATTTCTAAGAACATGGTTAAGTGTACAGACTATTGAGCAGATGGTTCAGAGTTTCTGTATACCCTTGTTCCTGTACACACCGTTTCCCCTCTATTACCCCAAACCCATACCACACCCACTGCTACAGAGTCCACTCCAACTGAGGGTGACCCTACAGGCCAGGCAGAACTGCCCTGGGGGTTTTCTGAGCCTGTAACTCTTCACAAGAGTAGAAAGCCTCATCTTTCTCCTGGGGAGTGGCTAGTGGCTTTGAACTCCAGCCCTTGTGGTTAGCAGCCCAACAGGGAACCACTATGCCACCGGAGCACCTATATTGTAGCCATAAAAAACAAACACAAAACACTGCCACAATGGGCGTGTATACACTTGAGATAGTAATTCTTGACGATGTTCTCCAAAAGATTTTATTTTATTTTTTTATTTTTGTGATTAGTCCTTATGCTTTAATTATGTTCAATTTGCAACAATGAACATACACCCTGCATATCAGATATTTACATTATGATCCATAACAGTAGCAAAATTACAGTTATGAAGTAGCAACGAAATAATTTTTTTTTAATGAGCCTTTGAAAGATGCTACCACTTCATTGGTTGGAATTTCCTCCCACGGTCTTCCAGTTAGAGTAAAAAGGTCAACCTTTCCTTCTGCTTCTCAAGCAAATCTGTTTATGAATGGCAACTCCCTTTGGAACATGACCGTTTAATACCTGTACCTCTGAGGCCATCGATTGTGCAGAAATCGACTAAGAGACATGGGCGGTTCCTGCGGCTGAGGGGTGGGCAGCGTCACCGCACCAGCTCTGTCCCTCTGTTGCAGTGGACAATGTCTGCTCCTTCCTCCGCCGATGGGGCTCTGCCCCCGAGCAGAGATTAGTCAGCCTGGTCGTCCTCTCAGCAGTTGGCTCCCGGTTTGTGACTCGGGGAGGAGAGAAATGAGATTGCTTACTGGCCATTTCCCAGGTCTAGTTCTCCTTTGTTCTCTGACAGGAGGCCTGTGGGCAAAGGAGTCGATCCTGATGTACCAGAGGAAAGGGGAAAGCTCCATCCAGTCACCTCCAAGATTTGTCTAGAAGATATCCCCCCCTTCCTCCCACGATTGGGCACTGTCTAGCTAGTGTTATCCAGAAGCTTCCTCCAAGAATATAAATTATTCCTGCTTCAGATGCACGACAACAAACTGATGCAAAGAATGCATGGCTTCGCGTTTGTAGTCCACCACGCCCCTGGGAAACTCACGCTTTGCCTGTGCTCAGCCTGGGTCGTGCTGCGGTCACCCCCAGTTCTCGTTGGCACCGAGCCTGTCCCAACTCACCACAACCTCATGTTTGTCAGAGTAGAACTGGGCCCATCTCTCAGAAGTGGACCTGAGGTGCTGCTTGGTGGACTGGAACCTTCAACCTTTTGGTTCGCAGCTGAGCTAACTGTTCGCACCACCCTGGACCTCTGTAGCCCACTGTACAGTTGCGGTTTAGGGGCAACGCTGCAAATGTATGCAGACCTCTGTCTTCCAGGGACCAGAAGAGCTTACCTCCCTTGGACGTGCCCCCAAACCTGCTGGCTGTCACTTTACCTCTTCTTCTCACCCACGCCTGCCATGACGGTGTCTCTGCTTTCTTTTGCTTCTCGCCCAGGCTGCTGTTGCCCTGTTTCTGTCATTGTCATGCCACCCTCTCGTCCCCTGTCATCTTTCCATTTAGTGATCTCTGCCTGCTCCTGCTTCTCCCCTGGGGACTTGCCTTTGCTAAACTGCCATGATGTGGAATTAAACCCCATTTGAGATATTTGTTGAATTTCAGTTTGCTGCTTATATTGATTAAATCCCACATGATAGTTAAAATTCAGACGAGTGGAAACTGTTTACATGTCGTAAAGTTCTATCTTATACATGTTTGTCCAATATCAGTATGTTTTCCCTTTGGTTGCGTCTCAGTTGATAATAACGTTTTCAAGGTGGGAGTGTCTTATTCCTTATTCTATTTGAGACAATGAAAATACTAATAATGTACTAAGAAAGTCTTTTAAATAAAAAAATCACATAAGGTATTATTGGACTTTTAAAAACTACCCGTGATCATGTGTTAGGCTGGGTTTTAGAGACAAATCCAGGGACACTCATATATGTGTAAGAGAGCTTTATATTAAGAAGTACTTATACATCAGGAAAACATCCCAACCTAGTCCAGATCAAGTCCATAAGTGCTACACTAGTTCATAAATCCCTTTTCAGACTCACAGATACAAGTAATGATGCAGAGTGCAGGAAGACCACAGGTACTGGATGAAAGCCGTGTGGGTCTAATGGCAGTGGAAGCATCTCCAGGGCTAGTGCAGGTGTCATACGAAAGTGAAGGAGAGAGAGAGAGGGAGAGAGAGAGAGGGAGAGGGAGAGGGAGAGAGAGAGAGAGAGAGAGAGAGAGAGAGAAACGTTCCTAGTGTCCTTCTTATGAGAAGGCCACACCCACAAGGAGACACCCTCAGGCTGTGATTGACAGGCAAGACTCCACCCATATCTTTTGTTTTTTAAATCACTTTATTGGGGCTCATAAAATTCATCACAATACATAGATCAATTGTGTAGAGCACATCTATACATTTGTTACCCTCATCATTCCCAAAATTCGCTTGCCTCTTGGGTTCCTGGAATCAGCTCATTTTCCTCCACCCCCCTCCCCCTCCCTTCCTCTGACCCGCTCCCACCCATATCTTCTTACGGGTGCCTTGTTGGTCCAGAAAATCTAACTGTCCACACCATCGGCCCTGACACTCGATGTATTTCGCAGATTTAAATGTGATAAACTCATTGCCATCTTGAGCTGATTCCGACTTCCAGTGATCCCAGATGGCGTTTCTGAGATTGTAAATTTTACATGAGCAGCAGCCTCATCTTTCTTCTGTGGGATAACTGGATGCTTTGAATTGCATCCCTGCTGTTAGCACCTGACCAGCAGAGCTACCAGGGCTCCTAAATGTTATGTGCACCGAGCAAAAAAAAAAAAAAAAGGTATACATTTAGGTATAATGGTAATGACTCAACTTAAGGGACAAGATCCCCAAATTGCTCCCCAAGTCCACGATTCCCCGGAATGGAAAATTATGGAAATAAATTTATTTTAAGAGGTACACAAAACCCTGAAACCTGGCTCTGTATTTACCAATAAAACGGACACAAAACACAGCGGCAAGGAGCAGAGAGGGGCCCGAGCCAAGCTTCTTGATCCGTATTGTGTTCTGGCTTTCCGGAGGGATTGCAAGCTGCCTTCTTGGTTAGCAGACCCGGTGCCTAATCTGTGCACCAGGCCTTTTCATTGAAATCAGTTCATTTGCTCCTTCAAAATGAAGAGGAGACTCGTTTCAGAAGTGAGGTGGGAGAAACGTGTGCTGACAGTGGACACAATGAGCTGCTCCCTGAGCACCTTACCGACGAGTCTCCAGGGCCGGCTGGGCACCTCCACCTGGATGCCCAAAGTGCCTCTTGACGCAGCGGACCCGGAGCTGAACTCACCGTTTCCACCTCCGATGAAAGGCTTGGTGATCCAATTCTGGAAAATCTGTCATCTAATACCACAGGAAGTGCTTATCACTCACTTCCCTAACTAGGCAAATGGTATCACCAGAAATAGGACAACAATAAGCATTTATTGATGGATTGTATGCTCTCTTCCCCAGGCGATGTCCTAAACATTGAACACGTTTTATCCTTTTAATCCTTTTCCCGGCAGTTTGAGGTAGATACTGGTATTCCCACTTAAAATATGGTGTGGCATGCACCAGAGAGTCATTAAACGTTGAATGAATGAATGAATGAATGAATGAATGAATTCCTGTTTTAGAGTTGAGGAATTGAAGGTGAGAGGGATTGGGTATTCCAGGTCTTTTCAGTAGGAAGTGGCAAAACTTGAATCTAGGACACCCTACCCCTATCATCTATATTCTTGGGCACTCACATAAGTTACCAATATAGTCCATCTGTCGGCATCTGCAGGGTGCTGCCCTGAAACCCAGCCCTGCCTTCATGATGACAATTTTCCTGCTTCCTCTGTGTCCTTGCCATCTCTAGAGAGCGGTGATGCCTTCGAATAGGGGTGGGGTTGCTAACATCAGGGTCCAGCTGCTCTTCCGGAGACTGACGAGGCTCGCTTCTCCTGCAGACTGACAGCTTCCGTAGGCGTGGGAATCGGCTCACTGGCAATGTGTTTTAGATTGTATTGTTAACTACAACTCTGTGTGTATAATGGACTGAATTCAGAAGCAAGAGGGCTAGGGAACTTGCCTGTACAGTGCCATAGAACTCCTGGCCCCCAGCTCTCTTCTTCTGGGCTGTAGAGCATTATAGGATGGGCCCTGGCAAGCTGCCCAGTCCTTTGGAAGAAAAAGTTTAGTATCACCATACATGGCCTTTTCCAGGTCCAGGCTGGGAGAGAGCAGGGCTCAGGCACTTTCCCCCGGACAGCAGCAATGTTGGCTGTTGGCCTCTTCTGAGCACGAAGCTTAGTCATTCTGCCGACACACGTACATTCGTGCCAGATGAAGGTGATTGGTAGTATAAGTGGGATTTGGGGTAGTAACTGTTACTCCTGTTATTTCTTAGGGCACCTGCCAAGCTAGTGTTTTCTGCATAAATTATTGATAGCACAAGTACTGCTGTCACTCACACCAGCATGCCACACCTTGCCTGTGGTCTGAAGATACTGACATTCAGCTGTTTCCAAGTCTTCCCCAGCCCTTGTGTCCATCTCTGCCCGGGTCTCAGCTACTGGCCGAAGTGCTGCCAGAGAACTTCAAAGGCACAGTCAGAAGAATATCTGCCCCCACAGTCTACAAACCAACAGGGGAAAAGCCCATTGAAAAGACGTAGGAACCTAATCTGACCTGTGATGTTATACAAAGCAAATTGCACGGCAAGCTCCACAGGACAGAGCCACATTCTAAGCCTGATTAAGATTCATAGTGTATGTAGCAAATGGTGATGACTGTTTATTTTGGAAAAGTGGATTTTCAGCTGCTTCTGAGGCTGCTTATTCACCGAGGTACTGTTTGTTTTCTTCCTCCTCGGGGGAAATGGAGTTATACTTTCCACACGTTTGCTGGGTAAAACTGAGGCGGAATTTGTTTGGGCTGCTTCTTGAGTAACACGTTACAGAGCCCCGAGATGGGAGCCCCTTTCTCTCTGCCATGTCCATCCCTCGCCCTCACCCACCTCCACAGTGCCAGGTTGCTTGCCTTCAGCACTGACCTGAGGCGGGAGTTATGGGCTCCTTTGAAGAGTGACATTACCAGTGAGATTTCCTCTACCAAGTGGGTTAGCAGGGGAAATCGTTTGGAGCCAGTGTTGTCTTGTTAGCTTGTTTCTTTGGTTTGGTCTACAATCAAATCCCAGGTAAACTTTTGGTAAAGAAGATGGGTTAATTTTTAATGTGGTTTGGAGTGAGAACCCATCAGGGGCCAACTGGTCATGAAGCCATCGAGGGGGCTCTGGTTTGGGTTCCTGCTTGCGAGGAAGCAGCCATCTCCAGGTCTGGGCCACGGCTTCCTCCCTGCTATCTGGCCTGGCCTGACCCAGGCTGGACAAGAAACCTGATGTTGAAGCCTCATTCGATCCATGGACATGCTATTGGCAATTTAGCTTTTAAAACCAACAGTGACTGCTGCTTGGCATTTTGGAATGTACTTCAACACAGTATGTGAGCCCTTGTGCCTGTCCCCATGTTTTGCAGAGAGAGCTTCTGGTGGCATTGATTTGTACATACCAATGCCTTCTGCATTAGACCGAGCCCCATTTTCAAATGAATTGGTGCTTTTCCTTCTGATCAGCAGTCTGTGTTCATAAGCACAGACCGAAGCCCTGTCTCTCTGGGGCCTTCTCTCCTGGGTCTCTTCCTCCGCCCGCCCTCCTCTCCCTCTTCCTTTGCAGCCCAGTACTCCTTCGCTTCCTCATCATCGCTTTTATTTTCCTTCTCCAGCTCCATTTTATTCTTTTTATTCACTGTACCTTTCTGGTAACATACCCTCTAACATATGCAAATAATAGGAAATGAAGAGAAATTCTGTAGAATTTGGGCTGCTCTGAGTCTGGAGCTCAGGCTGAACTCATTTGTGTTTCCATTCCCCTCCTACCCCCTCGGTAGCTGTGTTACAGTTCCTATCTAGGTTCCATGAGAACGAATATGACAGTGTTCTGAAAGTGTTTATAGCCCCAGGAGGAAGACATGACAAAGAGGTATAATGAATGTTTATGATCTTTATTTAGGAACAAGACAGTCAAAAATGCTCTGTCACCTCTAAGTCTCAATTTGTTCCATTTCCCAGACCCTGCACCAGTCCAGAAAGACTGGCAGAATGAAGCCGGTGATGGACCGGAAGACCACCAGTCTGTCACCCCCAGCAGGCTGCTTTACCACATAACTGATGGGGACAATCCGCTGCTGTCACCGCGATGCTCCATCTTCAGCCAAAGCCAGAGATTCAACCTAGACCCCGAGTCTGCCCCTTCCCCACCCAGCACGCAGCTGTTTATGATGTAAGAAAACCTCATTGCCATTACCCTCGTTTCAGATGGATTTTTCCAATATTGCATTTACAGGCTAGCGTGGAGGGCCTGGATTGGAAAGAGTGGAACCAGAGCTACCAAGGCAACTCCAAGTCCTGACTATCAAAAGCAGTGATTTCAAATGAGAAACGTAACTACCTTAGGCCTACAGGTCCTCGGAGGGAATGGCCATGAGGCATGCGCTCACGTTTGAATGCTTTTGGTCAAGTGACCGGCGTTCTAGGAAAGTGTGCTCATGTAAGCATCACAGGCTTTGTTCTGAGGGACTCCGTGTTCTTTCCATCGCTAACAGTGACGCATTGGAGAGATGCTGAGAAAGCCTGGCACGATGCGCCGAGCTCCAGCCCTTAAGATCTGGAAAAGTAAAAAAAAAAAAAAAAAAAAAAAAGATCTAGAAAAGTGCTTGGTTACCTTGGCTGCCTAAAACCAATCTCCTTGGAATTCGCATTTGGGACGAGAGTGGAGAAGGAGCTCCGTACTTGTAGATTCTTCTTCCCTCTTTTTAAAAAAAGTTACACAACTCTTTTTGATACATAGCTAAAGCTGAAAATTCCCTTGGCTAAAAATATACCCAAGGCAGATCTCCAGTGTCTCTGCATAATTCAGGTTGTTTTTCGTGAATTTATCCAAACCTGAGGCCGTGGTCTGGGCCAATAATTGAATTGTTCTAGGTGCAGTTGTGGGCATGTGGGAGGGATGTGTACACCTTTCTCTGCAGGGACCGACATCCCCTTCGCCAGGTGCTCACAGGCTCCGTGCGGTCAAGGACAGCTGAGCTCTCCTCTGTATCTTCCTTGAGAATGTTGGTTGATGGGGCTCATGCAACCAACGTATTTGAGGATGCTGCCTCAGTAGAGCTGGCTCTTCTTGGCCGTAAATTGGGCTCTTCCGGGCTTTAGGAAATGTGTTTCCTGGACTAAAATGCTGACATTTATATATACTTCTACCCATAATGGAGTTCTGTGACCAGGGGACACCCTGAATGGGCAGATGCTAACAGAGCCATCACATAATGAGCAGTCTTCCGGACTCCTCTGCTGATCGCGGAAGCGTGGCGTCAGGCCTGAGGGGTGGGGTTGCTGATGCTCTTTCCTACCGTCGCCTCCACAGGCCCCGAAGTTCTTCACGAGGCACTTGTGGGGATGCCAAGGAGTCCCACGCCATCACCCAGCTCACCAAGCACATTCAAAGCCTCAAACGGAAAATCCGGAAATTTGAAGACAAATTTGAACAAGAGAAGAAGTACCGGGTAAGGACCCTGGGATTTCAGTAAGACACTATTGTGGTGCAGGTTTGTTTTTTGTTTGTTTGTTTTGTTTTGGCATTGCTGTGCTTCTTTCCATTGGGGGAAGTACAACATCTCTGTTCCCATGGATCAACCAAGAAGCCATTATAAATCGACTTCCTGCTCCTATCTTGTTCTCAGATGCTGTCAGTAGTTTATCGTATTTAACTATTAAGCATCCTCCCCTTCTGACCCCACCCCCTACTTGCTTTATTTTTTAAGGCACCAAATTATCACTGTTCTTGCTACCATCAAATTTTGAAAAAATGTGGTCTTATTTCCCTTTATCCTTTTCCCACGTACATATGATAATCGACTATCAATGACCCAAGGAGCAAATTCTCGGTTCCAGGAAAGAGAGTGAGTGTTCCTTTGGCAGGAAATACTTACTGGTTGAAGGACGAGGGCCTCTCAAGTGCCACCTGTTCAGGCCCCGAGAAGTCCCTCCTGTCAGAGCCCCCGGGCTTCATGCGGGTATTGCAGGGTTACACATTTGAGCCTTTCCTGTTTTTCCCATAAGAAACCACCAACCTAGGTAAGTGTCCTGAGAGCCAGTGCAGATTTTTATTCCGTCCCTCTTATGGTAGTCAGAATGCAGACAACAATCAGATCGTGTAGAATTACACAGACCGTGGATCTTTGGCCGAGGGCCCAGAACTGCTTTGTTATTGGAATGAAAATAGACTGGGAAATAACCTCTTGTACATCTTGAAATATGTAAAGGCTCACTACGCTCATAGGGAAGCAATCAGGTGGCCCCTGTGGGTGTGGAACAAGTGTGTGACCATAAGGTGAGATGGGCCGTGTCTACTCTGCTGTTCTCCTGGTCTGTGCTTCCCACGGAGATTGAATTATGGTCTTCCATCAAATTTGATCTCAAATGCACCAGAAGAGGGGTTTTGTAAGGACTGGTTTTCGGTATTGCAAAATGGGGAACAGAAATCAGATGGGCTTGATAGACGGTCTTGGTCACAACTTCCAGATTTATCGTCTACGACAGCCACTGCAGGGAGTAGCCCTGCTCCATCTTCTAGGGCTGTCGTGGGTCTGAATGGGCGTAAGGGCAGTCGGTTTGATAGGTTTGGGGTCAGATGGCAGGAGAGGAGCCCTGGTGGTGCTCTCCGGTAAGCGGTGAACTGCTCACCTCATGGCCAGCAGTCCAAACCCCGTTGCTCCATGGGCCAGCGTTGATGCTGTGTGCTCCTGTCAAAATGGACAGCGAAGGAGACCCCATAGACGGTTCTAAGAGTCTAAATTGCCTCAATGGGAGCGGATCGGGAATAGAGCAGGAGGGGGCTTTAGGTTAGGCCTTTATTTTCCAGATGAGGAAACCAAGGTCTAGAGAAGTAAATTGCTGACGGAAGCTTGTGTTCAGTCAGCACTGGCTTGGGGGTGTAGCTTAAAGCTGAGTAGCGTTTGCAGTGGAGAAGTCGAAATATGGAAGGGGCTAGATTTTGAGCGTCCAGATATCCTGAGAGAAACCGGTTTCTCCTCTTTGCTACTGGAGTCGAATTGGTTCTGTGGTATCTGCATGTTGAAAACTGTAGTGTATTAATGAGCCTGTGACAGATCCCAAGTCAGGCTGACCTGTAGGATCAGAATCTCAGCACAGCCTCTTATGAACGTACCTGACTTTGCTGAGTCTTGCTTCATCCATCTACAAGTGGAGTCGACAGTTATAGTGACTTCTTAAATAAAGTCGTGCATGTAAAATGTTTCATAGAAGTGAGCGATCCTAAGTAGTTCTTCGCTTTCAATCTAAGTGGAATTGGACCAGGCTACCCGTGATAGTCCCTGCTTTGTCAGAAATTGAAAAGTATCTAGGTTAATTCTCCAGTGAGTTTTTCTACCTACAACCACAGAACCCAATCTCACTCCTCTCTAACGGCCTCCTTACCCCCGACCTCACTGCTGTTCTGACTCATAGTGGCCCTATAAGGCCACTTTGTGGGATTCTGAGACTGTACCTGTTTCGGAGCAGAAAGCTGTATCTTTCTCTCCAGGAGTTTCTAGTGGTTTCAAACTGCTGACCTTGTGGTTAGCAGTGCCACGTGTAACCCATGGCTCCCAACGGGCACCTCAAACGCAAACCAAACTCACCGCCGTCAAGTCGATGCCAACTCACAGCGATCTGATAGGCAGGGTAGAACTGCCCATAGGGGTTTCTGAGATGGTAACTACAGGAGTAGAAAGCCCTATCTTTCTCCCAGGAGCAGCTGGTGGTTTTGAACTGCTGACCTTCATTGTGGTTAGTAGCCCAGTGCATAATCCGTAGCACCCGGGCTCCCCAAAGCCCCCTAGCGGCAGCCTATTTTGGAGGAGGATTTCTCCTGGCTCCTCCTCTGTTGGTCTAGAGAAGCAGTAGAACCCGAGCAGAGGCAGCACCCACTCCAAACCACTCACATGTGCAGTTGGATGGGTTTGGGATCAGAAGGGAAAGCAGGCTCCGGCTATCAAAAACCTGTGGTGTAATCAGAACCTTGATTGTCACAGGAAACAGGGCATCCCCTAGCCCTTCCTGACAGGGTGCCAGGCTGTGGTTAGAGAGCTTTGACATGTCAATTGGTTCTAATGGGTTGCTGTGTGTAAGACTTCCCTTCCTGGCAGCACGAATGTCGAATTAATAGCACCTATTGCTCGTTTTGGAAGCTGAACCCTCGCTGGTCCTGTGCCCTATGCTGATGCCCGTGTATAGCATCCATTTTTCCTGCCATGGTGACTGCAGCCTGTTCACACTCCTATCCAGAACCATGCTTATGGCCTCTGATTGGTTTTTCACTTTGACCAACATTGGTCTTGTGGCCCTAGAAATAAGGCTGCTTCAGCAGATGTCTACCTTTGGTGGAACTGGAGCTGATGCCAAGGGCTTAAGTAGAAAGAAAATGTTTTGAAAATGATAATGGCAACAAATATACAAATGTGCTTGACACGATGGATGGATTGTGATGAGCCGTGCAATCCTTCAATAAAATGATTAAAAAAAAGAATTGGAAGGGATCAGCTAGCCCTATTTCATATTTGATGATTAAGGAAATGGAGGACCAGAGAGGGGAAGGCCAAGAATTACACAGAAAAAGAAAAAATCATTCTAACCCGAACAGCAATTCCGGACTTTTTATCCCCGTTGAGGACATCTCTCTCATCTTTTGAGCCATTTTTAGCAGATCACAAAACTAGCCCAGGAGTACTCCCAATGATATGGCGCAGGAGTTCCATTTTCAATGCATTGCACAAAACCCAACCTCCTCTGTGGACAGTAACTGGGGACGACTTAACCAAAATGTCTGCTCAGAAGACAGAAGGCTTGAGATCCGCAACTTGTGTAGAAAATTTTTCAGATGATTTGAGGGCTGCCAGCCACACAAGCTTCTTTTAGCCTCTTTTAAAAGATCCTTCAAAAGGAGGGGATTTAAAGAATATATCATTTTCTGAAATTGAGCTCAGACTTTAAAATACCTTGTCAGAAAAATGTATAGTCTCAGGTTTCTCCTCAGCCCTACATGCAGGAGTAGATCAAGCTCCTTTGTCGTTGATGGTCAGTGGCTGGTGGGAGTTTTTCACCGTAGTTGAAAAGGTGGCATAGTGCACAGAGCAGAGCGCTGAAGCCCTCTTCAACAGGGCACGCTGCCCGATGGTGACAGGATCCTGTGAGGATTTTGAGAGACCAAATGTATAGCATTTGTCTTTATAACCAGACTGTCATCCAAATTCAAGGCATTTTGTCATTAGCCGAAGTCAGCCAGTTCATGACTAGCTTTCCCATCCTGCACTAACAGACCACAGGAGGGGCCAGACTAAACTGTGTGGGGTCGGGGGCGGGGCGGTGTGTGTGTGTGTGTGTGTGTGTGTGTGTGTGTGTGCGCGCGCGCGCGCAGAAGATGAGGTTGCAACGTGGTAGTGTCTCTGGTCCTGACCCTGGGGCTTCACAGTGGAAAGCAGAGTCTCCTAGCTAAACGATCTTAGGAGAGGGTTCTACTCGATCTCGTTGAACAGTGTGGGATGCTTACATCGCTGTAGACCTGACCAACTCATGCCTTGTGTCTCGTCACACACACCTCATACCAGCAACTCTGGAAGGCCCTGTCAGAGTCGCACGTGTCTGTGCATTTTCACCCCTTTGCACCGGAGAGTTCACCACCTCCCCATGCACTGCCCCTATGATGACCTACTGCTATCATGACATAGATTTGGTGGAGCCGTCAAGTCAGCGTGGCAGGGTCTGGAAAGCACATTACTAACACTGCCTGTCTTTCATCCCGTGCCGTTTCCGACCACGCCATGTCGACAGTCGCTGTGCATTGCTTATATGCCCTCGATTCTAGGCAACCATTCCTCTTCTGGGGCCTGCAGGTGAGCAGTCAGGCCGACCTTCATCGTCAAGAACGTTTCTCTCTGATCCATCGTGGGAGAGGAGCCGGGTTGGCTGCCCTTCTCACCGCGGCTCTCTGTTCTGCACAAAATCCACGTTCAGTCTCGAGGAGATACCTGGAGATCCCGGTGAATAATTTCTGTCAACAGAGCTATAACCTTCTAAAATAAAAATGTACTCTTATCACTACAGACAAGGAGTGATCAGCTAACTAATGCACAACATACAGCCTCATCCGTGTGCTTTCCCGGGAGGACATAACCTGTATTCCTTTGGAGGGCTAGTGGTCCTACCCCTACGACCCCAGTGCTGGCAGCAGCAGTCGTCAGACGTGTAACTAGTTAACAAGTCTATCGTGCTTAGCATGTGCCTGGAACCGTGCTTTCCCCTGCTTTCACTTATCCCTTACAGAAACCCTGTGGAGGAGATGCTATTACATCGATGAGGAAACCATGGTACAGAGACGCGAAATAAGTCTCTGTGCTGCGGTAGCAAAGAGCCACAAAGTGGGTAGCTTAAACCACTGGAAACTTATTCTCCCACAGCATGGAAGCTGTGTGTTGGCTACCTACTTGAAATTGGGCTGCCCTCAGGGCCATGCTGTTTCCAAAGGCTCTAAACAAGGAACTCCTCTGTCTGTTCTAGTTTCTGATGGCTGTGAGCCCTCACTCGGCGTTCCTGGACTTGTAGATGCATCATTCCATCTCTGCCTTTGTGTTCATATGGTCTCCTCCCCTTCGTCCCTGCATCCAAACTGCCTGTCTATTATAAGGACACTGTCATTGTAGAAGAGCCGCGCTTAATCCAACGTGACATGTAGCTTAATTACATCTGAAAACACATTATTTCCAAATAAACTCACATTTATACATTTTAGAGTTTGGACTTCAACACATTTGGGGCACACAATTCAACCCATAACAGTCATCCACACATGATTAATGTATGGATTGTAATGCTAGCCTAGTAGGCTACTGAGTCTATAACTAGTGAAAGGATTAGAAACTTGGGGGCTTTCCTTGATGAACTGACTTCTTTAGAACTATTGACAGATTTCAGAGATCCTAGAATTTAAGTTGGACCTGACTAAAGCCCACATGGAAGAAGCACACCAGACTGTGGTCGTGAGATGGGATCAGGGATCAGGCATCAGAAGACCCCAAACCAACAAATATATCGATGTGAATGAGGAGGGTCAGAGTGGAGATCCAAGGCCCATCTGTAGACAGTTGGCGATTCCCTCACAGAAGGGTCATAAGAAAGGAATGAGCAAGCCAGGGTGCAGCATAGCACTGACTAAACATACTTTCCTCTAGTTCTCTAATACTTCTACCACCCACCCCCACCACTATCATGACCCCAGTTGTACCTTACATATCTGGCTAGGCCAGAGCATGTACAGATAAGAGCTCTGGACACACGGAATCCAGGACAGAGAACCTCCTCAGGAACAGTAATGGGAGTAGTGATACCATGAGGTTAGGGGGAGTGTGGGGGGAGAAGGGAGAGAAACAGGGAACTATGATATATGTATTTCCCCCTACCCCCTACCCCACCCCCAGGGGGACAAACAACAGAAACGTGGGAGGAGATAGCTGACTATGTAAGATTTGAAACTAATTTATAATTTATCATGGGTGAGAGAGTGGGGAGGGAGGGAAAAAGAGGAGCTAACACTAAGCGCTCAAGTAGAAGGAAATGTTCTGAAAATGATGATGACAACATATGTACAAATGTGCTTGATACAATTGATGTATGGATTGTTATTAGAGCTGTAAGAGCCCCCAGTACAATGATTTATTTTTTTAAAAGTTGGACCTGACTAATAGGAGATAAAATCTTCTAGTTTGCTTGTCTGTATTCTTCAAGAAGGTTGCAATCATGCCCCTTTTGACCCTTATTTCCTGACTAGATTAGGGTCCTATCATGAAATAGAGGGTCCTATGGTGTAGTGGATTATGAATTTGGCTGTTAACCACAAGGTTAGCAGTTCAAAACCACCAGCCACTCGAGGGAGAAAAGTGAGGCTTTCTCCTCCTGTAATGAGTCTCAGAAAACCATGGGGGCAGTTCTACCCCTCTACTACAGGCTCCCTATGAGTTGGAATTGACTCAGTGGCAGTGAATAATGAGTGAGTGGATCTACTTCATTGTTTGACCCAATTGAATCAATTTTCTTTCAGAGTCTAAGGAATTCCGGTCTCCCAGGTGGGATAATTGACTTCAGTGCCAAAGACATTTGGACATTTCGGGTGCAAGAGAGTCAGGGCACACAGATGAAGAGTGATCTGGCATTGGCATGTGGCCTGTGGATGACCCACTGTTGACGAGGGCTAGAATGGAGGACCTGGCACGTTTAGAAAGATGGCCCAGGGCAAGGATGAGCGAGGGGGTTGTGAATGGTTGCGTTCTTTTCCAGAACTCCATCAGCTGGAGTGCTCACGCTTGAATTTCTTTCCCAAGTTTTTATGTTCTAGAACTAGCTTTGTGTGACTCAGCTATTTACCAATTTTGGTTTCATTTTGTCTCTTCCTCCCCCTCCCTCTCCTTCCGTGCTTCCCTTCCACTCCGACTTTTCCCTCTCCTGGTAGCCTTCACATGGTGACAAGACTTCTAATCCCGAAGTCCTGAAGTGGATGAATGAGTTGGCTAAAGTTCGTAAGCAGCTCAAAGGTAAATGTCAACTAAGGGTATCTTTTTCCAAAAAGAAAGCAGTGAACACAGTATCCGTGTGCTCCAGGACAGTTGATTCAGCCCCACCTAGGGCCTCTTGAGCCTTGTTCCCTACCTAGCTTGAGGTCTGATCTTAAAATAAAGGGTCCTGGCTGTCCTTCAAGGAGCCCAGGTAGTGCTGTGGCTGCTAACCCGAAAGTCAATGGTTTTGAACCCACCAGCCATGTCAGGGGAGAAAGATGTAGCTGTCTGCTTCCATATTTACAGTCTTGGAAAACCCGGTAAGACGGTAGTGGCTTACTGGTTAGATTGCTTTAATCTTCTCAGAGGGAAAGGCAGGTGATTCACTTTAATGCCAGGCACATTTCAACAGGTGAACAATATCTTCCCAGATTATTGAATCAGTGGATATTAGAAACAGAAGAACCCTGAGAAAATATGTAGTCCAATCCTCCTTGCACAAATGAGATGAGATACACAGAGAAAGATGACGTGGCTGCACAGCTCAGTTCTGCCTCTGAACCCAGGGTCCTTCCCTCTGTGCCCCACTCTGGAGATGCCAGCACAAAGAGTAATCAGCTCAAAAATGCATTGTTAAAAGACTATCATCGTTATAGACAAAATTTTACGGTCTCCTGTGTTTCTTCTTATTTCAACATTTAAGAGACATGGAGTTTTTCCAGTAGGTATATGCAAGGAATTCTGGTGGCAATGAGGGTTATGTGTTGGGATTTTAACGACAAGGTCAGTAGTTCAAACCCATTGTCTGAGAAAGATGAGGCTTTCTGCTCCTGTGAAGATTTACAGCCTCAAAACTCAAAGGGCGAGTTCTGTTCTGTTCTAAAGGGTCACGATGAGTCAAAATTGACTTGATGTCAGGTAAGTTTTTTGGTTTGCTTTTAGGCTTATCAATATAGCATTTAAACACGAAGCCAAAACCTACCAACAAAACATATAAACACCAAACAAACAAAATGGCCCATGTGGGTGAGAAACCAATATTAGTTACTTAATTCAAATGAATAGTCTCCTAGCATATTCAAATATATAATTTCCTGATAAATCCCAGGTGGCTTATTCATTTTCAATTACCTGTACTTATATAAGGAGCCCTGATGGGGCTGTCAAGGAAGAGGTGGACTGCTAACCACAAAGTCAGCAATTCAAACCCCCAGCCCCACCCCTAGGCTCTTTGAGGGGAAGGTGAGGGCATCTGTTCCCGTAAAGATTTACAGCCTTGGAAACCTCAGACTACTTAATGGCAACGGTTTTCTTTTGTGTGTGTGTGTGTGTTCTGTAATTCTTATATGATGAGCCCTTTTGGCATAACAGTATAGTGGCCGGCCGCTTATCAACAAGCCAGTTCAAACCCAGTCAGTTGACAGGAGAAGAGAGCTGGGGAGCGGCTTCTGCAAGGAGTTCTTCCCCTGAGCCCCAGGAGACAGTTCACTCCGTCTGAGGGCCACTGTGATGCTGTCCTATGGGCTCAGAATCAATTAGATGACAACAACAACGTACAGATATAAAGCACGGTTGCAATAATGGTGATTCCTGGTTTTTAAGAGCTGCCATTACAGTAAATTGGGAAATTTGTCAAATTAGGGTCAGCACTCCCTTTCTCTATCCCTTCTGTATCTTCTGAGGTGTCTTCTACTTGATCCCACAACTTTTAAAATAAGGAAATAATTCCTTGATCGTAGAATTTCAGGTGTCACTGTCCTGTAAGTGCAGGACCTCCAACCACAAGGTTGGTAGTTCAAACCCATCAGCTGCTCCTCCGGCAAAAAGATGTTTATCTGCATCCATAATGTTTCCAGCCCCAGAAAGCCTGTATAAGGTCACTGCTGAGTCCGACTCATCTCAATGGCAGTGGGATGGTAGGTTCGGGACAATACAGGTAGGTGAACATTTGGAGGCCAGTGTCAAGGGTCCTCCTCCAGCACATACTCTCCTCTGCAGTCTGGACCCCTCAGTATTTCCACGTGATCCTCTAGCTTCATGAGGTCTCAGTTTCAGAGCCTCTATGTTTACAACTGATTGGGAGCTGATGCCATTTGCCCCTGTGGCCAAAGACGTCCTTCCTCCATGAATGCTACCATTGGCACTGTTCAGTTTCAACCTCCGGAGATCAGGAAAGGGAATTCCTGAAGGGCTCTCTGTTCTTATCGAGTGGGTTGTCCTTGTCCATGCTAACTGATGGCATTTCTCTCAGAACTCAAACTGAAGCTGTCAGAGGAACAAGGGAGTGCTCCCAAAGGCCCCCGTAGAAACCTGTCCTGTGAGCATCCCACAGGCCCCAAGGAGAACGCGAAACCAGAAGCTGCAGGTCCTGAGCCAAGCTCCTCTGGAGAAGAGCCCCCAGATGCTGGGCTGAAATGCTTGAAGGAGAAGAGAGAGCAACTTCCGCTCCAGGAGGACGCTAAGGTACCTCATTATTTTCCTAGGGCTGCTGTACTCCGCATGTGATAATGAAATCATGGCTTTGACCAATTTATCTGAGTACCACCTGAACACTTTTAGGAGCTTGTTCCTGAAATTAAAGTGAGATGAATTCCTAGTAGGATCCTGGGTGGCACACATAGTTTGCAATTAGTTACTAATCAAAAGGGTGGTGGTTTGAGCTCACTCAATGACACAGTGCGGAAGAAAGCCCCAGTGATCCCATTCCACACAAATTATAGCCAAGGAAACCCTATAGTCTACTCTGACACCCATAGGGTTGACTGAGTCAGAATCAATGACAGCAGGCTTGTTTAATTATTTACTTGTTTTATGAGTTCCTGATGAGCTATATATAGACCCTGATTCCAGACCTGTATTTTGGAAGTGATTTGCTGGCTTATATTGATTGGAAGCAAATAGCCAACAACAGTAGAGTATGCCATAACCCTCCTTCCCCCACGAAAACAAACATGTACATCCAAGACTAGAAAACAATTTTCTAAACGGAAAGCAGTCATGTGACTCTCTCATCCCCATGTTTTATATGGAAAAAATGAGAAAGCCGGGGAAGGGTTTACACAGTGAGGAAAGTGCTGTATCTTCAGGATACAGAGTTTCTTGTGGTGAGTCCAGTTGGAACTCAAGATGCGTGCTTTAGATAGCTTAGTTTTGAAATCTCTGTGAGATATCTAAGTAGAGGTCTCCATTAGCATTTGGATATATGAATCTGGAACTTTAAAAAAAGATTTTATTTTACAGAGGAGCCAGTAGCCTCCTCACCTTGCATATCTGTGCTTACATTTCACTTAGTCCCAGAAGCTCGACTATGGCCCTCCTGTTCCGGCTCTCAGGCTGGAGATTTGAAGTTTTTCTTGTTTTTTCTTGAGTAAGAGTTATAGCTACCCTATTATAGCTCTTCATTTGCGCCTTACCATTTTTCATCTTGCACACTACACTTTCAACTTGCCTGTAGTACCTATCCTTCATAGGGATTCAATAAACGCTTGCTGAGTGAATTAATGGGTGGACAGTTGAAGGAAGGGAAAGCATCCGTAACTGTGGAAGGGGCTCTTCCTAAGAAGGATGCTTCTTCTACCTGTTGTAGTAAACATTTGGCCTCAATCATAAGTTATCAACATATACCAAACCCTAAAATGTCCCCCATTTATTTCTGGACTAATCCTTTACATTGGGCATTATGAAATACAAGTAGAAATGGGCCCCTGGCCACCTCTGCATTCCTGAAATCCCTTTAGATTAAAGATCTCCCAATATATGTTGGCTTTCCCTCCACCCAAATTAATGTGTCTATTATACAGATAGCTTTTTATTATTTAGAAAAAATAGATATTTAGAAAAAATCTATTCTTTGCTTCAACAAATTCACAATAAAAGGTTTTTTTTTCCCCTTTCTTTAAAGTCTACTCTTTCCATGAAAGCATTGCTTTTTAAAATTACTAACATTGCTAGTAATCTCAAGTTTACCTAGTTTGGGAACTCAGCTAACAGTAAGCATGCTTGACTGTGTGCTGGGAACATTTATATATGACAACTTATTAAGAGTGATCATCATTGTGCCCATTAGAAAGTTAGGGTTCAGAGACTATATAATTTCTGCATTCAAAACAGCTTACAAGTTTTGAAGGCCATTATCTAAACTCAGGCCCTTGGGCTTCAAGTTCATGCTAATATTACTGAACTGCCAGCTTTATAAATTCCCTTTGTGTGCTTATCTTCATTACTGACTTTACACATTATTAGTTCGGTCAAATGGTCACACTTGTTCTGATTATTGTGGGAACAGAGGCATAGAAATAGGTTGGCATCACTTAAACTTTAGAGAGAAGGGAATTTACTTCTCTCCTGGACAGAGGAGTCGCAGGGGAGGTGAGTGAAGAGGCCTCTCCTGATGAATCCCAAGGGTTCGCTGCCAGGAGAGCATCCGTGGGGCCAGTGGCAGGGGAGGAGGAAAACAAGTGCTGTGTTTGGGAAAACCAGGACACTGATGATGTGTTTGGACACCCCAAAAATGATGATGGGGGTTCCCAAAAGGAAAAAACCCAGGATAGCCATTCTTCAATCTAACTTCCTTTCCTGGCAATCTTTTTAAAGGAATATTTATTAGAATCTATTAAAAAAAAAAACAACCAAATTGCAAACCTGTGTTTTGGGGTGCTATTGAGTGGATTAGAACTCAGGCGACCCCAGCAGCAGTGTAGAACAGTTCACAAGCTTTTCTTGGCTGTAAACTTTATGCAATCAGCTCTACCCTTTTTAGTCCCGTAGAACTTTCAGGTGGGTTTGAGGTGTCAACCTTTCAGTTAGTAGCTGCGCTACCAGGACTCAATAGAGAGATGCCAATAATACATCCATGTACCATTTTCTGAAGTGCTTTCTATGAGTTATAAATCCCAATAAAATGGTGCATTCCAGCGATGTCATGGACGGCAGTGGGGTGGGGCGGGAAAGGACAGGGAGTGCAGACTAAACCAAGTGCCACTGTCAGAAAGGGTGACCCCAAAATGACTGTTATGTTTGTGTGGTGTTTCAGCAGAAGTTTATTTATTTTTATATAAATTTATCCCAAGTTTGTTATAACAAGAATATTGGTCACACCTACAAGGCTAAAGCACCAAGTTACTTTACTTTTTGAAACTTGAATGTGCTTTGGTTGGAACTGCCATTATTACCCAATGGCAACAGTGTTTCCAAATGTGTGCTCTTGTCTGTGCCTGTTGTTAGTTTCATTGCTGCCAGTGTCTTTATTGTCATTGAGTTTTGTTGCATTTTCTGGTGTTTTTAGCTACAATATTGTGGTAAGTAGTATTTGTGAACCTTTATCAAAATTATTTTTTTTTTGTAAAATGAAGTAGTAATTAAAGGAAAAGAAAGAGAAAAAAATTAAAAAGGCTCTGTTCAGCTACTAATAATGTAACTTATAATTTTGTAACTCAATATAGAATTTACAAAAATGTTACTCATATAATCTAAGAAATATTACCTTTAAGTAATTTCCAACTGCATTACCCAGATATTATTCTATGCCTAAAGTTGACATTAATTAGCCAAAATTCTGTTTAGTCTGGTATGGGAGGATATCCTTGGGTAGGAGAATTACCATACAAAGTGATCCCAATCCTACTGACACCATTTTAGTATTTCAATGTCTTCTGAACGGGTTAGATTACAATCTTTTTCTCTGTCATATGTTAACATGCCTGGGAATATATTTTGATGAATTATTTTTCCATGGAACAATGTGTCATGACTAAGCAAATATCATAAAAATGGTTTGGCAAGACAATTAAGAACTCATGAAGTCGATACTTATAAGGCTTCTACAGAAAGTGTTGTTTATACTCAAACTAAAGAGACCAGGAAGACTTAAATTGTCATTTGGGTCACTTATATGAAGGCTGTAAAATGGAGTTTGGGTTTTGTTTTGTTTTTTTCATAAAGAGCTAATAGATGAGTAATGGAAATGGAACTTTGAGTTGGGGCTTATGAGAATTTAAAGAAACATATGATGTGATGTGTTCTGAAAAATTCTATTTGGGCCCAGAAGATTGAGATATATAAAAAAGTTAAGGCTCAGAAAAAGAGAGGAAAGTTCAAGGAAAAGGGATATCAATAGGGACCAGCAATGTTTTCAGGGTCGTGTGACAATAACTGGAAACCCTAAAATAGATATATGCTTGAGCCATTTTGTTCTCCCTTACAGTTCTCTTCAGGGGAATCCAGAAAGCAGAACTGGATAGTATTTGGGGACATGTGTACTTTGCTAAAAGATGCCTGGGTGGTTCTACAATGATGGTCACTGGGGTAGAACATTGTTCTACTATTACTCTACCCTTTTCAGAGAGAAAAAAATTACTTTACCGCCCCCCCTCCGCCCCCCCCCCGGCAATTAAAAACGTTTGAACTGTAATCCATAATCCAGGATAAAGGGAAGGTATCTGCTTTTGCAGTACCCCCTGAATCATTCCAGTGTCCCCCACCGGGCAGGACTGACCACTTAGGAAACACTGGTGTGGAGGCTATGTACAGTACATACATTGCAGATCCATGCACGGTACACAATGGGAGAAAAACAACACTTAAGTCAAGCAGGGTAGTCTGGTTACTTTGGATAGACAATGATAAATTAAGCAAGTATTTACATTGTATGCATGGCATGGCCTAGTGAAAATTATTGCTTAAGGAGGGTCTTACAATAGAGGGTCATTGAATGGTCAGTGGACCTAGAGGCTATAGAATTTTTTACTTGGAAGAAACCTTATAACTCTAACCTCCTTGTATAGGTAGGAAATTAAAGCTTCAAAGAAGTTAACTGATGTGTCCAAGATTACTATCTTAGGCCGGTTTCTCTAGAGGAGCAAACCCAGTGAGATAGATAGATAGATAGATGGATGGATGGATGGATGGATGATCGATAGTGATTTATTTCAAGGAAATGGCTCACACAGTGTGGAAGCTCACTGGTCCCATATCCATGAGTCAGGAGTCAGGCTGGAGGCTTCTCCTGACTCGTGGCTCCAGGGACTGATATATCCAAATCAGCAGATCTGGCAGAAGGCTGCTGGCTCATGGGGATGCAAAGCTGGTGAATCCCAAAATCTGCAGGTCAAGATGCATACTGCTGGCTCACGCCCTAAAAACCAGAGGTCAGATGACATGTAGCATGTAGAATCAAGAAAGGGCAAGCTTTGCTGGAACATCCATTTGTACTGGATGCAGTACACACACACACACACACTCACACACACACACCCTAACTCTTCCTTTTTAGCAACTGATTGGCTGCTCACATTATACCACAAAATGAAGGATAACATCTGACAACCCCTAAGAATCATGTCTTAGTCAAGTTGATACACAGACCTAGTCATCACAACTACCTAGCTAGTTTAATGTCACAGCAAGCTAGCAAATCGGCTTATAATCCAAATATCCAATGATGAGACCTGGACAAGGTTGGTCCAGGTCAAAAAGATATTTCAGAAGAAAAATGGCCGTCTTCACCTACTGGTTTTGGGTTTTTAGGGTTTTTTTTTTGCAAATGGAAGATGTAATGACAGAGGGGTCTCCTCACTATTGAGCAGGGCTTAGAACTGGTTCATTCTGGTTCGGCTCCCTGGTGAGAATTTGCCTTTCCACCCCAGATACACTGAACCAGAGTCTGCAGTTTAACAAAATCCCTAGTTGAGGCTTAGGTTTACATCCTGATGTACAAAGGAAGTAGTTCAAAGCCTTGCTACTTAGGCATGAAGACTCCAAGCCCCCTGCCATCGAGTGAATTACGACTCATAGTAGCCCTTTAAGAAGGAATAGAGCTACTCCATAGGTTGTTCAAGACGTCTTTCTCCCTCAGTGTGGGGGGCTTGCAGGTTTAAATGGATGGTGATATTTCCCTTAGCAGAGTGCTTTAATGATTGTGCCATCAGGATCCTTGATGATGCCTCCAGAAAGCTTTAAAACTATCTTTCTACACTTGGACCTCATCTTCATGAAACTTTTCCTAAAAGACAATTGGGAATTCCTTTATAGTTAGTTATGCATTGGGCTGCTAACCTCAGGTTTAGCAGTTCAAACTCATCAGTCGCTCTGAGGGAGAAAGATGAGGCTTTCTGTTCCTGTAAACAAACCCTAGGGAGCGGTTCTGTCGGGTCACTATGAGTCATAATTCAATGGCAGTGGGTTTGGGGTTTGTTTGGGCTATATAATACTTTGTACACTATTTTCCTTTTGCTAAGTACTGTGATAATAGTCTATTTTTAACTCTAAGTTTAAATTTAAATTCTATATTATATTTTAATAATAAATGGCTTCAAGCCACTTATTTATTTTTGCCCACTAAAAACAATTATGTCTTTAGATATTTGCCTGAGAGAGGAAAAATAATTAATTTCATGTTTTTCAGGTAACTAAGCAAGACAAGAACCTCATAAAGCCTCTTTACGACCGATACAGAATTATCAAGCAAATCTTATCAACACCTTCCCTTATCCCAACAATTGTAAGTCAGGATGCTTGCATTAACTAGAAACCTGTGCTGGTGCTGGTATTGATGTTTAGTTAGGGAGGCGGCACTGTGAGAGTCACAAAGGCACACTATACTCTGCTAATATGGCCAGTTATTTCAAAACATAGGAAGTGGCTTCTCTCGGCCCTAATACTATCCTTCAGCGTAGCTGGTAATTAGAACCACTTGTACTTACACAACACAATTAGGACTGGCTCATATTTAATGTCCCTTTTAACAGTTGCTTCCATTCACTTGAGTGAGAAGACATCATTTATCTCAGTTTGGCTTTGTCTAATGCTAGCCCAGGTAAAGCCTTCCTCTTCTTTGTATGTTGGTTAATTCTGCCCCTTTAATAGGAAAAGGGACAGAATGTTCCTTGATATAATGTGGTGTTTGTGTTAGGTGCCATTTGACCCTCACTATACAAAAAGGAGTAGACCCTTTTTCAGAAGCATATAGACGTGCAGAGATAAAGAATGATTTATGGAAATTCAGAACTCAAAAAGCTCCATATATCCTACTCCCAAAATATCAAAACATTTGCTTGAGTTACCAATATAAAAAAGAATAAATGACAAATATCAATTTATTTTAAATTTATTTTAGACTTACATATTTTTAAAGACATAAAGCATAATGATTTATAGTCTTTAAATTTTCTCCTGTTTAAAATGGGGTATATTTTCCAATATTCCGTCAAGAGAATCTTTTGGTTATGGTAAGGAGTATCAGAACATCTAAAGGACCAAGTCTGCTTTGCTTTTGTCTTCAGAGCTCATTCATGTCTGTGTCAATTTGCTAAGTGCCCACTGTGCTTGAATGTGACAAAGTCTGTCTGTCGTCCATTTCTTCTACCTTCTATCACTGGTGTGAAGGTAGGGCCCAGGGAGGAATCACTTGGCAATGCAGTTCAGAAACGGCCCAGACCCTCACCGGGTATGGCTTCTTTGACGCAGTAAACACAGACAAACTTGATGTGCATTTCAGCCTGGCATGGTTACCTCTCTGCGCATCAACTTCTGCAAGGTTTTTCATGCAACCTACAGTTCATCTTGGTTGCTTTCTTCCTGGACCTTGGTAGGCACAGGGGATCATCTAGTGATTTTCATGATGTCCGCTTATGGCTCCCCTTCCTGGTTTTGCTCCTAAAGTGGCCCTTATCATCTTGTGACCTTACTTAACTCTGTGTGTGATAACCAGGAAGAAGAGGACTCTGATGAAGACTACCCACAGGGAAGCCAACAATCTTCTTTGGGAGATCCAGTGTCTCACATCCCCGTTGGTGACTCCCTTGCCTATTCCAAGGAGATTGAACCTGGTAGGGCCCTGCTACCAGATGAAAAGAAAGAAGTCAAACCATCAGCCCTCTCCATGTCCAATTTACATGAGGCCACCATGTAAGTGTGAATCCTAAATCTGGCATTGCCTTTGAACTCCTAGACTAGGATATGTTATAGGTGAATATGAAGCTTAAAAGTGCTATTCACTCACTGCCATCGAATCAATTCTAACTCGTGTTACTATATAACACAGGGTAGAACTGCCTCTGCGGGTTTCAAAGGTTGTAACTCTTTAAAGCCTCCTCTGTCTCCCTGTGGAGCAGCTTGTGGTTTTGAACTGGTCACTTAATGCATTATGCCCAATGCATAACCACTCCACCACCACGGCTCCTCAGCTTTCACCTGTGCTGTTAGGCTCTCTAAGGAATGCTAGCCCCCCAAAAGTAGTCTTAAAAAATAATCTGTGGGGACATGGAGGCTGAGCATGATAGTGGGACAAGAGGAAAATAAAAAGGAAATTTAGGAAAGAACTAGGAGGTAAAGGGCATTTATAGAGGTCTAAATATAGGCATGTGCATATGTAAATTTATTTATATATGAGGATGTGGAAATAGATCTATGTGCCTATATGTTTGGATTAGTATTAAGGTAGGAACTGGACATTGGGCTCAAGTACTCCCTCAATGCAAGAATACTTACTTCTATTAAAGAATACTTCTATTAAATTGGCATTCTATGTTGTGTATCACCAGACAATGGTAATTATGTCTTCAAAATGCCTATGACTCCTTCATCTACTCATATTGCCATCAGCTGCACTACATCTTACAATGATCTGAAACAAATCTTCTTGCCTGCTGTTTTGGCTTCTTGTCTACCCCACTGCTTTCATTGTTTTTGTGCTCCCCTGTGATGGGCCTCTACATGGGCCATAGAGATTCAAAAGACGCTCTTTAGGGAGAGTGTTCGATCATAATAAGCTCTTGTTTACCTGATAATCTGCACATGATGATTCCAAACTTATGGCCCATATATTTCACCTTTTATAGGCCTGTACTCCTTGACCATCTTCGAGAGACTAGGGCTGATAAGAAGAGACTTCGGAAAGCCTTACGAGAATTTGAAGAACAGTTTTTTAAACAAACAGGAAGGTACGTTGAAAAAAGTTCTTTTTCAAGTTAGTATTTGATGAACTATAACTTATGAACGAGCTGCTGTTTCTTTTTCAGGAGCAGGGAATTTATACAAGAGTTTAACAATACTCTACCTCCTCCCAAGCATTTGTGCAATACGACACTGTGTAGCGCCATTAAAAATGCTTCATGGGAGGAAGTAGCTGTAGCTGTTGCGTGTGATGGTAGTGTTCAAAAACTAAAGGACATACATCAGACACCTTAACTTTGCATAATAAATCTCATGATAAGTGTTGAATTCATCTAAACTGTCTTCAAAACTGAGAAAGCCATATCACATCTTGGTCCTCGATTACATAATTCTCCTATTTTATTCAGTAGCTCTTCTTTGGCTTTAAATGTCTCTTTTAAACATCAGAATCTGTCTCAATTCTTTTATATCGTAAAGTGGTTAAAAGCTCATATGTACCCTTTCTAAATGAGTATTTAGCTTTATCCTCTGTGTTTATGTGTCCACCCAAGTTTCAACATGCATTCCACTAGTTTCCACTAATTTTTGGTATGTATGTCATTAATGGTGAGACATTTAGCCAGCCTGAGCCTCGATTTCTTCTGTTGTAAAAGAAATGATTGGGCTTCATGAGATGATTTGTAGAAGACATGTTGTCAGGAGAGACTGGTCGCTGGAGAAGGACCTCATGCTTGGTAAAGCAGAGGGGCAGTCAAAAAAAATAAGGCTCTCAACCAATGGATTGGCACAGTGGCTCAAACGTAAGCACAGCTACGAGGATGGTGCAGGCACAGGTAGTGTTTCATTCTGTTGCATACAGGGCAGCTGACTCAATGGCACGGCTATCACATGTGGTAGCAGTCTATTAATAATAAGAATAAGGCTATAACTTTTCCAAAGTAAAGAGCTATTCAATGGCAAACTCCCTTTGAGTTTTAGAGCACAAGCACTGGGCCAGTACGCCACCGACTCGTATATCCCTTCCATCCAGGGACTTAGCTTCCATGGCTCGCTCTCATTTCAGCAACCCGAGCGTGGCCCTGAGGAGCGTGGACTATTTTCTAAAGGCATCTGACATCTTGATTTATTCACCTCTTAGTTCGGTTTTCATTTTAGAACTCCCAATTGGACCGATCAGGTCAAGAACTTTTTATGTCCAGCAAATACAGTTGTAATCAACCTAGTTTGATACCTGGAACCTTTTTTTGTAGTTGTTAAATTCACCTTACTTACCTGGTAGAGGAAATGGCCTGGTTTGAATGCTAGTTTTGTGATTTAGACCAAATAACTTCATCTGTTTCTCTAAAGGTAAAATATTATTACTGTGTAGGGTGGCTGTGAGCATTACACAACATAGCGCATTGTTTCCTGTGGAAATTACTATTCTGCTGGTAGCTAACTAATTAGTATGAAATGCTAGGTGGCTGCTTCGTTTAGATTATGAAGCATAAGTTCTTAGTTTTTTTTCCCATGTACTTTTCATTACTTTACTGCACTTTCATGCAACTTTCTCTGCAAAACATTCCTTGAAATAGTGAATTTGTCTGTGTGGACTGTCAGCTATACTCTGTTTGGATATATATTTGCTCACTTAAATGTTTCGGATCTCTGCTGCCTTTAGATTAAAGGTACTCTGTTGGGTTTTGCCATTCAGGCAAATGTGAAGAGATGGCATCACTATCCCCCATTTACCCAGTCACTGAAAATGAGAAATTAGTTAATCACTTTAATGTGTGCATGAATTCTTTTCATATCTGTGTTCCATGAAAAATATTAATTATTACCCATCTGAAGTCAGGAATCTCCCTTAAAGAATTTGACAACTTCCCAGAGTGTCAGTGAGTTTGTAGTGGTATTTGAAATCTTATGTTCTAGCTATAGTATTCTGCATCCGTAAATCCTAAATCTATTTGAAGTTGCCAAAGCCTTGGATGGTTAACTACAAGGTTAAAGGTTTAAACTTACCACCAGCTCCTCAGGAGAAAGATGAGGCTATCTGCTCCCTTAAAGATTTTCAGCCTCAGAAACGCTAGAGGCCCTATGAGTCTGGAGATCAATGGCCTTGTCCATGAAGTTGTGTGCCCTCTTGTGGTGACATACTTAACTAAATACAAATGTGGTGGTTCATTAAAACTAAGAGTTAAAATAGTTAGATATTAATCTTTATTGCTTTCCCAAGACATTTTTTACTGGGAAGGCTTAAACATCAATAATGCAAAATACCCATGCAAAAATGGATTTCTAGATATTTTAAGATTTAGATATTTGTAAGATTTTACCATGTCAGAGGCATGGTAATAAAAAAGATATGACATTATTATTAGCAATTACAAGCCAAGGTCTGTGCCCAGCACTTTGGCATGTTTTCTATAGTGGGACAGCTGCATCAGGAGTCAGGAAACTACTTTGTTCTGGCCACAGCACGCTTGATTTTTAGTCAAATGGGGTATGTAGGGTCAGAGAAAGTCATATTATAGATTGCTAGTCTTTCACTATAAATTAGACAATTTCTTCACTTATATCTACTTACACAAGTCAGAAGTCTTGTAGCTATTGTTTGCATATAGAAAACCTATCCCAGTGGTATAGTTCTATGGGAAGGCAAATGATTTTAACTCTAAATCCTATCTAAATTATTTTTCAAAGTAAACAGGAGTGCATGTAGTAGTTAGAATGCACATGTACAGAACAGTCACATGTCACATGTTGTCACATGTGGTCTTACCAGAATTAAAGTGCAGAAGAAAACACTGCATTTTGGACTCATTTAAATTGCCTCTGACATGGAGCTGCTCAGAGATTTTACTTCATGCTAACAGTGACAGGCATTATAGTTACAAGGAAAGTTGGAAGTGTTTCAGTCTTATAAGGTAGCAACTACACTCTTCTCTCCCTGCCACCATAAACTTGAAAATTTTATCTGTAACCGGATTTCTGTATTTTAGGTTGATGTTTTGAATAATTCTCACTATAATTAAGGCTGGTACTTTGCACGATGGTATACCTGTACACTGGACTACAGATACATTGGCACATCCTCTATGCCATGCACGTGAAGACGACATGGTGCTAAAACGAGAAGTCAATACCCTGTACTTTCTCATGTATATAAAAGGATCTGCTTTTATATACATGTATATTAAAGGATGACTTGATTTATTATGAACTAACAGATTATGTTCCACTTTGCAGAAGTCCACAAAAAGAAGACAGGATCCCAATGGCAGATGAGTACTATGAATATAAGCACATCAAAGCCAAACTGAGACTACTGGAAGTCCTCATCAGCAAGCAAGATGTGGCCAAAACTATTTGAGGTCAGGAAATGTTTGTGATCACATTCACCAAAAAAAAATTTTTTTTTAATCAAGTTTATTTTCTCCTGCCATGTAGTTTCACATACTAAAATTCAAAGCACTTTAGTGGTAGTACTACTTGTTTTTTAGGAAAGGATGGCAACTGTAATTATTTATGAGGAGAGGTATTTAAATGTGGGGAGAGGGGCAAACACAGTATAACTGGGGGGAGGGTGGGAGAAATCAAGCCTGTTCTGTGCCAAGAAGAATTGTAATTTAGAAAATTATTTGATAATTCATCCACTCATTTAGTGGGCTGCTTGTTAGGGAAAGGTCAGCGATGCTTACGTTGATGTGTGGAAAACCAAGAGGAGGAAGGAAAGCTCTGCCCGTGTTCAAGTAAAAAGGGCAACTTATTTGAATCTCTAATCGATTTTTAAGGACTATTTTAAAATCTACTTTGTTCCTTGAGTCTATTAGACTTTCGGTAACCCTAAAATATACTAGAATGTGTCATTGCTAATTTTTCTTTCTCTATAGAAAATAGCATATTATTTTACTTATTTGAAATTTTACATTTCTGATTACCAAAGTTCATTCTGATAGCATGTACTTTGTGAATTACTATCTTTGTCTATAATTGACAGATGTTTATATTAAAATATTGCATTAAAATTTGAAAACAAGTATTTTGGATAGTTATGTGTCTGTAGGATATAATCTAATGTGATGATTGCTAATCTTTTTGTTTATTATATCTAAGATGATAAAACTATTTTTCCATTGGGAATATGCATTTTTCTTAATGTTCTAAATCTATACTTTGTAAAGTCAAAAAAAACTTTCTCATGAGCATAGTTACCCTTGTTTCTGTACAAAAATTAAAGATTTGAAAACTGTTTGCCATGCATCTTAGAAAAGAATCCAGACTATTAATTCACTATCGTCTTGTTATTTTGTACTAAATCACTTGTTCATTGTCTTTTTGTAAAAACAAGTAAAAGATTAACATTTTCTCTCATGTAGCAACCACATACATATATATTTCTATTTTCTGTAATATTTGAGCATGATGCTGAAGAAATTCACATTTTCATATAGTTTGGATGGAAAGAATGTTGACAATGTCAGAGGCTTATTGTTTCTCTGCAATTACCTGACATTTTATAACTTTTATGAATCAGAGTAACGTCCTTCATCAATGTGTTTAATTAAAATCATCTACTTGTAACAGGATTGACACACACCTATTTGAGGTTTACAAACTAAATCTTTGATAAAGGAAATGGTTTCGTGATATGTATAGAATTGCTATTAAAATGTAACTCTATATATTCTATGATTGTAAATATTTTATACAACAATGCAAATAAAATATTTTTCTATTATATTTATTATGTTGAAACACAGTAGTTGTTTCCTGTTAGCTAATATAAATAACATAAATAACACTGTCAAACAACACGCTGGAAGTGCTGACAATTCTAGGCTTCAAGATTTAACTCATGCTGCAATTAACACCCTTTCATGCGGTTTGGAGTTATCCCAGTATTTGTTCAGTAGATTAAAATGAATGCATATTTAAACACCATTGATAAGCCATTATTTGATATTTTGCTAAAGCGGTCTAGAGAGATTTGTTTTGTTATGTTTGGCATAAGAAAAATCAAAACATTGCAGCATCTAGGCAATAAAGTGTCAGAAGGAGAACTCAGGGTACCTCATCACTGAAAGGACTAGACAGGATCGGGGCCGGAAACACTGAAAGGACTGGACGAAATGTGAACCGTGGCAGTCTGGTTTTGGTAATAGCGGCATGTGCATGCGTCAGTGGAAAACATCTGGTGGTGAATACGGACAACAGAGGACCAGTGCTCCTAAGGGAAGCCACGGCTAAGTAAGAAAGTGGGCGTTAACGTCCAACACTGATATTACAGGTTTTGCAGCTGGGGTCTTTCTTTGCATTTGCAGTAGACAAACTCATGAGCTGGTGACCAGTGATCTCTGCCACGGTGCCCAGAGGAAGATCCACAGGGTCAGTGTAAATGATTTCTAAAATGACATCTTGGGCATGGTGGAAAACCAGCACGCCGTCCTCTTCTGTGCAGGTCAAGAACTTATTATCCTTGGAATTTAGCTGAGGAAGGCGCTGCTTACAGAATTCATCTCCTGGTGATCCCACCGGAGCGATAACAAGAATCACATAATGATAAGCAGTGTACATACAGTAGAAGTCCCCAAAGTACAAGTTACTATTGGGGTTAAAAAGTTTTTCTGCTGCAATTTCAAACCTGTATCTTCCATAAGGCGAATCCTGGGGTGGCTTCCCTGTATTGAATTCAGTGCTGCAGCTGAAGAAGATGCCTTCTAATTTTCCACTAATTGGAGAACCATGACTACCACTGTTGTCCTTGACAGAGGGCTGCATAGCATTCCCGTGATGTTCTCTGCAAAAGAAATGAAAAGGAATTGCCATTGCTTGGTATAATTGAGGTAAAGCCACTATTTGGTATACATGCATAGTAATAGGCCCAGAAGTTAACTGTAAGGGTCTTGCATGCCCATCCTGCTATGAGATCAAAGAGAAAGCACTTTTTTAATAGCTTATTAGATGTCAAGCCTGGACCATAAGATAAGGTCTAAAGTCGTCTGCCACTCACATTGGAGGACTTCAACGTAATATCTGTCAGGAAAATTACACTAGAGTTAGAAATCTTATAATTGAAATCATATTTAGAAATGAACTTATTGAAGAGGAATGGACTAACAGAACTGGTTAAATATGTTCACTATTTTTGACTAACCAATTATCCAGGCCTAATTCTATGAATCCGGTTCTCTCTCCTGCATTATGCTGAAAACAGTATTGGTATTGTCATTTGCACTCACTCCCCTGATCCGTTCTCCACCCTTTTTTGCCTTTTGCGGCCTGGGGCTTTAATCACCCTGCACTTCTGACTGGCTCATCATCACTCCTTGGTTCTCAGCGGGTTCTGATGATGGAGGCACCAACAAGACATGTAAGGTAGGAAAAGCCTGGCCCCATGCCTTCCTCCTCCTGTGTCCTCAATTTTCAGAGCCCTGTCTTCATTTATAACTACACATATCCAATTCTTGCTCCTTCTTGGTGCCCCAATTCCCCTTTCCAAGAACTACAACTTTCATCTCTTAACAGTTGCTGGTTACTTTAACATCCCTTAATTGTTTCCTTAAATGTACCTAGACCTGTTAATAGTTTCTTTATTATATTCTCTCCAGAATTCCCATTGACTTTTTTTTTGTTTTTTAGCAAGACCCATGATTTCTTAGTCTATGATTTGGGATGATGAATACAAATTATCACTCAGGCAAGCAAAGGTTCCCAAAATTAACATTCTTCTTAGAGTTTGTGGGTCAGTGAGGTGTTTCCAGGTTTGGACTTTGAAATAGCAATAGACCTCATTTTCTAGTGTTGAGAACCACAAAGCTAGCTTATTAAAAATGTAGATTCCAGGAAAAGCCAACACACTGTCAAAACCAGAGAACCGGAAATGTGATGAATTCTTTTATCATTTTCAAAAACTTCCTTTAGCTGTTCTTTTAGGATCCGTTTGCTGGTGACAGATTCTTAGTCTCTTCTTTTCTGAGACTGTCTTTATTCCTCCTTCATTCTTGAAGGGTATTTTTACTGCCTTTAAGATTATGGGTTGACAGGTTTCTTTCAGCACTTGAAAAAATGTTGTGCTGTTTCCTTCTGGTTGCCATGGTTTCTGATGAAAAACCCTGTGATTTGAATTGTTTATCCCTTAGAGAGAAGGTGCTATTTCTCTTTTGCCACTTTGAAGATGTTTGTCTTTAGTGTTCCAGAGTTTAGGTTGTGTCTGAGTGTGAATTATTGTGGGTCTATACTAGTTGCTCAGATTCTTGGATCTGTGGTTTTGTTTCATCTTGCCAAATTAGGGACATTTTTAGTAACTATTTCTCGGAGTACTTTTTGAACATTTTCTCCCTTAATTCTGTATTCTGATGGCATTAATTTTAGATCCATAAGTTATAATTCCACAAGTTCATGAGGCTCTGCGAATCGTTGTCAATAGCTATTTATTATATTGGATTATTTCTATTGTGAGATCTTGAAATTTACTGAAGAAGGTTTGGTGGCACCATCTAAAGGTTGATCGTGTGAACCCACTAACCACCCCAGGAGAGGAAGCTGTGGCAGTCTGCTTCTACAGAGATTCCAGTGTTGGGAATCTTTGGGGAAATTTCTCCTCTGCCCGCTAGAATCACTAGGAGCTGTAATCAAATCAGTGAAATAAGTCAAACTTCAATGGTCCTTTCATCCTTTTCATTTTAATGAGTCCATCTATTAATTTCTTGAATTTGTCTTTCTATATTCCATTTTGAAATATCACATTTAATTCTTTACATTTTCTATTTCTTTGTTGATTGTCCTTTCATTTGTTTCCAGTGTGTTTGTAATTGCTTGTTGTGGTTAACTTTCCAAAGATTTGGCTCCGATGAATGGTGCCACATGTAAAACAGAATTAAGCATCGTCTGCTCCTACGCCATCTTCACAATTATTCATAGACTTGAGTCTATCGCTGTGGTCTTGGTCTATTTTGAAGGGCGAGTCTTGTAGCACTCTATCAATATTCGACTGAGATCCATAGGGCTGTCACTGGGCAGTTTTCAGAAGTTGATTAATAGGTCTTTCTTCCTAGTCCTGAAACCTCTGCCGACCATGGTTGACCTTGCTGGTATTTTAATCGGTGGCATGGCTTCCAGCATCATAGTACCACGGAAGCTACCATAGGTGTATCAAACTGGAAGAAAGCTAGTGGTGTCGCTGCTTGCTGAAGCAGTTTTAAGATGGTTGTTTGAAAATTCGAGTTTGATTTATAGCCACACTTCATTAAATGCATCTGATCTCAGGATGTCTTTGTTCAGTAATCCCAGGAGCTGTCATTTTGGTGCTGGTGGTGTACGATAATCCTTTATCATTCAGTTTCCTGGTTCCTAGTATGATTTATTTTTTTCCTAGTATGATTCTTAAGAGATTCTGTGTTACTTAAAGCTGCAGTTTAACCACCCATCTTCTGACTAAGTACAGGGAGCACAAAATTGAGGGGTGCAGGGTAGGGTGCCACACCATCATTGTCAGGTGAAGGACAAAAGTTCATGTTCCCCACTTGAGCTCCATTAACAAGTAGGAGGAACTTACTCGTGAGTGAAGGTGAGAGGGAGCTCCAATAACATTCAGGCTGGAAAGGGAATGAACAACTTATTTATGGTCCCGGGTGGCCTTCACTGGCATTATGAGGACGGATTTCTGCTAGCCTTTTACCAAAAGTCTCAGCTTCCACTGGTCCTCCCCTCTTGGGGGGAAGGAGTGGTCTCTTGTCATCAGGTATGTAGTGCAAGTGCAAGATCCCCATTTGATCTTCTCTGACACACCCCTACAGGGAGATGTCGATGGAAAGCAAAACGTCTAAGTCCCCTAGTTGGCCTGGGCTAGTTGGAGTAGGAATACCAAATAAACAAATTCACTGTCATCTGGGCAAGTCCAACTCATAGTAACTCTATCTCAAAAACAAACAAACAAACAACAAAACTCACTGTCATAGAGTTAATGCTGATCCACAGTAACCTTATAGGACAGGGTAAAACTGCCCTTGGGGGTTTCTGAGGCAGTAACTTTAAGGGAGTAGAAAACCTAATTTTGTTGCTGTAAAACTGCTGGTGGTTTCAAACATCTGACCTTGTGGTTAGCAGTCCAACATGCAATCAACTATGCTACCAGGGCTCTGTGGGGAGGAGGATGGAGGTGAGAATGGAGGTGAGGCTGGACTGCCACTTTTCCTCCTGTGGTGTTTAACTGAAGAAGGGCTATTGTCTGTCTAAAAGGCTTCTATCATTTAGGGCTGCTCCCATTCCAATCTGTAGTGTAGAAAGAGCAAACTTTGTGGATTTTAGAAAAGGAGTCTCAAAATGGTGTCCACGTAAAATCAGCTCCCTGGTACTCCTGTTGTTAGATTGGAAAACTAAGAAGGAGGCCAATATTGGAAGGCTGGGTGCTAGAAATGGAATTCCAGTGTACCAGGGTTTGTGTTTCAGGTCTCTTCTTACGATTTTCTTCCATGGAGCAATTTGGGGGCTTGCTGTGATGCTTGCTAAGTTCACTGCATATGCCCGTCAGCTCTTGGCATCCCTCACCAGTGCCAGTGGGATGTTGTCTACCGTATTACTTCCAGTGCCTGAGTTCCAAGACCCGCCAGCATGCAGTAATTTCCCCAGACTGCTGTCTAAGCGTGGTCATAATCCCAGGCCCATGGAGAGCTACTGAAAACTAGCCAAAAAAGCTACTCTGGCACTCCCCTCATTCATTCATAGGCTTAGACCCGCCCCTCCCTGCCCAGAAATGGAAACAACCTAAATTTCCCCCAACAAATGAATGATTGATACCCTAGTACAAACACACAATGAAGTACTACGAATCCTTAAAAAGTGAAGAAGAGATGAAGCACCTTGTCTCGTGGAAAGAGTTGGGGCTATTATACTGAGTGAAGTTAACCAAGCACCAAAGGACAAGCACAACATGAGTGCACTGAGGTAAGTTCAAAAAGCAGAATGGACATAGGGGACAATGTACATATTGTACAGTTCCCAGGCTAAGGACCAGATACATTGGCAAGGGGCAGGCCAAACCCAGAAAGAAAAGATGCAGCTAGCACCTGTGCTGAAAGACATATCGTCCCTGCTCCCCCTTCTCATATGCTTTTACAGCCCAGAGGGGTGGAGGGAAAAATCCAGGGCAATGGGGAAACACGGCAGTGATCCACCCAAGGAGGTTTTGTTTATGTCTCCACAGGAGAGGGAGAGAGAGTAGACCTCATTCCAGTGCACCACCCCTTGAGGGCGACGTGCCTCCTAGGAGCAGGTGGTTCACAGAGCAGGCTGCCCCTCCCTAGAGGATGGCACTGAAGACACAGTTCAGGAGTGCTGCTGGTCTGACCTGCCCACATGGGGGCAAACCAAGAGGAAGTGCAACAGACCAGCAATGGGAGCAAAGCCAGGAAGTCCCTGAGGAATCCCGATTGTAGGCTTCTGAGGTGGGGTGGGGGCAGCGCTTGGCAACTCATCTGAACTGGTTGGGGGATATTCACAAGGGGGCCACACAAAGTCTAAGGTATAAGAGGGTGGGAGATAGGGTACTAGGCAGCTCCATCCTTCACTTCAGGAAAAGCAACCAGGGTCTTGTAGAAGGCATGTCCCTCGGTCACGAATGCTAAGGACTAAAGGGTATAAGTGCTGTTAGTTAAGCGGATATTGGAAGATGGATCCCTGAAAGAAAAGGGAATTGGACTGATGGATCATAACAGGGTCTGCTCTCTAAGAGGGATACTCATCTACTCTGGGTCAGGACAATAGTTAAACTTGGAGCTATTTGTATAGTCTCTCTCTCTCTTTTTCTTTTGCTCTCTAAATAAGATAGGCAGGCAGGATAAGCAATCCCAAGGAGACAGCAACAAACCAATGGTTTGGGGGGGGGGCAGCGCAAGTGGGGAGCCAATAACGACAGGACAGGTGAAAAGCAAAGGTTCTAAAATTGATGGTGAGGACGGTATATCGTTCCTGGTTATGTTTGGTCAATTGAAATGTATCCGAGAAGAATTACTGGGAGGTGAATGACCGTGAACATGATAGTGGGGCAGGAGGAAAGAAAAAATTATAGAACATCATGAAACATCTAACAAAGATAAGTTTTCTCATTGGCAAATACTTTGTGCTAAAGCTTGGTTGCACACACACACACAAAATACTTTTCTTCCATGTTTTAGATGCTCTGAATATATCTTTTTACTTCCTGAAAGGACTGGTGGAAAATAAATAGAGCAAAATTTAGAATCTAGAGACCTGAACAAAGGTCAGTGATCACCCAAAGGACAAGCAAAAGCATAGTGGGATACTGACCTCTAGCGGTCATCTAAAATACGCATTTAAACCTAGTGCCGTTCTGCTTTCAAATTTTATGTGAAACAAATATAAAGAAAAACTGTTCCTACTAAATATGTATGGCCATTCTAAAAAAATTTTGTGATAGATCAATTAGTTTAAATTTTCTCAATTAGAATAACATGATAGGAATTATATAAACTCTAGGGTAAAGACCAGTTAATATAATGCTGAGCTAAGCTTTATATTTCAAACATAATCAAACAAAAGACAAGGATGTTTTTCCCCATATAAGATGTAAATATACACAACACTGCAAAGTATTTAAAGAACACAGATACATACATCTGTTGTTCTCTCTATAGTTTCCCTTTTCCACAATTTTGAGCCACTTTAAATCTGGAACCATGATGATGATTTAAAAAAATAATAAAATTAGCATTTCCTAAACTTTTTCATATACAATGCTGTCAACGTAAGAATCTTCTGGAACCTAAATAAGAGTAAGGTTTTTTAACTGACAAAATTACAGGATTGCTGTGTAAAAGTTTCAGGACCTTCTGTAGCATTTGTCATTTTTAAAATCGTGGTGGTTTCAACTTTAAAATACTTAGCCCTCCTATTTACTCTCCTGAAATTTTCTTCAACAAATATAAAATCGCTTTAAGGATCAACACTTATTGCCAGATTGACTATATGTAATCTGCTACCAGAGATACACATGCACTCTTAGACCAAAAACCAAGCCAAGCTCACTGCTATCCAATTGACACTGACTCATCACGACCCTACAGAGCAGGGTAGAACTACTGCTCCCATGATTTTCAGAGACTGTAACTGTTTACAAAAGTAGAAAGCACTGCTTCCTTCCACAGAGCGGCTAGTAGTTTTGAATGACTGACCTTGAGGATCAGAGACCAATGCAGCACTACACCACCATCAGGGCGCCTTCAATCTTAGAAATACTAGTCAAATCACTGGTCTTGAATTCAAAGGTCATTGAAGGAGATTATCTTATTGAGTAATTAATCGAGATAATAGTGGAAAGCTTTTCAATTCATCAGAAGCCGAAAAATCCCTCTGGAAATCACCAGGTTACAGGGTACTTGAAAAGGTTTGTGAAAAAGTGCCATTATCTTTTATTTCCATTTCTTTGCACACTTTTTGAAGCCTTTTCATATTTCATGAAATAGTCGCTCTTTTATCCCCTATTTTCAATGTCAAAAAGGAGGATATTTAGTAGTCAATATGAAGCGAAGGGCATTGAATTACTGGGAATTACGGAAGTTGTATGTGCACGAAGTGCTCATTGACAGGATAGTAAGATTTCAAATGATTCTGGAAACAAATTGAAGTGAAAAGGGAAAACCCTATGCTCTGACTTATGCTTACTTATTCTGGGAAATAAAAGGAGCGTTCAATGAACTATTTTGAAATTGAAATTGCTTTTGAGAGAACTAGAAGCAAAGGGGAACTGGACATAGAATTTGGAATAATATTTAGTAACAAATCAATACAAATTTTTCATTCTTACCGAACATAGTCAAAATATTCTTTGTGCTGGTTACGATAGAAAACAGCAAACTTAAGCATACGTCCTGCAATCACTTCGGCCTTCTCCAACAGCTGTGTTAGATGAACTTTTGAATAGTCTGAAAATAACAAAACATCTGTGATTAAGACAATAGCACCAAAATTATCAATTCAACTTCATCCTTAGGAAATTGCAGATGATTAAAGTTCACCTGTAGAGAGTTGGAAGTTACTTTCGTCTCGTGTAACACATTTTTCTTTCTACTAAATATTAGTAATGACCTTAGGATAGCCTTTCATTTTTTCACTTTTGGAAATGCTGGGACAATAATGTATCAATAAAAACCATGAATTCAGCAAAACCCAAATAATATATAATCAGCACCTTGCCAGGCGTTTTTCAATCAGTTGATAAATTGAATAAAATAAGTTTATAACCTGTAATCAATACCAAAGCTGAAAAGGACCAATTTTATCACTCATTTAATCTATTCTCTAAAATATAAGCCTATTAGGCTGGCACAGTAGATTGCAAGACAATCATTTTACTAATGTTTTACTAATGTAGCAAGTTAAAGCTTGTCAAAAGTTAATGTTTGTTTAATGTTCATATAGCTAGTAACTTAGAGACTAGGTTTTGAGGTTTTGTTGCTGCTCTTTGGGTAGAAAGGACTTCAAAATCTAAAGTACCAGTTTAATTTTGACAACTCTTTGGTTTGTAAATTTTGGGGAATTGTAATCAAACTTATGTACTTGAATTTAAGGGGGGGGGGGGTAAATCACTCATAGGATTAGTAAAATTTTCCAAAGAGAGGTAATTTAGCTGAAATGCACAATTTATTTGTTGACTCATTGCTTCAGTGGCTCAACAACTATTTACTTAAATTGGAACATACTATGTTTAGTAAGCACCATGCAAAATTAGATGATCACATTAAAAGATAAAAAGATATTCTCCCTTTCAATTAACCCATAGTCTAAGGAAAGAAATAAATACATAGATGATTCTATGTAACTTATTATGGTAAGTTTTATCAGGGACCTTGGTTGTTCGGTGCTTGCGTTCCATATGCGAGACCAGGGTCTATTTCTGGCCAATGCATCTCATGAGTAGCTACCACTCTGTGTCACTGGAAGCTTGTGTGTTGCTGTGACACTGAACAGGTTTTTTTAAAGGAGAAGCTTTTAGGCAAAGATGGACTAAGAAGACCTTGTGATATACTTCTGAATATTAAGTCATGAAAACTTCATGGATTACAGTGGTCTGTGTGGGCCTGGGCTGGACAGCATTTCTTTCTATTATATGTGGGGCACCACGAGTCAGAAAGCAGAGAACAACCATGATAAGTAGTAATGCTTTACGAGCTGGGTAAGCACAGGGATTTTATCTCTTGTCATAGACTAGAAGTAAATTAATTGTGATGTTCTTGAGGTTATACATTCTAACCTTGACCATTTTATTTCAAATACCTTGCCTCGTGCCTAGATTGAATTAGATGTCTAGATTAAAAGACAACATACATGAAGAAGGGTACTCACAGTTTAGAGTCTACACTATTGATAAAACTTGTGTAAAATCGTCTTTACATTATTTTTAAAAATGGAAACACATTTTAAACAGTGTAAATTCTCCCGGGATTGTTTCCCCTGGAAACAAAAAATGCAAACTAGTTTATAGAAAAATACTGTGACATATTTAAATGCTAGGATTGTCTATTATTTACTCCAAAGCTCCCTCAGAGAAATTATAAAATGTAGGTAAAGAGAAAGAAGGAGATGATCACTCTAAAAGTAATATGACATAAGGGTATATTCCTGTGTGTGTGTATGTCTAAATTTCTGAACTGGACATGTCAAGGGTTTTCCTTAAGCTAAAGAAGAAACATTTCATATCTTTCCCTAATGTTTTTTGTACTGGCAGGTGCAGATTTCTGAAAATAGCATGTAAAACAATGTCAAAAGAGACAGTGCTTACTTACATGCCTAATGTAGATGAAACCACCCTAGTAAAACAAAATGAAAGCAAATAGAAAAAAAAATGCACTAGAAAGAGGAAGCATAAAAAGATTCAGAAGGCCAGGGAAAGAGTCAATTCCAGTATGAAACATGTAAGAGAGGTAAAAGTTATGTCAGTGGAAAAAACTGGGGACTCTCCCTTAATGCAATATGGAAATCGGCAGATATTTCTTTATTGATTTTGGATCTAAAACTACTTGCATATTTCATGTCTTCTAAAATTAATTTTATCTTCCCTGAAATGTGTCAGACAACAAATGTGATAAGAAAGTTTCATTGGCAGTATTATTTTTCTGCCAAATAGATCTTACAATTGGTCATATCTTAGATATGAATAAATAGATTATTAAAGGCATGATTACTCTTGTTCTCAGGCAATGACATCCTTACCAAACACAGATGTTACACTGCTAGATAAATCTTTGGTAACGTCTTTGTAGAATAAAAAAAATTTTAATGGTTGAAAATAAAATAAAATTTACAGGAAAGTAAAGTAAAATTTCATCCAATCAATATACCAATATAAGAAGTTCTATACTGAGTTTGAGATTGAGAAAATAGAACATATTGAGATAAAGTGGTTGCTGCGCATGCACTGAGTCTAAAATAATGTGAAGTGTGAAACCAAGGGAAAGAAAAAGTTAATTTATCTGAAGCTGGGGAAAGTTGCTAAGCAACCTGCAATAAGTGAGGCGAGTTGTTTTCAAGGCTTTTTCTGCAAGCTCCTTAATGTTGAAACAAACATTAAGCCTTTCTCTACAATTGTTTGTGGGAAGCAAACATCTAGACAAAGGAGAGGAAACAAAGACAGACGGAGATGGAGGTGGAAACTGCTGTTTTAAGTAGATATCTCTGCATCCCTCCACCCCAAACCCCAACCCTACTGACACGGAGTCCATTTTGACTCATGGTGCCCTTAGTGTTTCTGAGACGAAATCTTCGTGGGCAGACAGTTCCGTCTTTCTCCAGCAGAGGAACTGATGGGTTTGATCTGGGAACCTTGTGGTTAGCCCAATGTTGAATCCAGACTGCCACCAGACAGCCTTTTCGACATTTATCAAAATGCTGACTTATTTAGCATCACTGCTGTATAAATGCTCAATAAATGATTGTTTCTTGAATGAGTAATTAAAACAAGTGAAGGAAATGATGGTAACCTTCACAGTCTGTTGAAATAAAGGGGACAGCTATCTACATCAGACATCCCAATGCTTATACAGACACACACACACAAAACTGTCCTAAAGACAGCTCTTCTCAGCAATTCCAGACCTTAAGTGAAAAAACCTAACAGCATTTTGAGGCATTTATTGAGATCTATCCCCAACCTTAAATTAGAGAAAATCCTGACTTGCTTCTTTCAGTTTCTAGGAAAATTAAGAGGGTAAAAAGCTCAACTCTCTCAAGATGAAATTCTAAATAGATGTTGAGTATATTTCAAACTGAATCAATTTTTATTTGCCAAACGTTCTCTTTGAAAAATCACACTATGAATGCAGCAAAGTAACTTGATGCCATGACCCAGCGTTTTGGAACTAAGAACCTCATCTCCATCCAATTGATAAGTGTATAACTTATTCTGCTATAGAATGTTACCGGCAATGCAAAAACAACTAATACCATACATATCAACTGAAGATTATACAAAAAATGAATATTTCTGTAATTAGTTTTCCCAAGAGCTATCTTCATTTCTATATGTGTACTTTGTTCTCTTACCCGCTGTGCAGAATTCTATAATTTCACTCCATTCAGACACGACGTAGTCACCATCAACTTGTTTTGAGGCGGTCTGCACTGCTACTGTATACTCAGTTCTTGGGCTCAAAAACCAGTGTCCACGGACAGTCATAGGCAAGGGCACAGCTTTTGCCACCAATTTTGTTGGGACATCCTAAAACAGGGATGGGATGGAGGTGGGTGTGGAGGAAGAAAAGGAGGTAGTTAATTTAAGTAACATAACGAGTGAATTTATCCACTTTTTCTTTATATGTGGAAACTAAAGCATGACTGGCTGACATGCTCCAAATTCATAAAGTTAATTAATGATATAAAAATACTTGAATTTCAGATCTATTGATTTCTACTACAGCATTCTTTGTAAACAGCCCTGAGTGATTAAGTGCTCAACTGCTAACTAAATGGTTGGCAGTTCTAACCCACCAGCGACTCTGTGGGAAAAAGACCCAGCAGTCTGCTTCCACAGAGGCTTACAGACTTGGAAATCCTCTGGTGCAATTCTATTCTGTTTTATAGGGTTTCTAAGGAATAAACTTGACTGCAATGGATAAATGATAAAACTTGAAAGAGTAAAATAAAAAGAGATACAATTTAATAGATTTAGTATTTGAAAATATTACATTTTCTTAACTTATACTATGTGCTAATTTTACCTGGATAATGCTAATAAATATTTTATAAGAAAATGCTTTTTAGTTATAAAGTTTAAAAACAGAAAAGACTAAAGTAAGTATTTTAAAATTTAAAAAATCAGTTTTACCTTCTAATGAGGTAAAATTTGTTTCATATGTATTCAGGTATATGTAGCCAAGAAAAGTTTGGGTTTTTCTTTTTTTTTTTAATTATTTTATTGGGGGCTTGTATAATTCTTATCACAATCCATACATCCATCCATTGTGTCAAGCACATATGTACATTTGTTGCCATCATCATTCTCAAAACATTTGCCTTCTACTTGAGCCCTTAATATCGGCTCCTCATTTTTCCCCCTCCCTCGCCACTCACCCTCCCTCACGAACCCTTCATAATTCATAAATTATTATTTTGTCATACGTTACACTGTCCGACGTCTCCCCAGCCCTCTTCTCTGCTGTCCATCCCCTAGGGAGGAGGCTATACGTAGATTCTTGTAATCAGTTCCCCCTTTCTACCCTACATTCCCTCCACCCTCCAGGCATCGCCATTCTCACCACTGGTCCTGAAAGGGTCATCCGCCCTGGATTCCCTGCCATTCCAGTTGGTATCTGTACTAATGTACATCCTCTGGTCTAGCCAGATTTGTAAGGTAAAATTGGGATCATGATAGTGGGGGGAGGAAGCATTTAAGAACTGGAGGAAAGTTATATGTTTCATCGTTGCTACCCTGCTTACCAGTAAGATCGTTAAACCGGCTGGTTGGATAAGCACTGTATTTCTAAGATATGACAACCTAAAGGTAGAGTAGGAAAAGGGTCCATTCTTGACTTATTCATCATTAATATTGGATATTTCACAGCTGATACAAGAAGGCAATTGTCAAAAATTGAATATCCATCAGTAGAGAGCATAAATCAGAAATGGGCTAAGGAAAGAATAATGACTGATCTCTTTCATTTATCTTTAGTATGCATATTTTTTGTTTATCTTTAGTATGTATAATTACATTTCTAATAAAATGCAAAATTTCTAGAAAAGACAATTCTTCCAAAAGAGTTCCCACGTTAACTCTATCAAGGATACTCAACCCAGGTAACTGTCCTCTCTCTCTAACTGTCCTGGAATGCGGTAAGCATCAGGCACTCAGAGGGCTAGTTCGACCCTGTCCTGTAGGCTAGAAGCAACTGGATGGCAGTGAGGAGGAGGAGTAGATTGTCAGGTACAGGAGTGAATATCAGAGAAGTGTTATATATTTAAATATATTTAAATATCTAAAGATTAGTATTTCTATCCTCAATAAACAATAGTATCAAATCAATATTCCTGACCTGTAAATCTATTTGTTCTTTAATTTATCTTTTTAACTGGTCTAAATACATAAAACCGATAACACTTTTCCATTTTGATGTCTCTATGAGTCCTGATTTTACTTTTTCTTTGAAATTGTCTTTTAACAATCTGCATGGGATAGGGTTTTAAAAATCACATATAATTTTTTCCCCTCAAACATCAAGTACACTTCATAAGTCATTTTTCCTTTTAAATCATTCTCATATTTAATATAATTTTTAAAGATGCATTTGAATATGATTTTGTATAATTAGAATCCACAGGTTATTGTAATGTTTCAATGTGTTAGGATTTTACCTTGTGTTTAAATTTATTAGAGTTCTTGTTCTCTTTCTTGTTGAGGTCAATGAAGTAATGTGTAATACGGTCCTTTGATTTTGCATCCATTTCCCATGAAATCTTGAATGAGTCACATGTAATGTTGCTTATTTTTATGTTATGTGGCACAGGAAGTTCTTCCATCTCAGCTATACCACTGTCTTGTGATTTGTTCCCTGAAAGAAAATAATGCACAGCGTTAGTTTCCAAATAACAGAATTTCCAGTGAGCAAGGTTATTAGCTGTATACATATTTCTGAACTTAACTATGTCATTGCTGGCTCTTTTATTTCATTTTGTTCATGAAGCAATTTATATGCTAATTATATATAACTCTTATGTGTATATATATATACATATATATCTGCTAAATAACTCTTAAAGTCTTCATAAAACTTTAAAAAATAGCTAGCATAGTCCTCTGCCTTTTCAATGTACCTTTCTAATATATGCTTTCAAATAAAAACAAAAACAAAAAACTCCATTTTTCTGATATATAGAAAAGTAAATTTACGTGGTAGATTCCCTTGGAAAAGCCCCAAGAAACCCATTTTTCTTATAAATAGTACCAGATATTTTAATATAGAAAACTTCATAAATGTTGATCCAAACCAAACTCACTGACATTAAGTCAATTCCGTTTCATAGTTCCCATAGAGGACAGTGTAGAACTGTTAGGGAGGCCACAGGAGGGCTGGGACGTCCATTAACGCATGCCCAGTGGTCCGAGCTACGGAAACAAAGCAGTGGCACACTGCACATGCTCAGAGGTGCAGATTTCCCGCCGGGTATGCATGAGTGGGTGCTACACCTGGATTGGCCCACCTAGGCCAGGTGAATTCAATTCAGCCAATGGGGTCGACCAGGGGTTGTCCACCACGCCTCCCCGTGCAATCATTGAAAAGGCAGGAGCCTGGAGTCAACCAAAGGACTTTGCGTGACTCTGCCAGGAGCAGCTTCCAGACAGGCTGCATGTTCGGGAGGAGCCCTGCGGGTGCCTGTGTAAACCTGAAACTTCTTCTAACGCTCATAAAACTCACTTGGATCACAAACCAGGCTTCGGTGTGAATTATTTCTCACGCGGAGCCAAGGACCGAGGTATATCTATCCCCAGAGAGATCTAACAGAACCTCCCCTTTGGGTTTCCAAAACTGTGTAACTAACGCTTTATGGGAGTAGAAAGCCTCATCTTTCTCCTGCAGTGGTTTCACACTGCTGACCTTGCGGTTAGCAGCCCAACACAGAACCCATGGCTTTGCTGTCCAGAAGAACATAGGATTTCCAAGGCTGTAATCTTCAGAGACGCAGAGTGCCACATCTTCTTCCGGAAGAGCAGTTGGTGGGTTTGACCACTGACCTTTTTGGTTAGCAGGTAAGTACTTTACCACTGCACCACCTGGGCTTCTATGACAGTTCACAGGGTCCAGTTGACTAAAGGAAATGTTTCGTTTTTCCCCAAAAACCCTTATTAGGAGGTAATCCAGATATCGTACCATTCCATAGTTCAATCACATCAAGCAGTACTGTACAATTACTACCACAATCAGTTTTAAAACATTCTCTTTCTTCTTGAGATATTTCTTGAGGAAATATCTTAAGAAATCTGTGGGGTTATCAAAAACAAGCTATAAAGTATCCCTTATGTTCCCCTTTTAAATAATATGTAAACAGTGCATAACTGTTTTATGTATATAAATAATAAAACCAAAACAGCACTTAGTCAATGCTGACTCACGGCAACTCGCTGTGGATCTCTAAGACTGCTTCCAGGAGTAGAAAACCTAGCGGTTCTCCCTCGGAGAGCTGATGGCTTCAAACTGCCAACCATGTGGATCGCAGCCCAATGCTTAACCACTACACAGCCAAGGTTGCTCATAAAAATAATACTAAAGACTATCCAATTACAAGTTATGTCAAGATTACTCTAGGAAATGTTCTATATGAACTGCCATTCTGACTATTCCAATTAAAAAACTCTTAAAGAATTAATGTGACTCCAGGTTACTTGAATGATTGGTCTCTACGTTCCCAGGGAAAGTAAATGCCAACAGCTTGGCTTACAAGTGTACAGCAGGATATGATGAATGACTGAACAAAAAGGGAAAATATAGACTTATGTATTAGAACCAAATGTTACTTATTTTCCTTTCCCACTTCACTTTCTCCCAATCCGACAAAATGCCTAGTCACTTCAGAAGAGAATAAACTACACGTAATTGCCATTCATATGAGAAAAAGTAAACAGCAGGTTTCTCTGATAGAATAAAATAAAAACGGTGCTCGACAAAAAGGAAAACAACAATGAATGCCATCTCACTTCCAGGTGAGACTGTCCTCTCTTCTCTCCCATCAATCATGGATATAAACGTTTGACAATTTCCACCTTTATTATATCTTTAACCCATGTAGTCTCAAGCTGCGCTGCAGCCAGAGAAGCCAGATGGTAATTGAAAACTAATTTCAAAATAACTTCTGTGCTTTTATTTCTTGAACAGTATTTCTTAAACTCCTTTTATCTTTTCCATGTACTTCCTTCATACACCAGTTTCTTCAAATGCTCTCTACAACAGAACTCCCAGGAAGAATACTCTTGATCTTTCTCTTTCTTCCTTAGTTTCATAAAGGTCCCAAATTACTTCTGGCCTGAAACTTTCCAGAAGTCAAAGGAAGGAAAGAAATCAAATGCAAACCTCTCTCTTGATCTTGGTAAAGGGAAAAGCTAAAAAGCACTCTAACACGAATAATGTTTGTCCGATTTAGAAAAACTCACATTCCAGCCTATCGTCCTGATTGCGTTATCTTTTTGTTCTGAACCAGTTTTATCAGCATATAATTCACATATCATGCATTCCAAAAGTTTAAGCACATTAAAAAGGGCTGTATAATCATCATCACAATCAATTTTAGGACATTTCTATTTGCTTGTACTCATGGTTAGTTCCCCATTTCCTCCCAACCTCCCCCGCCCTGGCCCTGGGAAACTACTAATCCCGTTATTATCTCTCTAGATTTACCTATTTGGAATTTCATATACAGAAAAACATACAAAATCAAAACAAACAAAAAAAACCCCTAACGATATAATAAAAGAGAAAACTCTCAATCAAAATGAAAAGTAGAAAGCATTAAAAACTGGAACAAATACGCATTGAATCAAAAGGGATCTCAAATGACTAGTGTCACATTTAACCCAACTACATCTGCAGTCTGTAATCCACCCTACATTGCACTCTGTCTGCTAACAAGGAAATTCCCACCCTAGTCCATCATCAGAGGGAATTCACAGGAGGCTTACTGCACTGTGGGGACTCTGCGAATCGATTTTGGACTTTCGCTATCATCCATAGCCTTCTGCAAAAGAGTGTTCAGAATTTAAGCTCTGATTGCAGTTATCTTTAAAACATCAGTACTGCTAATGAAAAGCATTTTAGACTCTACTGGCAGACCTTTCTGTCAAATTCATTTGTGGTAGACTTGTTCGTGGCCTCAAGTCAGTTCAGAGCAACACTGTGTTCCTGTGCTATTCTCACAATTATTGCTATGTTTAGGCCCATCCTAGCCACTGTGTCAGTCCATCTCATTAAGGAGGTTCCTCTTTTTTGCTGTTCCTCCACCCTACCAAGCATGATGCTCTTTTCCAGGGACTGGTCTCTCTTGATAACATGTCTAAAGTATGTGAGAAGTTTCATTATTCTTCCATCTTAAGAGCATTCTGGCTATCCTTATTTCAAGACAGATTTTTTTCTTCTTCTTCTCATGGCAATCTATGGTACTTTCAGTAGTCCTTGTCAGCACAACAGTTAAAATGCATTGATTCCTGATTTGACAGCTCGTCAATGCAACTTTGATGGATGATCTCTAGCAAAATTTGCTTGCATGTGATATTAATGCTATTGTTCAATAATATTCACATTCTGTTGGGTCACCTTTCTTTTAAGTAGATACAGACTTGATCTCTTCCAGTTGGTTGGTCTTCCAAATTCTTGGTAAAGATTAGTGAGTGCTTCCAGTGCTCCGTCAGCTTGTTGAACATTTCAGGTGGCATTCCATCAATTCCTAGAGCTTTGTTTTTGGATAATACTCTCAGCGCAGCTTGGGTTTCTTTCCTCAACACTGTCAATTCTTGATCATATGCTACCTTTTGAAATGTTTGAATGTCCACCAGTTCTCTTTTGTACCCATAACTCTGTGTGCCTTCCATTTTCCTTATATGCTTCCTGCTTCACTCAGTATTTTGCCTCAAGTCTTACAATGTGAGGCATGCATTTTGTATTGTTTGTTCAGCTTGCTATGTACTGAACATGTTCTTTCTATTTACTTTTCTAACTGGAGGTCTTAGCACAGCTGATTATAATACTTTGAGCTGCCCTTTGAAACTTTCTGCTCAACTCTTGCACTTCATCGTTTCTTCCAGTTGCATTAGCTACTCTACAATTAAAGTTTCAGAGTCTCGTCTGACATCCACTTTTTTTCCTATCTTTTCTGTCTTTATAATAACCTTTTGCTTCCTTTGTGTGTACTGTTCTTGGTGTCACCCCATAGTTCCATCAGGTCTTCTGTCATTGTGTGTTCAATATTCTTGTTCAAGCCTATTCTTGAGCATTATAGCTATGCCTATATTATTCCACAAAAATTGAGGCATAAAGTATCAAAATTTTTATAGGCTCCTATAGACAAAAATGAAGTAACATTACATTTGATTCCATTTAATGAAAATAGAACTTCAATAGATTAATCTTACCTAATATATTATATTTTGCCATTTAAGCTTCCATTATTGTTATTCATTAAATCACAAATATTCTATTGCCATGCATTTTATATTGTTCCTTCTAAATGCTCAAATTTCAATAAAAATGTCATTTGGTTAAAATGTAAACATTTTTGTTAAAATCATATTTTTGCTGTGATGCAAATAAAGTTCAACCCTATAAAGGATTGATTATATCAAGAATTTTCATTTTCAAGGTAGTAATCATAATCCAAGTCTTTTAAAAAATCACTGGATGAACTACTAACTTTCCTATTTGGGTAGATCAATTAAAATTTTAATTTTAACTAATCTTATAATCAGTTTATAAGTAAGTTCCTTTTCACACTCTGTGAATCAGTTTTCAATTAATGAAGACTTTGTGATAAGTCACAAATGATTCCAGCTTTAAAACTGATGAAACAACAGTGGTCCACATGACAATGACAAATGGAAAAAACTGACTGCCATTGAGTTGATACTGACTCATAGCAACCTTAGGACAAGATAGGACTGCTGCTGTCGGTTTCTGAGAGTCATGCATTATGGCAACAGAAAGCCTCATCTTTCTCCAGCAGAGCAGCTGGTGGTTATGAACCACTGACCTTGCAGTTAACAGCCAAATGCATAACCAGTATGCCACCACTAATATTCAATTATCAGCCAAATCACTACTTTCCAAATGCAACTTACATATCTTCCTTAGTAGGATACCTTTTGGGGGTTATTCTAAATATATATATATATATATACACACATACATATATATATACATATATATATATTTAAGGCTAAATGACTAACATCCATGGTTACACTGATGATTAGTAATACTCAATATAGAACTAGAAGCTCACGTTTACATTAGAGGTGGTTTAAATAAATGGTTTCACACACCTTGTCTAAAATATGAAAGTTGCTTTTGAAAACAAACATTTCAAAAGAACTATTTCTAACAACAATTATGAAATACATGATAAAAACATTGCAAATTTTATGTATTTTCTTTCCTCACAGAACTTGCATTGCCTTATTAAAGAATGCTCTAGATATTTTTAAAACAAATTTGTGGAGATAGAACTCATATCCTATACAATTCACCTCACACCACAGGCAATAATTAACTTAATATGGATCGAAGATATAAAGTTAAGTGCTTAAACCACACAACTTTTAAAGGAGGAAAGAAACTAAAAACTGTTACCAACTTTTATTTTCTTTCCAAAGTTCTAGTGATAAAAATATCTGCTAAGTGGGTAAGATGATATAATGGATATTATACATGCGTGTATAGATATCTATTTAATGACTTCTGTTACAAAATCAGATATGTAACCGACTGGGAGAAGTCCATTACTTCTCATAAAGCCTGAATAAGCTACAGTACTTTTAAAGCCAGGAAGGAAAAACTAATTAAGACAGTAATGAAACTCAAAACAGTAACCACAGCAAAATATGGGGACTGTTGTCTGGCTTATTTACAATAAATTTTCTAAATAAAAATACTTTAAATGGTAATACTAATTATTAATTATTTAGGGAACTTTTAGGGGAAGGGCACACAAAACAATCACTTGTTATGTCTATACTAGTAACTGACACATACTGTTTTTTAACCTATTTTTGTTAAGACTATATCGTGAACATTTTCCTCTTTATATTTAATTTAGTGACAATTGTAAAATTCTGGGATATTCTAATAATTAGTCACCTTAATAAGTGTAGGCTGTTTCCATGTTTTTCCAGTGGTATTTGAGTCAACATTATTCTGTGAAAATTTTGGTGCATATTTCGGATTATCTTTAGATAAAGTCCTAACATTGCAATTTTTGGATCACATTTTATTTCCAATAATTTGCATTGTGCCCTTATCGATGTTGTATATGGTTTTTTAAAGCATCTATGTGTTTGATGGCCAAAATATACAATAAAAATCCTGAAATTTTCTTTTGCCTTAAAATGTACTTCTAAGATGGAATTTTTCTTTAAATTTTTATTTGAAATAATTGTTGTTGAAGAACATTGACTATATCATGGACTTCTAGAAGAATGAACAAATCTGTCTTGGAGGGTGTTACAATTCAACTTTCAAGGGACAAGGAGTCCCTGAGTTACAAAGGAAATATGTTCCTCAATGTGTCTTTAAATCAGATTTGTGGGTAAGTTACAATAGGTACATAAGGTTGGGTTTTGTTTAGTCTTACTTTAACACAAAAAAGGTTGGAAGCTTTTACAGTGATTCAAACGTGGTATGCTCAACAAGAGGAAGTGATTTTAAGGAAGAATCTGTCCTAACTTGAGGTTGATTCAATCATTTCGAAGTGAAAGCAGCAAGTTGACAGAACACTCAAGGTCAAGTAGGGGTTTATCTGTAAGTTGAATGATTGCAACCTGGTACTTACTGTATTAGGGAAATAGTTCTACAGAAGACCATCTGGCACCTAAATATTAAGACAACTTGCCCTTTCTGGCAAAGCAATCTACGTTGTCAAAAGCAGTGAAAAGTGACCACCCTGGAGCTTCAAGTCTGAAGCACAAGACATACATTTTTGAAAGAATCTGAATGTGGTTAATTTTCAATGCTCATGGATTTTCACATTTTGAGATTTATTTGAACTGAGCAAATGTGTTTATCTCTATGGTGGTCAACCTCATATAAATTATTTTAGTCAGAAATAATCACAAAATTCTGCTGCCACTGACATTAGAACCAGAACAAGATCAAAGCTTCATGCTCCTATTGGTAGGTTTCTCTCTCTTAGCAATCCATATTCAGTATTAAGTTCCAAGTTAAATTGTCGAATAGATATTAAATTGGATGTGATCACTGTCCTTAAATTGAACTAAAGCACAAGTGAGAAACAAATGAAAAATTGATGATCATCCAGTATCCACTGTAAAGTTAAATTACTCAGTGTATGCATGTATTTAACCTAATCGGTGACTAAATAGCAATTTTATTAGTCACCTTTCCTTATAAAGGACAAACGACATCAGCAATGATAAATGAAAGCATGTTAAACAAGTCTTAAAGATGAAGTTTGTTTCTTTAAGTGCTATTTTCTTATGCATCTGTATTCATTAAATTAAGGGTTCCATAATCTTATGCTCACATCAAGCATATTTTTTTATCTAGAAACTCAAATCTCTCCTGATAATTCCCTGCAACAGAGCAATGAATTGGAGTGTCTAGTATAATTAGAAGTACATTGTAGTATGTACAGATGTACAGAAAAGCTCAGTATCTGGTCCAAGTTCTCTCAATGACATAGTGTCTGGCCTCTGTTAATTCACTGTCTCTCCTATTTAAATGGAGGGTTCTTGTCAATGTGTCCCACTCTTTTTGGTGACCTTTTGATTTTTGAGAAACTTAAATTACAAAAAGGAGAATTGAGAAGTATTTACTAATTATCGACTCTTCTACTTCCTATATTTTTGCCATTTTATAAAAACTAGGACCACTGCCATCAAGTCATTCAGACTCAGTGACACTCTACAGGGTTTCCAAAGCTTTACAAATCTTCATGGGAGCAGATCGTTTTATCTTTATCCCGTGGAGCAGCTGGTGAGTTTGAGCCTCAGCTCCTAGTAGTGAGCAATCCAAAGACTTAACAGACAGCACACCACCAAGACTCCTTTCTTTTTATGAAAACCTCATCCAGGCATTGCCGGGTTAAGTAAAAGTGGGAGTGGGTAAGAGACTTAGCTATTTATTTTGTTGGTTATTAGCAATTGAAGACAAAAAAGGGGGAGGATGAAAGAAAGAAGAATCTGTATTCAACTTAGGACCTAAACTTATTTTTGCTCCACGGATCCTTTTCTCCACGGCTACAGAGGGTAAAGGGCCTAGATGGGGCAAATATTTGACACGCTTGGCTCAGCTGAAAACTAAGCATTGGAGGCTTGAGTACACTGACAAGCATCCTGGGAGAAATACTTGGCATTCCACGTCTGAAAAGTCATCCACTGAAAACCTTACGAAGCATCATTGGATCACCATGAGTGGGAATGGACTTGGTGGCAACAGGTTAGGAACTTAAAACCCACTGCCAGAGAGCCCATTTTGACTCATCTCGACCTATACATAGGGCAGAACTGTCTCTGTGGGTTTCTGAAACTACAGAAGTGAAATTAATATTCAGGGATCCACATTTGTATGGGCTTCTTCCTTTGTCCAATACATAACTTCTTAATTTTAATCATGTGCTTTTTAAAAATAAAGGTTGAGGCCCCACAGTATTTTTATCTACACATCCAGAGTAGGTATAACTTTCTTTTTCACGGAAAAATATTTATCCATTCAAACATAAATGAGACAAAATCTTGCCATCCTTACTTTTAAGGAACATCTTTTCACAGTTCATGGTAAACTGAATATTCTCCACTACCATTATAATTCAAAGACATTCCTTCTCCTTAGGTTTTCTTATTCACTATCCAGATTTCCTCTGCATACAAAATGATTGAAAATACCATGACTTGGGTCAGGTGCACCCTAGTCCTCAAAGTGACATTTGCATTTTCTAACACTTCAGAGGTCTTTGGTAGCAAATTCGTCCAGTGCAGCATAGCTCTTTATTTCTTCTTACCTAGGCATTGATTGTGGGTTCAAATAAAACGAAACTCTTAGCAATTTCAACCTTGTCTTGATTTCTCGGGATGCTGCATCTTAGTCCAGTTGAGGTTTTGTTGTCTCTAAGTTGAAATTGAATCCATAATGATGCCTGTAGTCTTTCATCTCCACCAGCACTTCAAGTTCCCTTCAGTAAGCAAGGTTGTGTCATCTGGATACTGCAGGTTATTAACAAACCTTGCTCCAATTCTGATGTTCCATTCCTCACGTAGTTCAGCTTTTCAACATACACTGACTAAGTATGGAGCAGTATACCCTTGTTTTGAAAGATGAGTGGGGATGTCACCCTTTGGTCTCCCCCACATTCTCATCCTTGCCACACACTAAACATATTCACTTCCATCACACAATTGCCAAAATCTTATATTAACCCTAAGTGCAAAATCTCATCTTCTGAATGATACTTTAAGGCATATTTTACCCCGGAACAAAATTCCTCTTCATCTGTAAACCTGTGAAATCTAGAATATAAGTTATCTGTTTCCAAAGTACAATGGTAGAACAAGTAAGTACAGGCAGAATTTCCATTTCACGTGAGAGAAACTAGGGAAAGAAGGACTAGCACAAACCGACCATGTTCAAACAGAGTAAATTACATTAGCACTCAGGGCCAGGTAAGTTTGGGAACCTGTGACCTAGAGCCTTACTGCACATTTTAAATAGTCTGCTGCAAATTATTAACCAAAGGCTCTGAAACTAGATGTAGAATTATGACCACAAATTAAGTTATAAAATAACTGTTATGAATTAAAAGACTGTTTGCCAAATATTACCTTTAAATTGGCACAAGCAACCAATATGGTTTCTAACAAAGTCAAAGGGAAACAGTAACCGTGAATTGTACTGTATTGTTAATTTCCTACTTACGATATGCAATTCAATAAGTAGATAAAACTCTGCATTCAGAAAATTACAGCACTATTTGGAATACATACACAAATAATTCTCAATAGTGAGTGAACAAAACATGTGACTACCTTGAGGACTTTAAATAATTAAAAAACAATATAAGCAATTGAAAAATCTGATGTTTGGCAAAAGACTAGCACTGTAATAAAATGCCAACAAAGAAAGAATGCAATAAAAGCGTATCAGTGAAACAGAGACTAAGTCGCTGCCGTCAAGTTGGTGCTGACTGATAGGGACTCTAGAACAGGGTATAATTATGAGTCTCAGGCATTGTAACTCTTCATGGGAATAGAAAGTCTTAGCTTTCTCTTGAGTGGTAGCTGGTGGTTTCGAACTGCTGATCTTGCAATTAGAAGCCCAAAGAATAAGGAAATAATAATAAAAAAAGAAAAATATCTTACATGAAAAATAGATTATCATCAACTTTCCTTTTGATCCCATAGCCAACACATGTAGATTTTCCATGTAGAAAACCACATGGACAAAAGAGAGCTGCCATGCCATGATAACATGAATAAAGTATCTACAACAAACTGAGATGGTTTATTGTTTATGCCATCAAAACTCTTTCTTAAACAAAACCCAAAACCCTTTTACTTATGTTTTATTTACTGTTCAAAGGCATTTAGCTGTGTCGCTGAAACCTAACAAACTATGGACAACATTGTAAGAATGGGATTTCCCCAGGATGGATGAGCCCTATAGGACCAGTGGTGTGAGTGGCAAAACAGGGAGGGTGGAGGGAGAGTGGGTAGGAAAGAGGGAACCAATTGCATGG
>NW_022103968.1:49592715-49613439 GCF_000313985.2 Echinops telfairi | reverse complement strand
TTTAAAAAATAAAAAAAATTAAATAAGAAAAAAAAAGAATGGGATTTCCAGAACCCTTCCTTGTGCTCATGCAGAACTTGTACATAGACCAAAAGTCAGTGATTAAAATGGAACATGGGAATACTGCATAGCTTACAAGCAAGGAAATGTGTGCATCAGGGTTATATTCTTTCACCATATTCATTCAATCTGTATGCTGACCAAATAATCAAAGAAGCTGAACTATACAAAGAAGAATGTAACATCAGGGTTGGAGGAAATTCAAAACAACCTGAAATGAGTACATAGCACAACCTTACTTACTGAAGGTCAAGAGCATTTGAAGCATTTACTGATGAATATCAAAGACTACAGTCTTCAGTACAGATTACCACTCAACAAAGAAAACAAAATCTTCACAACTGGACCAGTAGACATTATGATAGAAAATTGTTTTAAATTGTCAAGGATTTCATTCTACTGGTAGCCAATCAAAATCCACGGAAGCAGTAGTCAAGAAATCAAATGACTTAGTACGTAAGGCAAATATGCTGCAAAAGGACTCTTTAAATATTTTAAAGAACACCTATAACCCATTTGTAGGCTCCACACATAAATTAAGCCTCAAGTATATCGCATCTGACAAAAAATAGCCAGGGATATAAATAGCCTTGTTATCAGATAGAGATCATTGTGAAGTTGATTATGACAAATATAGTTAAGTCAAAATGTAATGTCTCATCATTTGATCTCCCTTTGACCCATTTTTAATTTATTCTAATTTTTTGAACTTCCATTTTTTATCTGTTTCACTTTTCTATTGTTGGTTGTTGTTGCTGTTTGATATGTTTTCTGCCTATGACATCCAGGATAGGTACATATACAGAGGCAGTAACTAGACTAATGGTTTCTTAGGGGAGTGTCAGGGGAGGTTGGAGAGAAATGGAGAGCTAGTAACAATGAGGACAAGAAAGAACCTGTTCAGTCATTTGTGGTGATGACTGTACAACTTTTCTCCATGTGACTGAGTGTAGAATTATATGTGCATTATGGACTAATGAAAGTGTTTAAAAATAAATAAATAGAGCGTTAAAGAGCAAAGATGTCACCTTGAGGACCAATCACTACCTCAAATCAAGGTATTTTCCATCGCCTACTTTGGAGTCTAAAACATGGACAATGAGTAAGGAAGACCTATGGAAAATTATGCATTTGAATTATGCTATTAGCAAAGAATATTGAAAGTAGCATGGTCTGCCAGAAGAATAAACAAATGTGATTTGAAAGAAGTATAGCCAGAATGCTCCTTAGAATCAAGGATGGTGAGACCGTGACGCACATACTTTGGACATGTCATCAGTAGGGACTTGTCCCTGGAGAAGGACGTCGTGCTGGAAGATCAGTGGGAGGTCAGTGAAGCAGGAATACCCTCCTGAGCATAACAGGCTCAGACAGAACAAGTATTATGAGGGTGGCACAGGACTGGACAATGTTTGGTTCTGTTGTGCACAGGCATCTGGCACCTAACCACCACCACCACCACCACATGTAACTTGAAGCATATCAACTTAATATTTTTAAAACAACTTTATGAGCCTCTTTTCTGCTGACCAAACCTACTTGAATACCTGTACCTAACCAATATTGGTTGCATGATAAATTAATAAATGCTGCATATCAAAGATTAATTAATATGAAAGAATGAAAACACAAACATATAACTAAAGCATACCAGACATGATGTTCCCTACCTAAGGGTAGCAAAACGTAATGTGCTAATATAAGAAATCTTAGATTAAAAAGCCAATGTTAAAACTTTAAACAAAACAAAAATACTAAAACATGAATTCCCTAACATGGGAATGGGATGAGCAAAGTATATTTGCTCTATTCTAAGTACCTTAGAACACCTTCAGCATATCTGAAACTGAAAGAACTCAACAAAAAAATTCAATCTTTGAATTCCAATTATGAAAGATTCTATGGGACAAATATTGAATGATGCAGGGAACGTGGAGAGAAGATAGAAAGGGTACATAGAGTCACTGTACCAGAAAGAACTTGTCGACATTCCACCATTTCAGGAGGTAGCATTTAAGCAAGAGCCAATGGTGCTGAATGCATTAACCAAAAACAAGGCTCCAAGAACTGGCAGAATACCCACTGAAATGTTTCAGAAAGTTGAAGGAGCACTGGAAGCACTCAGGCATCTATGCCAGACAACTTGGCAAACTGACCGAAAGAGATCCATATTTGAATCAACCCCAAAGAAAGATGACGCAACAGAATGCTCAAACTTTAGAATCATATAAAAGTGAGTAACAATCACTTGTTAATAAATCACTTGTTGATAAAGATCAAGGATTATAGCCTTTAGTATGGATTATAACTCAATATAAGGAAGACCAAAATCCTCACAACTGGATGATAAATGGAGAAAAGGATGAAGTTGTCAAGGATTTTGCCTTACTTGGATCCATAATTGATGCTTATGGAGATAAATTTGTTCCACTACATTTCTTTAGAATATTGAAGAGCAAGGATTTTTTTTTAAGGAGTAAGGTGCACCTGACTCAAGCCATGGTGTTCTTCATTGCATCATATGCATGTGAAAATTGGACATTGACTAAGGAGGATCATAGAAGAATCAATGCATTTGAATTACGGTGCTCGAGAAGAACACTGGAAGTACCATGGACTGCTAAAAGAACAATCAGATCTTTATTGGAAGAAGTGAGGTCAGAGCACTCCTTTGAGTCAAGGGTGGCAAGACTTTGTCTTACATACTTTGGACATATTGTCAGGAGAGACCAGTCCCTGGAGAAGGACATCATGTTTGGTTAGGTAGAGGGAAAGTGAAAAAGAGGAAGGCCCTTGATGAGATGGAATGACAAAGTGGCTGCGTTAATGGGCTTGGGCATCAGAGCAAGTGTGAGGATGGCACAGGACCGTGCTATGTTTCATTCTGTGAACACAGGGTCACTGTGGGTCCGAGCCAACTCAAGGGCACCTAACAACAGCAAGTACCTTCTTAACAATGATCTTCCTTCTCCTCCTAAATGAATGCATTTCAATTTAAATGACAGTGGAAACGTACACCTCCCCTAGACACACTATATAATAAACAGTGGCTTTACTAAATATTATAACCAATAAGACTATTTAGGGTGGTTATGAATAGTCCCCTCAAAATTGTACTGTGTACCCAGTAACAACACAGAACTTAAATGGCAGCAGTTAGTCATCAATTTTCATATTTTAGTATTAATTTATGGTCAATCACTTAGGAAGTTTGGTTACTTTTAATTTAATATTTATAAATTCTGAAAGCATATTTTATGACTTGTTCATTTATGATGGCTCCCATTATAACATTTTTCACAACTTGGCTTATTGAAATAAACCTTATGTTTTAACATCCACAGAAAAAATTTTTTTTATGGAATTTGACCTTGATGTCGTTATCTATAATAACAATGTAACCATTTAGGATTCGTTTACTGCTTTTATAGTCATTGAAAATGAACCTTTGTACATCCAGCTAAGTGAGCAACTTAACAGAATTTCAAATGGCTTATTCTAAATGTGATTTATTTAGGTACTCTTTGTGTTGGTCATATTTGGAAAAGATATCACCCGCATACATGTACATCAACATGGAGAAAGTATTTCATTAGCTATGTTTACTAAACAAGAGCATTCAACATTTTTCAATTCCATATGTCAATTCTACAAAGGTACCCCATACACATACAGGTTGAAACTAATGAAGGTGGTTTTTGTGGAACAAATTTTAATCAGGTCAAGTCTATAATTTACCAATATAAACCAGAGAGCAAGATCCTATCAAAATATTGCCTTCAGAGGGAATCTGTTGGCCCATATAAATTCAACAGTAAGAGGTCAACCCTGAAGGTTACAGGGATTCCAAAGGAATATTTTTTTCAAAGGACATAGGACAACTGCAGGGGCTTATTATGAAGACATTTTTTAAAGTGGAAAATTGCATTAGTGCTAAAAAGGTCAGTAAAGATGATCGAGATTCTACGCTCCACCCGGCCCCACCACCACCAAAGCAACAGTGCACCTGCTTCTTCTTTGAAAGTAAGGAGGGTTGTACTATGAGAAATTCACTGGGAAACCTTATTCCATTCCTGATTTTGCTCCTCTAGACTTCTTGTTCCCCAGACTCAAAAAATATTTTAAAAGAACAGTTGGAGTCTCAAGAATGCCAAAATGTCCTTTTCACGTGGTATAAATCAAAAGAGTGCAGAATTCTTTGGGGAAGGGTTTGAGAGTTGGAAATACCACCTTTAGATGTTTACAGACCTAGATGAAGGGTATGTCAAGAAACAAAACTTAATATTTTGATACTTTTAGTTAATAAGCATTTCTATGATTTTATAACAGTACTTTTTAATTTTCTTCATAAAGTCTTAGAATTAGCCTTGGTTGAAATTAAGGGTTTTTAAAGTTTTTAAGTGAAAAAAAAAATCCTTATTTTTCTACTAATTTGAGGTCTAACAATTCATTTATTTTATGAATTTGTAATTACATTGCAAAGGAAGGAAATATTAATTTAGTGGCTCCACAGGAAACACAGAGAAACATACTTAGATGTCTTGGTAGTCAAAATGGGAGAAGGGGTCCTCATCCAGCTATTAAGTACAAAGCCTAGGGCAAGTGTATTTCTTCCCCATTAATTGCCCCAAATAACTGCACACAGACAAATGTGATTATATTCAAAACAATTAATTTTCAAATGTTCCTTTCAGATTTCACAAAACCATTGTTTTTTTAAGACATCACAAGAGATTTTTATTTTGAAGCACCCAGGAGAGAGAAAACTTGACCCCGCCTGCATGGCTGGCCTCAATATTTCTTGCTAACAGTTTTCTAATTTACCACTTTGATGGGTAGTTCAACCATCTGATGTAGACTAACTCAGAATGACTACAAGATGAAGGAAGGAAAATCTAATGAAGGAGAAATAGGCACAAGGGGAAACATCTTTTCAAAGGCTATCGAATTTTAGTCTTTATCTTCAAATGCTATGAGATACATTGAGATTTCTAACAGGAACCAGCATTTTCTTTCTAGATCCTTCAGAGGCATCTAAACCTATCTTGTCCACAGTTTACTTTCATAGCCTGTTGTCCAGCCTATTCCTTCGCATTCCCACCAACCAACAACTGATTGCTATTTCATTTCATAGTGCCAAAATGTGCCCCGGATCTCACTTAAAATTTAGCCATCCTCAGCGATTCTCTTTTGTATCTCATGCCTTCAGTTTGATCACTAGGTAGGCAGATTTTTGCCTCAGAAATGTTTTTCAATTACACCCCAATTTTTTATATACTCTTAACTGTTCTACCTGCTATCTCTAATTACATATAAATAGTTAAACTCCTTGAACTCAGCTATCCATTTCAACTCCCGAATTTACAAAATACAATTTCTTAAAACAAAACATCTAATTTTGTTTCTCTACTTATGAACTTCTTGGTCATACCACTTAGATGTCTGTTCTCCAATTTTAAAATTTTTATTTTAATAAATTATTTTATTGGAGGCTCTTACAGCTCTTATAACAATCCATACATACATTGTGTCAAGCACATGTGTACATATGTTGCTATCATCCTTTTCAAAACATTTTCTTTCTACTTGAGCCCTTGGTTTCAACTCTTTTTTTCCCCCTTCCTCCCCCACCCTCATGAACTTTTGATAAATTATAAATTTAAATGTCTTAAAATTTACAAGTATGAAGGTAGGTGAGTTCTTTGGTTTTTATTTTTTAATGTTACAAGTGTGAATGAAAATCCCAGAATGTTAGAAGATAAACTATTTTCTCTCTGAACAATGAAGAATTTGTCTAACTGAGGAATTGAGTGCATCACTGCTCTCCAAATGGAACATTTGCTAATTAATTTATCGGTATCTTTCAGGATTCAACTTTTTAAAATCTATTTATCTTTCAGGTATGGGTCATTTTGTTAAAGAGTATTCTGAGAAGGCAGTATGAGTTATAAATTTGGCATTACTTACATTTCCTAGACACAATACAAAGTAAAATGCTAAAATGAAGGGATACTTAGGCTGATATATAAGATAACAGCTTTCAAACATAAATGTGAATTTCAATTTCTTATGATACCTATTTATTGATGCTAAAATATATAGTAATGAAGCACTACTTTTACTTGTTAGAGTTCTGAAGCAAACATTTTAAAACAAAATTTCTCTACCATATAGAACATTTTGAAATCTCCTAAAACGATAAAGTCCAAACTTTTCATCATGTCATCAACACTCAGCTTACTTTCCTGCCAGGCAAACCTTTAGTCCCCCAGCAATACTGTGAATCCCAAACATGCATTATTCCGTGGCTTAAATCTACTGTTTTCTCTGCCAGAAATGCCCTGCTTACAACGGTCTTAGCAAATTTCTGTTCTATTTTAAACATCCAGAAAAAATGTTCCTTGATGAAGTCATATGAAAGATGCAAGACAGAACTAAACACTTTTTCTTTTGTACAGTCCACTACAGCACTTATCACACAGTATCATGTACATACTACATATCTTTATATTATCTATAACTATTATATTCCTAATCAAATTGTAAATCCTATGAATGCAGCATCCAACGTAATAGTCATTCTTGGGTTATCCACCCTAACCCCTTGTTCTTTAGTAGACTCTACAGTTAGAACGCATGTATAAATAAACAGGAAAAATACAAACAAGTAAAAGAGTGAAAAGAAACAAGGAATCTTAACTTGTTAAGTGTAGGACCTACAAATTAATATTGACAAGGAATAGAATGACATTGTCCTCTAATCAGTGCTACTCAAATTGTGGTCCATCCCACAAGCAACGGTCTGAAAAACATGTGCTACTAATCTGTGATAAATGAAATCTAAAACTTGAGATTAAGCTTGAGAAGTGTTATAGAAATGTGAGAGTCAGTTTTATATGTCGACTCCAGTGATTTTATAATTTGGCTTTTAGTTTGTATCTTTATTTCATTTTACCAGTAATTAGTTTTAATTACACTTTATATTCATCAGTGACAGACTGGAAATTTAAATTTAAATGAAAACTGATCCTTTACTACAGACACTTGAAAAGCATTCTATTAGACGTGGAAGGTAAAAAGATAACGAAGGCCTTTAATTTTTTTCACCGAGAGCTTAGAAGGAAGGATATACACTGCACATACATTTTTATAATATGTATTCTCAATATTCTCAAAGTTCACGTCATCGTTTTTTTTGACACTTAAAAACACAGATATCAATAGATATCAGGAATTACTGGTGTCTAAGCGATATTTCTTTCTATTACTTATTTAAATGAATACTCAATTTCAAATGAATAGGAGGCTTATTTTTCACACTGCCTATCTAACATGATGAATGACACAGAGGCAAGAGGCAACCCACCATTGCCGGCTTCTACAGTGTGCTGGCCTATTGCCTGTATGGTTTTGCAGTTTCCCATAGCTCTGCTTGGCTGCATAATCTCAAACCTTGATAATATATAAAATCAAACCAAATTTACATTTTTTTCCTTAGAAACTCTTGTCGATACTTTTATACTTGTCAGAGAAACTCATCATCTATATGAACTAAGTCCAAACCACTCCCGCTGAAAAGACTCCCAATCATGGTGCCTGTAGGACAGAGGCTAACTGCTCCTTAGGGTTTCCGAGGCTTTAAGTCTTTGTAGGAGCAGAGAGCCTCATCTTTTTCCATTTAATGCACTATGCCATCAAGGCTCCGTATATTCTAGAGTAGGGACTGGCAAAAATGTTCTGTAAAAGTCCAAATATTTTGGATTTTATGAGTTAGGTGGTTTGTCACAGACTGGCAATTTTGATATCAATACAAGAAAGCGTCCATATGTAGACCCAATATATACAAATAAGTATGCCTGTATTCTAATAAAATTTTAGTTACAAAAATAGGCAGCAGATCTAGGATCTTTCCCCAAAGCAGTGATTTGATAAACTTTGCTCTACATCATAAGGAGCCCTTGTGGTGGTGTCAGGTAAACTGCAAATTCAATGGTTCAAACCCATCAGTTGCTCTGCAGGTGAAAGATGAGGTTATCTGCTTCCATAAAGATATACAAAGCTTCAGAAACACTAAATAGGGCCATTTAGTGTTTAGTTAGGGCCACTATGACTCAGAATTGGCCAGTCACAGTGGTTATAGGTTTGTTTGTTCTACATCATATATAACCAAAAAAATGCATTCGCTAAGGGCCTTTCATAACAGAATTATGATTCTTGATTATCTTGATAACTTAAAATTTTTTCAAGATGGAGATTCACCAACATCTAGGCAAAGAGAAGATGAGATACTATTTTTCAAGAAAAACAAGGATAATATTGCAGAAAAAGATTATATTGAATAATCTTTTGCCTTGTCTATTCTGACATATGTCTAAGGAAGCTATAAGCCTTCCTTACTATTATTAGATAGTAACACTCCCACAGGCAATAGAAAACAAAGACAGATTTATTTACACAAGTTGCTACAACCACTACAACAAATAGTATACATCCCAAAATCTTAACAGTTCATTTTTAAAGGACCACAAACTTGGTCCAAAGAGTCACAACATCATATTATGGTACTCTTCGTTCAACTTATACTTATTAAGCACCTACAAAATGCAGAGCTCCTGTTTATATTTTTAACACACCTGGATTGTAGATTTATTTCATTAGTGGGTTCAATATTGGCCTTCTCCAGGATGTGGTCACTCCTTTACTTCAAGAAGTGAGATACAAAACTCATTATAGGTCAAACTAAAAGTGACATCAAACCCCAACCTTTCTTTTGCCACCCCAGTTCAACTCTCCAGTGGCATATACATTTCTATGGACAATTATCCTCTTCATTCTACGCTCTAATTCCAGAATACGAGAACAACTGCTGAATATCTGTTATGTTACCAAGGAGTCTCTTAATGTTAGATTCCATATGCCATAACATAATTCAAAATGCTTTAGACTCAGTCCCTCTCTAAAAAATCTCCTAAGATCTCAAAACTTTTATGCGAATGACTCAAAAACATCTATTTCACAACACTAAGTATTAAGTTGTAGTTCTTATACAATGATTTTAAAAACCACTGTTGGACTATGGGTTGCTTTAAAAAGGACAATTTTTGTTTTAATGGAAGAGGCTAACTAGATGAAACACAAGTGTCCTCTAGTTCTTTAATGCTTACCCACCCCCCAACCCCCACCAGCTTCCAACTATCATGATCCCAATTCCATCTTACAAGTCTGGCTGGACCAGAGGATGTACACTGATACAGATAGGAACTGGAAACACACGGAATTCAGGACAGATGAACCCTTCAGGACCAGTGGTGAGAGTGGCAGTACTGGGAGGGTGGAGGAAGGGTAGGGTGGAAAGGGGGAACCAATCACAAGGATCTATATATAAACCCCTCTCTGGGGGATGGACAACAGAAAAGTGGGTGAAGGGAGACAACAGAAAAGTGGGTGAAGGGAGACGACAGTCAATGTAAGACATGACAAAATAATAATTTATAGATTAACAATGGTTCATGGGGGCGGGGATGGGGAGGGAGGGGAAAAATGAGGAGCTGATACCAAGGGCTAAAGTAGAAAGCAAATGTTTTGAGAATGATGATGGCAACAAATGTACAAATGTGCTTGACACAATGGATGGATGGATGGATTGTGATAAGAGCTGTACGAGCCCCCAATAAAATGTTTTTAAAAAAGAAAAGAATGGAAATGGGTTATTAAGTTGTAGTTCTTATATAATGATTTTTTAAAACTATTATTGGATTTGGGGTTTCTTTTAAAAGGACAATGGAAATGGGTTTTCTTGTGGGGAAACATGTTGAAACATTACTGAAAAGTCGCTGCATAATATGGCTCTGTCTACCGATCTGTGGGATGGACATTTTCTGAAAAGGAGCTTGGGATATACCTAGATGTCTACTGATATCTAAAATTTGAGGTGTGGAAATGGAATGCTATCATGTTTTTTACACAGTATTTCCTATTTCTTTTCTTTCCTTTTTAATCGATGATTCTTGTGAATTTACAGGCTTACCATGAGGCAAGGAATGAGGTCAATTCAACAAATTTATACATCTACTAAAATCAGAGAAGATCCTGAAACTAGAAATGCTACACGTGCTGCAATAAATCATGATGGATAGGCAGCTGCTGCTAAATCTGAGGCCCAGGATAAAATGTAAAAGTAATCAGGAAATTATACTCACTTAAGTTAGAGGTAAAAAGTCAGACTGGTCCTAAATGAGGGGCAATTATTAGCAGCGATAACACCAAGTGACTTGGAATGTAGTCTGTCCTGTCTAGGGTGAGCTGCTGACCTTCCTTCTCAGGCAACCAAGCAAGTTGCAGTGTTACCAAGCATGACACATCAGTCATTCTACCACTGGAGGGAGTCTGGCCACACAGCCTTTGATAAGACTTATACTCTAATCACTGCCTGGTCTTTCCTGGCAGGGGAATGAATTAGAAACCCCTACCAACATTATGAGTTAGTTTTAAATGATCTAATGGTTTTCAAGGTTTTGGGTTCTGCATTTATTTAATTTTTATTTTATTTCATATCCCAAAATGGAAACTTAAGTTTCTTTATAATCTTAGGCCAAGTAGATGCATTAAAGGTCACATGTTCTAGTACAGCTTCAGCCTGGTTGGGGGGGGTGGGAGGAGGAATAGAGAAAAGTTGTAAAATGAAAACTGAGGCAAACTCTGAGGCTAACAATCCAAAGAGTAACCATCAAAGCAGGTATCAAGGTCATAAGGCACAGGAAACAGCAAACCAGTAGGTCTGAGATAGAAGTTGAAAACGGCTTTTAGGATTAAGGCGGACAAGAGTATTATTGGTGGGATGGTAAAATAGAGGCGAGTCCTGTAGCTACAGTTCTAAAAGGTACTGTACTTCTAAAAGACATTCTAGAATGTCCATGTCAATTAACTACTTATGAAACAAATGAAAATGTTTTAAGAAATATTTTCTAACTAAACAACATGCAACTGAAAGAAATTATGAAATAAACAATAAAGATCTAAACACTAGGGGGGAAACTAGTAAATCAATCAAAGAAGGTAAGTTATATAATAGCTACCAAGATTATTATCCTTCCCCCCCTCCCCCCCCCTGTTTGAAACTAGCCCAAGCTCCAAGAGCACTGAGGGACATCTTCAATGTTTCTTTTCCGCCTTTTACGACCACCCAGACCAGTGTTTCGATCTGATGGGAAAGGGAACTGGAGGGTGATTATTATCCATTGTGTGGCAAGAATTGTGACATTTTATATAGCTATAGATACAAAGATATATCATACTTTATTTAGTCATTTCAACAATCTTATAGGGTAAGCACACAAGGAAAGCTTAAGGTTAAAACACATTAAGTAATTTGTCCAAAATTTCACATCTATTAAGAGTCAATAATCCAGCAAAGGTCTGATTTTAAAAGAGCATTATGATTCCACTATACTAATGAGCACGTTATCGTTTTAAAAAAAATAAAGCTCTTAAAGGGATAAGGATGGGCACTCCTGCTAGATGTTTGCTTTAGAAAATATAACTGAGGATGCTCACTATCTAAGGATGGAAAGTACTCAGCGGATAAGCATTTTTTGCACTACTTTGTTTCCAACGTTAAAATCTGTTCAATTCATGTCAATAAGCATAAACAGGAAGTCAAAATTAACATATAATTTTAAAAGATAAGAGGAAGTCCAAATTCAAAGTAACTTACTCTCTTAAACATGTAAAAGAGAGCGTCCTTTTCTTATCTTTTCCTTTTTTACCTCCATAGAACTATTGTTAGACAAAAACAGGAATCTGTCAGCTCTGCCAATGTAATTCCTTTAAAAGGTGATCTCTTACTGTCTAGCATCATGCACTCCATAAAGTATTCCAGGCAGTCATAAAATGCCCTACTCATAGGAACAACACTTGTAAAGCCAGTAAGCCTGGGAGGTGGGATAAAGTGCTATACACCAAACTAAATTTGGATTCTCTTCATTATGTTTTACTATAATATGGGATAAGGAGTTTAGCGCTATAAGTGGTAACCTCTAAATGAATCTTTCCTTTATAGAAGGAAAGGAAGCAACAAAGATATGCATGTGTGCTAAAGCGATAACAAGAACCAGAAGTAGCGCTGAATCCTAGGGTCAGGGGAGGCTGTTTTGTTTGGTCATAGGTCAGTGAGGGTCGAAAGCAGCTACACGAAGGAGCAAACTAAGGAGGGCTTTCCGTTATTACCCATGCTTCCAAATAAGAAAGTAATGCTATTTCTCTTCAGTTTTAGGGTTTTTATTTGTTTTTTGGGTCACAATCAAAGTACATCATGTATACAATTAGAGTCTATTTCACTCAGTTGGCATGGAAGCAGAGAAACGCTATTCTATTTGCCGTAGGGCTTGCAGAAACCATGAGATGCACCATACATCTTCTAGAGGTTTCCTAGTTATAAGGCTGTGCAGCACCCTGATTTTGAACTACAAGTAACACCTACACAATGGCCCTGTACCAGCAACTAAAGCACACATGCCTAAGAAATACTATCCATGAAGCTGTGCGTGTGTGTCTCGTGCGGGTGCTGGGGGGCAGCTTAAATGACCCCCTTGTTTAACTTGTTTTTAAAATCCAATTATATAACCACTTGGACTCTATCCATAGTTTTTCAGAAATTAGTAAATACTTCAACAAATTATGAGAAAGGGAATCATTTGTGAATTGTTCCTAACGATATCAACAGATAAACTTATAGTACAATAAATAGCAAACAAGAAAGGTGAACCAAGGAAACATAAGAGATATGCAGGTAGGCTCACAATCACTACAGCTCTTAGATAATAGAATAGGCAAAATAGAAAATAAATGAGCTGAGTGGAGGTGTAAGAGGAAATATTTATTTACCAACCAGTCCTATTATTCTTCCCCACTGTTCTATTCTCTATTTCACTTCCCAAACAATTATTTCTCTTATTTTTATCATCAACAAATTAGTAGACTAAAAAAACAGAAACGTTTCTATGTTCAGATGACTATGTTCATAAAATTACTATAATCCATTTCCCTTTTAGGGATGACACAGGGTTCTTCTACTATCTCCTTATCTTTCTGTGTTACATATTATTAGAAGTAAATGATGGGGCATGAGGGAAAGTGAAAGGAAGTATAATTGGAGCAAAGATCATCTAGCTGAAAATTTCTCAGTAGGAAGAGAAAGAAGGCCAGACTGGTATATTTAATACAGCACACTATAATTTTTTCTGTAAAACGATCCCACCACCACCACCAATTATTCCTATGAAGCTGGTAAGGCACTTTTGGAATTAACATGTGAAGCAGAATCATAAATAGAGTTAAACCGTTAACAACCTCTCTACATCAGTTAATTCCAAATTTTGCACATCTTTTACCAGAAGAGTTTTGCTATTTATTGGCATAGCTATCTTGTAAAATAAAACCATATTTCATCAATCTGTGTTGAATCCTTTACAAGTATGCAGTAAGTAAGAGTATCAGCACCCCCACTCAATTAAATGTTCCATAGATCGGTCATTTTTACAAATTTCATAATGTGAATAGAAACAGCTAAACAGCACAATAAAATAGCTACTATTCTAGGAGAAGAGATCACAGTAAGTGCAGTATTAATTTTTGTATTCTGCAGATTAGTCCTATAAACTTAAAAAAAAAACCTAACCAACTAGTTTTTCCTAAATATTCTCTGAAATACATGGCATGTTTAATTTTAAGGATGGAGACTACTGGAATATGAGGGCAATGAATTGTCTACTTCCAATCACAACTGGAATGAGCTTTTGATGAATCACTGAAGTAAATGAAAATGAATCATCTTTCCTTGAGTCTTAGTTTTCTCCCAAGCCACCTTAAAATCAAAATCAGCTTACATTTTATAATGGTAACATTATTTTTTCCATAAAAGCAGAAACTAAAACACAAATGACTTCCTATGTAGAATACTAAAATTAGTCTTTATGTACCATTAATGAAATTTAAAAAATGAATTTTCTAGACCATAAATATATGCACCTACTGATAGTGAGACAAAAACAGTCTAAACATATAGAAAATACATGGGCCGTTTGCAAGAGTACTGTATTTGTTTATGCACACTGTTTCAGAAATTACTCAACATGGCTTTGCTTTCAATGAGTACTTATTTTATTCCCCAGGTTTATTAATAAACCGGAATCCAGGGCTCAGCTGCCTTAAACAGTGCGAGAATGTCAACACCTAACCAAGTTATCACCATTTCAATGACTTTGGAAAGAAGACCTCTGCTTTCTACTCCCTATTACATACGGATACGTCTTATGAGTTGATTGTGAGCGAACACAACATCACGGCATAACCGGAGCTGACAATAATTTAAAATCGCCCTCCAAATACAATTGCACATGAATGCCTTTTATAGCCAAAAGTGTTCAAGGGGGCCTCCCTTTGATCGTGTGTCAATTGCTTCTCTTTCGTGAGATGTACAAGTCTACAATCATTTAGCTCACTAATCCTGTGAGGGCTGCAAGCGAAGTTTGAGTCCATCTTTCTCAACAGCACCGGCTCATCAACTATTGCAACTAACGCAGCAGGACCCATTCCTGCACAAGCAGGATCTCTCGGAGGCTCCATCCGCTTGCTTCCTTAGGAGGCAACCAACTTTCCCAACAGAATAAACGATCTCACACCACCCCACAGCGGTGGAGGGCTCTCCGCACACTTGGAATCAGCTGGCGTCTCAGGCCCATGCCCTTTCGGATTTTTGACAGTTTCTAACCCTACGGCCTGGGCGCAGGAAGCTTGTGTCTGTCCTTGGTGCTGAAACACGCTCTCTCTCACTCCCCCAGCCCCCACCGCCCCTTCTCTGAAAAATTGTCATCTCACTCTCACTTTGAGGCGATCAAGAGACTTCTCGATCTGGGGGACGGGGGCTGGGGTGGACGGGCGGGGGGCTGAAGGTAAGGGGTTTTCAGAAGGAGCCGGTAAGTTTCTTGGCAGAGGATGCTAACCAGTGCGTGCGCTGAGGGCTGGGAGATGGTGGGAGAAGCAGCCAGGCGCCCCGAGGGCATTCCCCCTCCGCTGGGAGCCCCGGGAAATTGGGACTGCGGCAAAGGTCGCAAGAGCGGGGTGCCGGGGAGAAGTCGCGCTGGGCACCCGCACAGCGGCCAGGCCGGTTGGCGAGGGCTTGGCGGCCGGGGACCCACCGAGATTGACCGCGCCAACGGCGGCGCGAGCCCCGCGTCCTTTTGTCTGTGGGGTCTGCGGGGCGGGCGGGAGCCCGCACCTGCATTCGTTGGCGCCGGGGGTGGGGGTGGGGGGTGGGACAACAAAAGACCCCGCCGCCCGGGCGGGAGGCGACGGCTCGGCCGCTCGGCTCACCGTCCCGGCCGCTCTTACCGTCCCGGTCGCACAGCTGGATGGCCTCCAGGCTGAGGTTTTTGATCACCTCCTCACAGGGGCTGGTGGGGCTGTTGAGGGCATGATCCAGACGCGGCACCTCCATCTTCCAAGCCCCGTCTCTAGCCCGCCTGCTTCGCACCCAGGCTCTCTCCGCGGATCAGGTGGGAGAGAAGGGCGGGAAAAGGAGGGGGAGTGGCAGGAGGAGGAGGGGAGGAGGCCTAGGTCGCCGGGCTGAGGGGCCTGCGCTGAGGCGCCGGGCTAGGGAGCCGCGGCCGAGGCGACGGCCTTGGCAGGAGCTCGGGGGAGTGTGGCGCTCTGAGAGACCCAGCGGGACCCGGCGCGAGGGAGGGCGGCGCGCGCTCCCGGCGGGGAGGGGACGCGGCGCGCGCGCACGGAGGGGAACGTGAGGCCGAGGGCGCGGCGCGCGCAGGCGCGTGCGCTGGAGGGGGCGCGCCCACCTGCTGGCGTGCAGCGGCCACCCCTCCCCCCGTGGCCACGCCCTCTCGCGCTCACGCGTCCCCGCGCCCTCGTGCCGCGCCCCCGAGGCCCGGCGCGCGAGGCCGTGGCCGGCGGAGCCGCGGGGCTGCTCTCCACCCGCGGGCTTGCCTCGCCTGACACCTCCCCCTCCGGTGATGGCGGTTTGGTTTTTCCGTCCTTCTCCAGCGCGTCGCGCGGAGCCCAGGTTGACACGGTGGCGTTGGCGAGGCGAGGCGAGACAAGGCGAGTTTGGGGGTTTGTGGAAAAAATGCCAAAACCCGAGCCTAGACCCCAAAGTCCCAGGCTCTGCGCTGCCCACGCCCTGCTTTCTCGCTCGGACACTGCGGAGAAATGAAAGAATCGGCTCTGAGGAGAGCGGGAGTTTGAGGACAGGGTGGGGGCCACCTGGAGAAGAGGCGAAACTGCCAAAAAGGCGAGCGGAAGAGCGGTGCTGGGCAGCGTGCTGGAGGCCGGCGGGCAGCTGGGAGCCGCCTTGCGGGGCCCTGCCAATGGGCCTGGGTGTAGGGGGTTGGCTACAGTTGGAAGTGAAGGTTGACCTCTTTGTCACCTCTGAGCCAAAGGAGTCCTAGGGAAAAAAAACAAAAACAAAAAAAACCAAAGGAGCCCTAGGGACAGCAGGGGTCCACACTGGGCTGCGAACCGAACCACAAGTCAGCTGGTCTAAACCAGTGGGGAGAGGGGGTTTTCTTCTCCCCTCAGGAGTTACACTCCCAGACAGGGGCAATTGGACCCTACCCGTCGTGCAGGGTCAAAGTACATCAGAATCGACCCGATGGATGGCCATGTGATTTCAGTTTTTTGGTTTGAGGGAGCTTTCAAAAAGAGCAGAGCTTCCTCCTCCTCTGAACGTGTATGTTCCTTAGGAATGAAGATCCCTTTTACTGGTTTTCCAATTGCAAACATGAAGGTTAACCAATAAAGTTAGGAGAGACTGGTCCCTGGTGAAGACATCATGCTTGGTAAAGGGAAAGGGCGGCAAACAAGTTTGAATGGCCTAGAAGACACCTGACAACAGCTGCTTGCCAGACCTGTCCAGCCACATCCATTTAGCTGGCTGAATCTCATTAAACTGAAGGCCCGTTTAAGGTAAAATAAGGCGGCAATTAAAACAAACAAAAACTTGGCGCCACTGCAAGTTGATTAAAAAACATTTCAGAACATAATTGAGAATCTTAAAGAGAACTACCCTTGTTGTGACTAACATACTAATGAAGATGGATCTCCTCTTGCAGTTTGAGAGAATCCCTGGGTCAAGGTAGGGGTGTCCCCAAGGAGCTGGTAAATTATTACCTGTCAAGAGATATGACAAGAAGACACTTATTGGTGAATTTCCTGTGTTCTGAAGCCTGGCTCTGAAGGATTAGAAATATATATTGTCAGTCTAACCACAGTGCTTTTTATCTTTGGGGGTACCCTCAGATTTACAAATCTCCAGAGGAACCTTGCAAACTTGAATACCAGTTTAGTGAGTTACATATGAGAAATACAATTCGATCATATAATTATAGTTGAAAATAAATATTTATTAAATACCTGCTCTACCCAGAACTAGTAGGAGAAAGATGTTGCTGTCTACTTTCCCTAAAAATTAAACATTGGGAAATCCCGTGGGGCAGATCTACTCTGTCGTGTACATATAGGGCCAATACACATGGGAGTGCATTCAATGGCAGTGGGTTTTGGTTTATATCCAGGACAAAATGCCAGCTGTAAAAAACAATTCCAGGCAGGCTACAAGAAAAGACTGATCAGTCGGAAAAATATCACAGATGAGGTTCTCCTCTAGCACGAACGTTGAGAGCAAGACCATAAACAGCTAATCATACAGACCAAAGGAGGCAGAAGACGCCATCCAATCCCAATACTGTACCTTTTGTCCCAATAGCTCCAAGTAATTGAAACTCTACTTATATTCTCAAAGGCCATCTAAAGTAATAGGGAGAACAGTAAAGCTAAGAGACAAGATGTTACCTAAAGAAACTGAACTTTGCTTAAAGCAACTGACTAAAATATTGATTGAACCTAGGGTCGAAATTAGAATGAAAACAGGTTGTCCCTCTTCTCCCATTCCTCTGTGAATGTAATTTCATGAAGGTGGCTGAAACAGTTTTAAATAAAAGGAAAGTTCTACCTTTTCACACAAGTTTCAATGTAAGAAATTGCTAAAAAAAACCCCCACAAAATCATTACCTTGAGTGTCCACCATTACAGACAAAAACCTACCAATAGTTGCAGCTCCAACTCAAATGGGACAATGTCTAAGTGTGATTCCCCCTGCCCCACCCCTCCAAATCATTTTATATCTCTGGGCTTTTACTTACATTCATAAATTAGTTTACATAATCTAACATGTTTACATAATAGTTTAGATAATTCACAAGTTAGTGGACATAATGACACTCACAAATTAATTTACATGAATCAGAATCGGATTTTAAAATGACTTTAAATATATCCTTATCCAATCATTTATCCAATGTTGAATCCCTTGACAAGTATTTTATCCTTTACTAAACAGTAACTTAAAATTCTCATGAAGTAATCCAAAATCGTGCCGTTGCAGCACCAAAATCTGTCTTCTGGTCAGGTAAATACAAAGGACTTCATTTTCCTTTCTGTTGACTATGCACAGTAATTATACCCCATCTTCTTCCTGGTGCCCATAAAAATTCAATTCTCTGGATAAAGCATCCTAATTTTCAAAAAATATTTCTGACCTCACATTGCTTTCAGTTCCTCTCTAATCCTGGCACTCTCCTGTGGGTCATTTATTTTTTTCTAAGAGTCCCTAGGTGAATATACCACGTGTGGAAACATAAGAACATAGAAGGGAAAATACAACCGGCTATCACTATTTTTGTTTCATATGTCAGGCATCTTTTAAAGCAGCCCCAAAGCATATGGGATTTCCTGACAGTGATATCCCTCTGCTTCCACATCCTGAGCTGGCAACCTCACAAAAACCTATACCTCTTGCCCTGACATTATATTTCCTCTGTGACTGTAAATTTTAAATACATATTAAATTTTAGTATTTGCAGAGAGAAAATACTCAGTACAATTTGCTGAATTACATGATTGAACTTATGTACTTTGAACCAGTTTAATTATATTGCTGCAACTAGCCTAGGATTGTACCAAAGCCAAAGAAAAGTAGGCTGTAAAGTCCTTTTGGTGGAATTACAAGTGCTGGAGGATCAGAGGCCATTCTTAAGTAATCCAGGGCTCCAGCAAAACCGGATTTTTATGGCGAGGCAGAGGGCAAAGAACCGGAACCAAAACCATAGGTAGAAACAAATTGTGTAATACACACAGGATTGTTTTCCTCACACCACTGTTGTAACTTTTGCCATAATTCATCACCCATCTCCACCACCCTTGCTCTCGGATGCTGACTTCAGATTTAGTTAGATTCCCATGTCACCTGGTATAGACTTTTCCTCATCTTCAGCCTCTTTGATATCCCCATGGTTTACTTCTGCTGATTTCTGCTGGATCTAGTCCCACTTGTGTGCTTAGAGTTTATCTCTTTAGCTTCCAAGCTGCCATCTTGAATGTAGGTGTTATTTAAAGTGCAGCCTCTGACATTATGTTCTTCCCTGTTTAAAGCTATTTCCTTTGAGAATTAATGCATTACCATTAATTCTCATCTCTTCTTAATGTTCTTATTCTCACCCTTATCATTGTTAAATGCCCATCTTACAATTCTAACCAAAAGCCATTGCAATTGTTTCCAATTGTCCGTGGAACATTTTACATTCCCATCATGATTATTTATTTATTTATCCTTGAAACTGATGACCTTCTCTAACTTCTTCAGTTGTCCTTAACAAAGATCACTCCACTTTATGATTTTCTCTTTTACCTCTTTAAATCTATCATCAAAACCGTGGCAATTTTGTAATATATCTTGAGTGTGTAGCCTTTTCCAAACACTAGTACTATCATTTACATCAAGGAATCCTGGTTGGTGTAATTGGTTATGTGTTGGACTGCTAACCGCAAGACATTAGGTCAAAGCACCAGCTACTCAGAGTGGAAAAGCTAAGGCTCTTTGTTCCCATAAAAATTCACAGTTTTGGAAACATTTGGAAGCAATCTGAGGGTCACTATGAGCTAGAATAGACTAGTTGACAATAAGATTATCACATACATATATGTCCTCATCATGTGACCAGATTATTGAAACCACTACCTATATAGTGTTCCTCCCTTCTTTAATATAAACTGATTCTAAAATCCACACACTAAATCTTTTGATAACCAAAACTTGCTCAGTAAATTACCATGTTACCTATTTCTGCTCTGTAGTTAATCAGAAGTTACTGAATATTTTAAGACAAATTTGTGACAAATGTAAGGCAGTGTCAATGGGATGTTAATCTAACATTGTGGGAAGGAGATTAGGAGATTGTTATAGTCCAGGCAAGAAATTATAAAGTACATAGTGTAGAAAAGTAGAATTGAGGGTGGAAAGGAAGTAATATTTTTAAGAATGATGCTACATTGCTTTGTTTCTGAGATCATAAACACACACATTGCCACTTTTTTAAGAAACGGTTTGTCACCTCACTCACTTATCATACAATTCAATAGTTTAGCACAATCAATTTTAGAGCATTTTCTTCTTCCTTATACTCATTATTAGTGTAAATATATTTTCATTCACATAATGAAAGAGGTAAGGACCAGGTAATATGGAAGGGACCAGATCAAATGCAGGGATGCACATGGTAGACAACAGGGGAGGAGGTGGGGAAAGGAAACAAAAAAAAA